>NC_064307.1:36703649-37037120 GCF_023373825.1 Bactrocera dorsalis
AGCAATACGACAAGGACTCCAGTAGGTGTCTCCTCAGGTAGCAGGCTGGGGGTAACCGGCGCTAAACTTTGATTGCATACCGGATCATTTGGATCATGGAGTCGCCATACCGAACTCTGGCGGCTCCTTCTCTGCCCATATACCGACGAGGGAGATGTGGGTGGGAAGAAGCCGTTAGAGGAGGGGGGCAGCAAGCTTTTTCACGGATGGGTCAAAGCTTGGGGGGAAGGTTGGTAGGGGGGTCTACTGTCGGGAGCTCTCCATCAACTCCTGTTTCAGACTTCCCGACTACTGTAGTGTATTCCAGGCTGAGGTCGCAGCCATCAAGGTAGCAGCTGATTTGCTGTTATGGAGTGCATCCACCTTCAGTGCGTTCTGGGTTGGTCGAAGAATGTCTAACGTCGTTAGCTCTAGCAGCTAGAGTTTTTGTGATTAGACTGGTGTGGGTACCGGGCCATAGCAGGCAATTGCAAAGCTGATGAGTTAGCAAGGAAAGGTACCCTAGAATCATTATCGGTAGAATGGGAACGGATCGGTGCTCCTGTTTCTTCTTGTGGTCTACTAATAGATAACTGGGCCACGCAGATGCTCGTCCAACGCTGGACCAGCACCGGCACCTGTGCGGTTGCTAAAGCCTTCTGGCCCAGAATAGATCGTCGGAGATCCAATGAACTCTTGGCCCTCAGTAAGGCTAACCTCTCATTGTTAGTGGGTCTTTTAACAGGCCACTGTCCTATTGGCCTACATGCGGTAAGAATGGGAATCTTACCGGATGCCGACTGCAGAAGCTGTTTAGAAGAAGATGCGGTAGAAACAAGCCAGCACTTCCTGCTTGACTGTCCCGCTTTTGGGAGGTCAAGACTCAGACACTTGGGGACGCATACCTTTGGACACCCCACCGAACTGGCGGGTGTTGAAGTTAAGCGTCTGTGTAACTTTGTATTGGCTACAAAGCGTTTCGCCAATCTTTAAGTCCGAACACGGGAGTCTTTTCATTGGCATCACAAAGGACTAACTGTTAGTCTACGTGGGATCTTTGATCAGCCATCTTACCTAACCTAACTACATACTATACAGATGAACATACATATATTATGTCGTCTATATAATTATATCTTTACAATATATTTATATTTTTATTTGGTTGACAGTGAAGAAAATTGCTAAGGAAAGGCATTAGTTCACTTGAATATACGAAGATATCAAAACTTAGTGATTGTGTTTCCTGAGCTAAAACCAAAATCATACAACGAAAAAACGCGCATGGAAAGCAAAAATAAAAAAATCAAAGAAACAAAAACAAAACGGTGAATAACTATTAAGTGCTAATGACTTCCCTTGAGGCATTCTGCATAATTTTATGTTGTTCTAATGGCGCTGAGAGAAAGCCATTGTGTTTGAGAGGCGAAACGTAATTGCAAGGTAGGCATAACAAATACCTCCTCAAGTGCTGCATAATTACCACCTGTTTCATTCGAAGCAGATTGCGAACATTAATTTTTTACTGCATTCGAAACGCAATACTTTCCGCCACATTTTTGCTCTTTCATCGTCATCACTTTCATGGTGTTTACAGTGGTAGCGCCATATTGTTTCGGCGGCAAATTGCTTGTCATTGACAAGCTTATGCTGTCATCTCGAATGTACTTATGCACATTTGCAAACACAAGTGTAGCTGTGATCATGATATTAATCATTATACATATAGTATATCGGCGACCTCAAGAGGACGAAGCGACAATGCAGGTTGTGCAGTGGTTTCTCTCTTGAAATGTTATTGCTATTATTAGTGTTTGTTGTTTTTCAATTGTAGATTGATTAAAGAGTCTGTACGTATCACATAACTTTTTGAAAAGTTTCTTGGTAAATCTATTGGTTTCAACCTGCAGTATTAGGTAAATTAGGGTAGGCAGAATACATCTCATGGGCTGGGAATGCAATTCTGTATTAATACCTGTCCAAGTTTAGATCTCAGTTTTGGCTTTACTCGGTTTTTGGGAAACAAGGCTACCTTAAGCTTTATACACATCGGGCAAAAAAAGATAAGCCAATTGCGTGATTTGTTTCACATTTCCTTTGTTGATATAGAGCGAATGAAGTGCGTCGGCTACAAGCAACACTTGATAGCTTTAGCCAAAGCATTGCAACACTGGGAAGCAGTAAAACTTTTATCTCCAGTGATTAAGTGAATTTTTATAGCGCTTACGGAGAACCCAATTGCTTTGCTCATGGATGCGCAAACAAGTTTTAGCGACCATATTTCGAAAGTTAAATGAAACAATAAATCTTATCGCCCCCTACTATGCTCTATGTGAAATACTTTTGGTCTTACTATCGCATGGGAGTGTACGAGTATATCGTCTACTAAAGGGTGATTTTTTAAGAGCTTGATAACTTTTTTTAAAAAAAAAACGCATAAAATTTGCAAAATCTCATCGGTTCTTTATTTGAAACGTTAGATTGGTTCATGACATTTACTTTTTGAAGATAATTTCATTTAAATGTTGACCGCGGCTGCGTCTTAGGTGGTCCATTCGGAAAGTCCAATTTTGGGCAACTTTTTCGAGCATTTCGGCCGGAATAGCCCGAATTTCTTCAGAAATGTTGTCTTCCAAAGCTGGAATAGTTGCTGGCTTATTTCTGTAGACTTTAGACTTGACGTAGCCCCACAAAAAATAGTCTAAAGGCGTTAAATCGCATGATCTTGGTGGCCAACTTACGGGTCCATTTCTTGAGATGAATTGTTGTCCGAAGTTTTCCCTCAAAATGGCCATAGAATCGCGAGCTGTGTGGCATGTAGCGCCATCTTGTTGAAACCACATGTCAACCAAGTTCAGTTCTTCCATTTTTGGCAACAAAAAGTTTGTTAGCATCGAACGATAGCGATCGCCATTCACCGTAACGTTGCGTCCAACAGCATCTTTGAAAAAATACGGTCCAATGATTCCACCAGCGTACAAACCACACCAAACAGTGCATTTTTCGGGATGCATGGGCAGTTCTTGAACGGCTTCTGGTTGCTCTTCACCCCAAATGCGGCAATTTTGCTTATTTACGTAGCCATTCAACCAGAAATGAGCCTCATCGCTGAACAAAACACGCGCGCGAAACACATTTCGAACCGAACACTGATTTTGGTAATAAAATTCAATGATTTGCAAGCGTTGCTCGTTAGTAAGTCTATTCATGATGAAATGTCAAAGCATACTGAGCATCTTTCTCTTTGACACCATGTCTGAAATCCCACGTGATCTGTCAAATACTAATGCATGAAAATCCTAACCTCAAAAAAATCACCCGTTATTAGCTTTGATTACTGTTACATTCCACTACACGCTTTCACTCCCCGCTTACTTTGCCGTTGCATGTTTTGTAGGTATTTGTGTGCGTTTAGCGTGGTTAGTCATTTAATGACCAGACGCTTTACTCACAGCCACATCAAATCACCTTGACAGCGCAATAATAGAATATAACTTGATTCGGATAAGCCGAGACGCATGCACTCTAAAATAAAGTATGTGAGTTTTTTAAGTGTGCGAAGCTTGCGTTGCATAAAAATATTAATTTGCTTCGCATGCAATTAAAGATCATACCAGTGTTCTCTATTTGCTGGTGAGGCCTGAGATCAAAGTATCTAATTATTTAGCAAACTTGTCTAAAATATTAGACGGTGTAAATAAATGAGCATCTGATTTGAGGACATTGGAGCTCGTATTTATTTGCATCAAATATTCCTTCAAGAATAATTCGTAAAATTTCCTCAAAGCACTATTGGCGACAATATCAAAAAACGCGACAAGAACTCAAATTTCGGTTGCTCAAAAGTTCGAATACTCTATACAAAAAACGAAATTGCCATACAAAAACTTGATTTTGATTGTTCGGTTTATATGGCAGTTATAAGATATAGTGGCCCGATTTAGAAAGTTTCTAGATCTATTTCATTAATAAATTTCGTGAAGATATATCGTCAAATAAAAAGGTTTTTCAGAGAAGAACTTAATTTTGATCCTTTAGCTTGTATGACGGCTATATATAATAGTGGTCCGAAACTAAACAACATCTTCGAAAATTGCAAAATTGCTTTTGGCAATAATCTATGCACAACTTCGAAAAGATTTAGTGGTTAATGGTTAAAATGTATTTTTTGGTAAAATATTCGGTCACAAGATGTTCTTCGAATGTTGTATTCTGAGCAATTTTTGGGCGTCAGTCAATTTGTGCGGAACAAACCCTGCACACACCTTTTGTAAACCCAAATGTTCGGTCAAAATGCGATAAATCGATGTTTTTAAGATGTTCAATTCCATTTCCATGAATTTCAATGATGATTTCGGCTGATTTTTGATGAATTCACGCACAGTTTCGATAGAATTTCCGGTGATCACGGATTGGCCCACATGTTGATCATCATTTATGTCCTCACGTCCACTTTGAAAACGTTGAAACTACTCGTGCATTCTGCCATGGGATAGGCAATCATCGCCATAAACTTGCTTCACAAATGGAAACGTTTCGGTAAACGTTTTACCCATTTTAAAACAAAATTTAATGTTGGATAACACACATATACTGACAGTTAAAACGCAATAACTTCATTTTCAATCAATGAAATGTCATGAAATTCTCACTGGACAATTGATAAAGATATCAGATTCTAACGTACCAGTTGCCATTTAGATGGCGCCATCAAGGAGCGCTTGATTAAAAAAGTTCTGTTTACTTTGGAAGGCTTCTTGTATATGACGGCGATTGAACTCATTTAAATCTCCTTCGATACTCTGCTCCATAGCAGCAATAGCGTCCTTGATGGGCACTGCACAGCATCTCTGATGACGCGCATTTACCATTTGAATAAATGTGGTTCGAAATCGGGCCATGGTTGTTCGAATTACTTACTTTACTGGTCGAATAATGGACGAAAGGAGTGCAGCCCAGTTGTATTTCGAGCTCAAGTGGCACTAGCTGCGCCATTTTGATTTAGACTTTTTATTATGGCTATCACGTTTCACCTTCTCTTTCATTGCCGCCAATAAGGCTGGACAACTGTTTTAGTAATTGACTGCAATAGAAAGTCCAACAAAAGCATCGGTTTTTATAAGTACTTGTATAAGTATAGCGCTAGCAACCTTAACGTTTATTTATTTTGCTTTTCCTGCAATTTAGGAGCAATTACTATGAAGCAATTGGGTTAAATTCGAACACATTTATGAGCATAAATATGCCTAAATCGTCGCTGCGCCTACAAAATTAATTCCATGTTTAACACAAAAAGTGTTACGACACTCTAAATTTCGGCTACACAAACAACAAAGTCTTTTGTGCTACTGGTTCACACAACTGACACCCACTCGATTTAAATACTTCATTCATACTAAGGCTTCCATGTTTTTAGAGTTGCTCCACATACTCTAGCACATACTTACATCATATACTTAACATAAATTTTCCAACTTCCCCTTGATTTTATATACTGGAGTCATCGTAAATAAGTTCAGGAGCCGTCTCTTTAAAATAGCAGTGTGTCCTCGTGCTCAAAAGGGATAAAATCGGTTGAGTACTTCCCAATTTCCATTTCGGGGTTCAATAATTTTTTAAAGAAAAAACCCACACACTTCATATTCAATGCGGAAAGATTATAATCAAACGATAGAACATTATTTGCCATTTAGATCTTTTTAAATTATCTCTTTTAAATGTTGGGCATAGCTATCTCTCAATTGGTCCATCCATTGAGTCTAATTTCGGCTAGTCAGTAGCGAATGACACGCATGATTTTTTGCACCAAAGTCTGAATCGAGGCGGGCTTGTCCGCATAGATTTTACACTTCACATATCCCCACAGGAAAATATCGAAAGGTGTGATATCACTCGATCTTGGTGGTCAACCGAAGGCCAAAAACGTGAAATTATCTGCTGACCGAATTGTTGTCTCAATTAATTCATTAATTGAAACGATGAGTGCGGAGACTCGAACTTCAATAACAGAAATCAAATAGTCGGTTATCTTGGCATTTTATTTATGCACGATAACGTTTGCCACTTACGGTTATGTTCTCATCGGCAACATTTTTGAAGAAATATGTGCCGATGAATGCACCGTCATAAAAACCGTTATTTTTCGGAATCAAATGGCAGCTTTTGAATCTCTTTAGTTTGGTCTTTGCGCCAAATGTGGAAAATTGAATTGTTTACATAGCCATTGAGTCAGAAATGAGCCTTATCGCTGAACCTTCTTGGAACTTTTCAAGAGCCCATGGAGCGAAGCGATGCCACTTGAGAAGGTCGAGCCGCTTTAGTTCTTGCTCAAGCTGTATTTTCTACGCTTTACATATAACATTTCGACGTACGTCGGTACGAGTTGCTGGAAGCGACGCCGAATTGACTCCCCACGCTCTTCATGTACACTCTCAGCTGTTATATTTTCCTCACTGCGTGCAGAACATGGTCTATTAAGTATAATATTATCCAATAATGAATGCTGGGTCTGAAGATGGGTGATGGTGTTGCTAACAGAGTACACTTAGTAGTATTCAAAATTGCCTGTTTGACTAGTAAATTGAAATAATTTTCTTGACAGCTAACCAAATTTTGTAAGAATGTTGCCATTATTTCTTAATAGTGAACAGGTAAAAGGCCACAAAGCGTTCAATAAAGTAGTGTTTTTAACATGTGCAAAAATAGTAAAAATAAAAATTTCAATTACATTAGATTAATTTCTTTATTGTAAAATAGATCAAGGGATCTAATTAGTTTTAAGTGAAATATTTTAATTTAATTTTATATTAAAACTTATTACTTAATTATTTCTATATTATATTTGAAAATTGCAAATAATTTAACTTTGAATTTTATTATATTCTTTTTGCAGCTCGCGCTTACACAAGTCCGCATTTACCAATCCAATTCATCAGCATACGTGTGATAATTAAGTAGTTGAAACTGCAAGTTTCTTATGCAACATATTATGTAAGTTAAGTGAACAATTTGAATGATGACCGAACGACTGTGGCGACAAACTTTGCGGAATGCGGAAAAACTGTCAAGTCACAAAAGGCAGACGGCAAACCAAACTGACGCTGCTGCCAAGCAATTGAAAACGATGCAGACTCAGAGACAAGTGAGAGATAAGTTCCGGGACAGACGTTGACTAGTGTCTTACACTGCAGCAACTAAAAATATAAGAGGCAATGAAAGCTGAGACTAAGCTGAGGAAACACATACCTACGAGAGCTGTGGCTGTACCAAAATTACCAACTTGCAATCGCGGGATGTAATGAAGAGTACTTAATATTGGAAATGCAAAAAATTTTGCAATGCCAGAGCCAGACAAAAAATAGCAAAGCTTTTGCAAATATAAATAAATAATTTAGTAATAAGAATCAGAATTTGTCTAAAATGTTATATTTGCTAATGTGTGATTATTAAAATATATTTGCTGGAGGGCTGTGAATACATTTGAGTCCTTTTAATGACTCATACTTTGCGGAAAAGGCTTAACATCAAGTAAAAAGAGGATACAGCAAGAAATTACTGCTAGAATATTTAATGTTGAATAACATCTAAAACAAAAAATAAAGTGTACGCTATTAAAAAGCTTGTTTAAAAGTAGTAAAAAGTTAAATAAAAAACTAAAACTCAAATAAACAAATTTACTAAAATTACAGCTTGTACGGTCGGTCTGACAGACAAATAGTTACCGGGTTTTAACTTTTCTCGTCAGCCTTATCATTTATATACATATATTGGTAGTCTTTTCGTATTTTGTCAATAGCTACCGTTGCAGTCGTATATCTCCAGTGCTACCAATCATATTGTGTTAAAACATACAGTATTGGAAAAGTGAAGTTTTAGGCTTCATTTATTCAAAAAAAAAATTAAATTCGGGGAAGTTAATGAATACGCTATATTTCGATGTTTTTTTATAAAAAAGGGAAGAATGTTACGCAAGCCACCAATGAAATTAGTGAAGTTTTACGGAGACGATGCTGTATCAGTTCTTATTACACAGCAATGGTTTTCTCGCTTTCGTTCTGGAAATTTCGAAATTTCGATTTACACTGATGAAAGCTTTGCACTGATGAAATAACGTCTCTAGTATCAAACTGGCCCCCGACCTCTTCAACTGATTAAAACTGGGAAGAGTTTAGTGGTTTAAAATCGTCAGGCAAATCTAAGAGAATAAAACTAACTGAAATTGACTAAAATTGGTGCTCTGTGGAATTCGTTTTCAGTCAATCGAAGATATAAAACAAAATTCGCTGAAAGAGCTGAAGGGCTTATGAAAAGTTGTTCGTCTGGTGTACTGTACAATTTTGAGAAAATGATATTTCAATAAAAAAATTTCCGCTTCATAAAAAATATTCGAATATTTTTTTCATAAAAAACGTTCCATTAGCAGTTATATCCAATTGAAAGTATGATTCAATGTACTGAGCACTCATACAGTACACTATGGCGTATGAGCAACGCAAATTACATAAATCGCTTGTATGAATGCGATAAAATAATCAACTTGAGGAAGAAACAGTCACCCCGATGAACATGAGATTATGTGGATGTCGAGAAGATTGTAAAAATTGTTAACGAAATTTCATGGACAGGTGACTTGGAAAATTAATTCCAAGTACTGAACTTCTACAAGTACCAGCTGACTGCTGAATCAAATTCTAAGAACTAAAATCAATTGACTTGAAAAGCTATAACAAAAAAATGTTTAAACGGCTGATTAGAAGGTCTTTAGAAAAGGAAGAGAATGGCAGATGAATGCATAGGAAGTCTATAGAAAAAGGAAGAGAAAAGCTATTCAGTTTTTTCAATCAACTAAGCCAGTTTTTCATCTGGAAACTATTCAAGAAATATTGCTTCTACGGGTAAACTTTAAGAAAATAGTATTACATAGACGCGAGGATACAAACCCGAGCGAACATACTTATATGTATGTATGTATTGTTATTGTGCCGCATCTCCCAGACCGTATTCCATGTTAAATTAGTTGGAAAATGTGTTTTGATATATGAAGCGCCAACAAAATCAATCGAAAGCTGAGTGGAAAGACATTGTTGGCAATACTAGCTTATGACCCTGAACCCGAAACTTAACATGTTTTTAAGCTTAAGGAGCTTTTAGATACGATTTTGTGGCAAAATTATTTATAGCTAACGAAACATGTATAATGAATACTTTGAATACTTTCCCTCCACATTGCAAGGGTTGCTTTTGGCTCACTTAAATACGACATGCTCCAAATGTATGGTATACTTGACAACCATGAATACAAAATGCAAAATGAATCTAGCTAAGAAATGTTAACGACACATTTGACTATCCCAAAACCACATTTGCGCAACCCTCTCGTTATTGTGGTGTAACCACATGACTTTTAGGAAGGCCAACAAACTCGATTCAAGGTTTTTTCTAATGTTTGAGCAAATCTAAATATGTATGTATATTGGGGTGTATTTTTTTTGAGCTATTAATTTTTTTCAGTCCCGCCACGAAATTTCTTTGGAAATATCCTAAAAAAATTAGCTGAAAATTTTAGCTCTTAATATTAACATTAAGAGGGTTATTCTACTCTAGAAATCAATTTTGAGCAGCTTTTTTAATTTATTTAAAAAAAGACCAAAATATTTTTACTATCCATTTTTTATAGTGTTTTTATTGATATCTTAAGAATACAGGAACAAAATTTACAAAAAAATATTAAAAACTAAAATAATTAGAGAGGGGAGAGACAGGTGTAAAAAAATGGCGCATTCTGGTGGCATTGATCCTGACTCTCCTGTAGGTCTGAAAAAAAATCAAAAGAAATTCTTAATCAGTGAGGAAGCTGTTATAGTGCCTATTTCAGGAAACACGAAAAAATCCTTCATTGAAAAATGGCGAATGCCTGAAAATAAAATTATTTTTTACACATTTCTTTTGAAATTCCTGAATTTTTTTAAAATAACGGGTGATTTTTTTGAGGTTAGGATTTTCATGCATTAGTATTTGACAGATCACGTGGGATTTCAGACATGGTGTCAAAGAGAAAGATGCTCAGTATGCTTTTGACATTTCATCATGAATAGACTTACTAACGAGCAACGCTTGCAAATCATTGAAATTTTATTACCAAAATCAGTGTTCGGTTCGAAATGTGTTTATCGACAAATTTTGTTCAGCGATGAGGCTCATTTCTGGTTGAATGGCTACGTAAATAAGCAAAATTGCCGCATTTGGGGTGAAGAGCAACCAGAAGCCGTTCAAGAACTGGCCCATGCATCCCGAAAAATGCACTGTTTGGTGTGGTTTGTACGCTGGTGGGAATCATTGGACCGTATTTTTTCAAAGATGCTGTTGGACGCAACGTTACGGTGAATGGCGATCGCTATCGTTCGATGCTAACAAACTTTTTGTTGCCAAAAATGGATGAAGAACTGAACTTGGTTGACATGTGGTTTCAACAAGATGGCGCTACATGCCACACAGCTCGCGATTCTATGGCCATTTTGAGGAAAACTTCGGACAACAATTCATCTCAAGAAATGGACCCGTAAGTTGGCCACCAAGATCATGCGATTTAACGCCTTTAGACTATTTTTTGTGGGGCTACGTCAAGTCTAAAGTCTACAGAAAATAAGCCAGCAACTATTCCAGCTTTGGAAGACAACATTTCCGAAGAAATTCGGGCTATTCCCGGCCGAAATGCTCGAAAAAGTTTGCCCAAAATTGGACTTTCCGAATGGACCACCTAAGACGCAGCCGCGGTCAACATTTAAATGAAATTATCTTCAAAAAGTAAATGTCATGAACCAATCTAACGTTTCAAATAAAGAACCGATGAGATTTTGGCAAATTTTATGCATTTTTTTTTTTAAAAAGTTATCAAGCTCTTAAAAAAAATCACCCTATATTAAAAACAAAGGATTAAGGATTATATAAAGATAAAGGATAAAGGATTATATAAAGAATGTTCACACAAAATATTAAGTATATCGGTTGTATAGAACTTGAAATAATGGCGGTACAGTGTGAAAAAAGTAGTTTTCGAGAAAAAATGCGTTTAAAAAAGCGAGTCTACCTACCTACCGGGCTAGATACTGCGTCACTAAAGTACTGTAGCTCTTAAAATAATTTTAATTTTTAAAAATCCTTCGGAGGATATGTTCTTATGGGTCCAAACTTTAAATATATGAAAAAAATCGAATTATTCAAAATTTTAGAGTAGAATACCCCCTTAAGAACTGGACCAAGGTGTGTAAAGATTTTCTATTGAAAATACACTGCAATCGTGATTTTTTATCTTTAAATTCTTTTTTAGATTAGAGGTATTTTATGGCATTGCTTTGACTTTAGACGCATACTTCTCAGAATTGTTCACTCTACAAAAGTGAGTCATAACTCACACCAGCGAGATAGTACTGGGCTCTAAACCCGATTTTTCCAAGAATTTCGCATTTTTTTTGTATATAACTCGTAAATGACAGGAGCTATAGAAAAAACGTGCATGACAAATTTGTAGGAAATTTGATTTTCTATAAAAAAAGGTGCGAAGTCAAAATCGCTATCATTAATACTTCTCGAGATATACGGCTTTTTAAGTAAGGCTTTACAGGATTTTTATAGCTGGTATGTACTAAAAAATCTATGAAAATTGCATACACCCTAATGTATATAGATATTTTGGTAGAAATTTAAGTTTTAGTGCCTTTAGTTTACATCCCTGTTACACACATATGGATTATGATGTCACCATATTTTATGTCTTGCCATTTAAATCATAAGGGTTTGCAGAGCTGTGAAGATTACTTGCGGCAACAAACATTTGTAAGTATATACAGTGAGATCTTTTTTAAAACATGATTGGCATTATAAATTTTATCAAGCCTTATGAATAGATTTATCTAATTTTTATACACTCGCAACATGTTTCTAAATAGTATAATAGTTTTGTTCGCCTGAACTACTCGTAATAAGTATAAAGTTGTATTTATGAACGATCGGGATGACTGTGAATGTGGGTGTCTAACTGCCCCAGTATTTTAGGTGGGAGTAACCGGCCCGTATCCACGCCCACAAAATGCGATAAAAGTAAATCCTATAAACTGTTATAAAACACCTCTAAATTATGATAAAAAACATAAACATGCAATTTGGATCCGGGTATGCCAGAAGTAAGAGGCTTAAATATTTAAAAAGTGGGCATGCCGGCCACCGTTTATACAAGTAGGTTTAATGTAAATATCTCATCATTCTACCCTATCGTATCAGCTATTTTAACTAAAATTGCTCAGGACAAATCTTTTTGATATCCCCTCCGATATTCTGAGAATGGGTGAATTCGAATAATACCGCGCCCACTCCCCACATAACGGTAATTTTGAAAACTACGACCAACATAAATAAATAAACCTTCCTTTGACTTTATACCGCATTTACCGGTCAGTAATATGTATAAGAAATCATAATGAAATTGATAGAGGATTTCTTCCTAATAACAGTCTACGTTTCAAGAAAATGTGATTAAAATTGAACAAATCGGATAAATACACCCCATAGTGCCCATACGTAATGTGAGTTTCTTCATTATCCCGTTTACTTTATACCATATAGATTGGTTAGTCTAACAAATCGCGTCTCTTGATTTACTCGCGAATAGTGACTGCCGAAAATGGCGCCATTTAGTCTTTGTGACGCCAACCAGACTGGACAACTTTTTAAGTTATTTGCCGCAATCGAAAGTCCGCCACTAAAAAGTAGTTATTTATAAGTAAAAGTGAATCAGTTATGGCTATGACGCAATACTGTGTTTATATTTTAGTTCTTGTAATGTAGAAGCAGTTACTTTGAATTTGCAAAGCCAGTTTGGTAAATTTGCAAATATTTATGAGCTTAAGTATTGCTCAACCGACACACTAGGCATGGGAGTGTAACGACAGTTTTGTGGCGCTCTAAATTTCAACTAAATCCAGAGTGTCTGGCTTTTGTGCGGCTGATTCACGCGATTTAAGTGGTTATATATACGTACATTACAGTTCCTCTCCACACGTGGGGGTGTCACACATATACTCTCCCACATATTCACAAGCGATATAGTCGGCTATGTATACGTAAGTTAAAGGGTGGCATTTGATTCCAAATTTTCCAACGGTTATCCTTAAGTGGGATACTGCGTAGGGAACATTTGACATTTGACTTTAGTATCGCACGAGTTTAATTTGTCTGGAACAATGTGGAGATACGAGCTCAAAATGGCATTTTGTATTTTGCTGCTGATTTCACCTCTGAGCTTTTCACTGCAATGTAGATTGCAAATTGAGTAACATTCCAAGTGCAGCCGCTTGAGTGTTTCCTTAATATTTAGTAGTTCTACATATATTCACTTTAAAAATTTGTAAACAATTTAACGTTGGATTTGTTTACATTTATTTATTACAGGCCCTCACTTGTTAATCTGTTACACCAATAATCAAGTACTATGAAATTGGAGCGTTAAGATTTGCGAGAAGCGGAAAAGCTCTCACGTAACATAAGAAGCCAGTAAGACAAACTGTCGCTGCTGGCAAGCAGTTAAAAACTCTACAGACTCAGTCATTACATGAAATTGAAGGGGGCCACTGAGGTGTTACTGCAACCAGTACAGCAAAGAAAAAGAAAGAGAAGCAGAATAGAAAAACATATATACAGGGAGGAATTGGATTTTCGCTTGAAGTCTATTTAAAGTACGCATTTACTGTCGCCAATGGTGAATGATTTGTTTACAGCAAAAGTACTTTGGCTGAGTGAAGCCTACCATTTTACTTTAAAACTGGAAGTTAACAAAATACTGTTATGTCAAATAACGGAAATTAGCAAATTTAATATACAGTAAAATTATTCAAAGAATTTTATTTGCTCATGAATATTTATTCAAATCCATTTCGCTGGAACGTTATAAAACGCTCTGACTGTTATTTTTATAGTCCAACACTAATGAGTAAACTTTATACAAAGTAATGAAAAATCTAATTAACTTAAAAATGAAACAAACGATTTCTGTTAAAAATTGAGGAAATTATAATTTTTAAAAGTGAAAGCTACACAAATAAATAAAGTTTTTAATTGGTCAATAAAATTACAAAATTTGCTAAAATTATATTTGAGAGGTGCAAAAAATAAAATAATAAACATTGTTTTTTTTTTTTTTGTTTGAAATTGAAAGCTAAAGTGAGTATGTATGGGAGTATTCGAACATTGTGTATTCACGCAATTCGTGAAGGTCAGAGGTGGTGAAATGTTTTTGAGTGAATGGCAAAGCTTAATGCGGAGGAGATCAACATTCACTACTCGACGAAAGTGTGGAGTGATTGCAGTGTCTTATTAACATATGTATGGTATGTCCTAAGATGTGGTAACAACACACGGTTTCAAGACCGGAGCATACGCTTGTAGAGCCCCCAGAGGTGATCAAACAAAGAGTCGTCGCACTGCTAAACTTGGCTCCCACGTCACTGTTGACACTCATACATAGCTTCGAAGTTGTAGAAAATTTCGTCTATCTTGGAACCAGTACAAACGAACAACAATGTGAGCCGCAAAATCCAACGCAGAATAACTCATGTCAACTGGTGCTACTTCGGACCGATTAGGCAATTGAAAAGTAAACTCCACTCTCCACGAACAAAAGTAAAACTCTGTAAGTCACTCATAATTCCCGTTTTGCTATATGGTACAGAGGCATGGACGATGACAACATCTGATGAGAAGAAATGAAATGCTTATGTTGCCTTTGGGGTTATGTTCCCATAGCCCAATTTCCCCAAATAATCATTTTCGCTATTTGGGTTGACGTTGTACCACATCTTACCCAAATGCAAAAAGGAATTAAATATATTTGGGTTCAGTATTTAGAGAAAATCTCCAAGCGGGCATAATGAATAGCTATACTTCTGTTTTAATTACCCACGGCGTCATCAATATAATTTAAAGCGTGTGTCATTAACGGAAGAATTAGTGGTGAACAATGGTTGCGTTACGTATATAATTCGTACAAGAGCAACAAAACCTTTTTCGACTATTAAAAATATGTGAAAAATAAGAAAAAACGTCGGCTGCACCAAAGCTATAATAACCTTTGCTTACGCACTTTTAAAATGCAAAATATTTAATTATTCAATATTTATTTTCTCGTCTTTAAGGTAATACAATAATGCCAAGGTAAACATGTTAAAAAATTCATTTCCTCTAATAATCAATTGCTAAAGGAGATGTTTTGATACAAACCATTAAAGAAGAAGGTCAGCAAATAATGCCAGGTACCAAACCTGGGTAATCGAAGAAGTGGCGATCACATTTTTATTCCTCTCTAAAGCCCTCCGTAAGGCCACGAATTCTTTCAATTTAATTTTATATATCGATATAGTGTCTTGAAAATACCACAAATTTGCTACAGTATATTATTTTACAATTATATTTTCACGCTTTTAAGCATCCAAGTATAAAAAATCAGCTGAAAAATATATGTCTACCCGAACTTATTGCTTACTTGTTTGTATAAAATGTAATAAATATTTCAAAATATTACAACCCAACCTCAGTGTTACCAATGGTAACGACAGAAAAAAGTTTCCAGTCTTCAAGTTTAAAATTTTGCCCTAAAGGAGAATCCAAGATTAACAATTATTTTCAATTTAATTCCTTATACATTTTACCAGCTAACCGCAACACCGCCTCGTTTATAAAAGTGCATCAAAACCACATTTTCAATTAGAATCGCATAATTGTGATTTGTACGTGGCAAATAAATTGTCATCAGTTATGCTTTGAAAGAAAGACATTACCCGGAATTCCTCCTAGGTTGATCAAGCAAAATACTATGTGTACAGTAGTAAATTTTACAAGACAGTAGTAAACAAAACAAACAGCTGAATTTGTAGATATAGTGTATGACCTAGTTGATGTGTAAATATGTATTAATATGTTTAGCCAGCTTATCCGGCGCTACCAGTTTACCCGTGTAGACGTTAAAAAGTTCATCAAAAGTTTCGGCCAGCGGGTAAGTAGTTATTTTAATCGAAATAACATTCAAAACCTTTTGGAGTTTATTAGACAGTAACTAAACAATCCTTAGTTTAAGAAAACTGTAAGTAAAATTGAAATTATTAGACGGGTGACGATGGCGATGGTGACCTTCATATGAAGCATGAAGCTTTGATTATCTGAATTTCTACAAAAAAAACTATGTACTATATCATATAAGGAGTTTTAAAACACGGTGTCCATCTCAAAAGACTAAAGCAAAGACTCGTACCATCTATATGATTCCTATTTGGTATTAAAAAATATAGAATTTTTGTAAAAAAACTTGTGCTAGTTTACAAAAAAACTCGATTCCGATACTACTCGAGAATCGAGTTTTCTCGTAAAATAATCGATTTTTCGAATGTCAAGAACCGATTCTTAATCCACTACGACTACTGAAAATCGATTTTTAAAAATCGATTATTTAACGAGAAAACTCGATTCTCGAGTAGTATCGGAATCGAGTTTACCATCCTTATTATTTAACGAGAAAACTCGATTCTCGAGTAGTATCGGAATCGAGTTTACCCTACTGGCCGCCATCGCGTGCACATTAAAATCTCCGCACAATAACCACCACAAAAAAAATGATTTTTTTTCCATGTAATTTATATGGGAAATCGAAAATGTCGATGAGGCACCTCTTAATATTAATATAAAGAGCTCAGATTTTACCAGGACTTGTTTTTAGTCATGTTGAATGAGATTTTCATGGTAACTACGAAAAATAAAATATAAACTAATTTTTGGCCCACCTTAATGCACATATTGGTAACCGTATGATTGTTTTCAAAAGGAGAATTTACATATAGAACCCTCCCGTGGGTAGTGACGTTTTGGCAGGCACAAATTAAATATGTATATAGTATGTATATTTTTCAATTGGGAAAGAAGTCTCAGCGCATACATACATACAGCGCTTTGACTATGTACCATTGGAGGACCCACGGTATTAGACATTGGAAAAAGTATCGTTAGTGAGATAACAGAACGTGTTGAAGTAATAAAAGACAAAAACTGATCTATTGTTTTACTGGTTCACTAGCCTATCACACTAATCTAACCTAACCTAATAGACGCCACTTTTTTTAAAAACATTAGAATTTAGTTTATAACTCAAAATTGTAGCTGGTTTATCAATTTTGTGTATTGACTTGATGCATGTATTGACTTGACGCATCCCAAATGGAATATAAAAAAATCACAAAGTATTTAGGAAAATAGGAGTTATATATTTACATTTGACCATTATGGAGAAACTGAAAACGTAGATGACAAGTTAGGAAGTGGAAGCAATCACATGACATGTGAAAGTGAGGACAAAACTGTTGTTATTTATTTTGAGTCTAACGGAATCTAAAATAATTTGGTTTAAAAAAACTTTTGATACTTTTGTAATCAAAAGGTAAGATAAAATTCAAAATTAAAAATCATGGGGATCACCAAAGGTAATTTTTTCTAGCATGCTAAGACTGCCTATTTGTTGTTTTGTCAAAAGTGTTTACACGTGTTATTCTACACAACCAAAAGTTGAATTTTCGATTTTTACAATTGTCGATTTTGTTGAGCAAAGAACTGCCATCAAAATATTAAGAAATCATTTAATTAAAGGTTTCATTTGGCTACTCCAACACACCTGGAGGTTGCTTTTAGCATAATATGTGAACCCATAATAGACAACGCGGGTGACTGGAGCAAGTGCTGAATAATTATAGTTACAAATTACAAGTTCTTTTCAATAAATGCTGCCTACACTTAAGAAAAGGAAATCTTATTTTTTGAATATACTGTAATTTAATTACTCAAGATTTTTGTATTAAATTTTCATTAATGTAAGAAAAGCTGTGGGTCTTTAACTACGTTAGGTAAAAACGTAGCGTATAGCTCAATGTGGGCTTATGATTCTTCTCACGGTATTATAAAAATTAAACTAGTGACGAAATGTTTGTTTTCTCTTTAGAATTTCTCACATTATGAATTACAATGGCCAACTTAATTTCAGCAGCCACAAAAAAAATAAATAACGCACAAAAACAAAGATAAAACTCAGCCTTGAAAACTGCCTACGACTTTCTAGATTTTTTTTTTGAATTACAGGTAGTAAACTCCCTTAAATCGTATCCTAAATATTAGTAATTTTATACCTATAGAAGTTTCTTTTAGATAATCTATGTATACAGATACATAATAGATTGCCGACATTATCATTTGCCGAGTTTATCTTAACATTTTAACATCTACCTGAGGAAATCTGAACAACATAAAGATCTGACCTTCGCAATTTTTCCATAAATATTGAGACCCGTTGCTAAAGAAAATTATTCAGATTTCGACTCAACTACAGAGCGGACCTGTCGCACTTTAGCTATCCTCATTTTAGTAAGTTCTAAATATGTCCTCAAACAAAGTGCTGCCACTTTCATCAAACGAAGTTATCGGCAGTGACCAGGCACCAACATTGAGCTACATGTTGTTTGTACACCGTAATAAATTGAGAAGTCGTGACAAAGGATTCACCCAAAAGTTAAGCCTAACTCAATCAAAGTTATACATTACCGATACGCTTATCTCTAAAACGAAAAAGGATCTATATATACAAAGAGGCTTGGACGATTTAGCTACCCTCAACCGGGAGCAGTTATTTTGCAATTATTTGGAAAAGAAAGTCAAACATATGCTAGCTTGGAAAGAGATGAGCCCCGAAGAGAGAATGCAAATCAAACAGGCAGTTCTAGCTATAAGAAAAGGAATGGAATCGCAAGACAATCAAGAACAAAATTGTGCCAAACGACAAAAATTAGATAATGGAAGCGAGTTCAGCAAAACCGAGAGGGTCCAGATATACCATACCAGTTGATCAATGTTGTTAAATGACTTACATTTCATTAAGAAATATGTGAATATAATTTAAATTTATTAAACTAAGTTATTATGCTAATAAATAAAAAATAATAAAAATTAAAAACATATTAAGTAAAAGCCATTTCATTAATTCTTAGTTTAAGAGTTTTAGAAATAAAAATGGGATTATGATTAATAAAGAGTTCTTCACTTGTAGTGTTACCACAAAGACTGATTGAAAAATGAATTGTATTTTGAAAAATTACGAAAACACATGTAAAGGAAGCTCCGTGATCTCTTACACACATTCTAAAAATCCTTTCGAAATAGTTTAAAGTTCTATGACTGAATCATTCAATATACAAGTGCACTTGGTACAACTTCTAAACCGCTGTTCATTAGAGTAAGATTTCAAGATAGCTTATTAGAGTTCTAGAGTTTCAGTGAAGTTTCAAGTTGATAATTGGCGGCAGACTATTACATAAGGTCAGGGGTTCCCGGTGTTTGGTCATGTGAAAATGTTTTGCTGATTGAAAGCTCATGTTCTTTTGGCATGTGGTTCCAACAAGAAATAATGTAATTTAATATTGTGTTCAAGAACTTCGCTTTTTAAAAGTCTAGGGCTTTGCCAATATATTTTAAAACTGATTTTGAGCTAGTGCTACGGCTGGGTTGAATAAATTTCAGTCGAGAAGCTGCAACATTTTGTAGTAGTGGGTCCGTTGATCAATAATAAATCGCTAAATTATCTCTCCGAAAGTGTCAATTATTTCGAGCTCTACTGGGTAGACAGGCGATTATCTATAACCGAACAAATAGTAGTCCAGCGACGTCAAAACGTTCAATCTAAGAGACTACGCCAGAGACCAAAACTTTCTTGTTGGAACCAAAATGTCGTTCAAAACAACATCCTCCTATTCAGTTATGAAATAGTCATTAATCATATCTCTATAGCGGTTCACATTACCTGTTACATTATAGTCGATTTAAATTTTGAAGAAATATGTACCAATGGTGACCTTTTTTCGATGTAACAGCGTCTCAACAATGGCTCATTACTCCAAATGCGAGGATTTTTATTTAATGGTTTTTAGGCTCCAATTCTTGTAAAGTAGCAATTTAAGATACTTTCGCAAAATCTTCCATATAGTGGATGGGCAGAGCAATAGCGTCTTCGGTTTGGAACCACGTTTACTCTAGTGCGCGTCTTTGGAGTGTACGGTATCTCCCTCTTTGAAGTGGAAAATTGCTAAGATGAGCCCGCTTATTCATCATGTATAAATGGATACAATCAGATTATAATCTTGGCCACTCACCATATAACGGTTTAGTTAAAAACTATAAAAAAGTGCGATAAATCTATGAATACTGCAGTTATTTATATATGTACCTGTAAAAAATATAATAAAAATCAATAACCATCCAATATATCCATGCCATAACCCAACATTTTACAAATCAAGACCCCAGGTACCGAATATGTGGACCCTAGTTCCGGACAATTTATCTCAGTTATTGGTCAATCTGTGAGATGTATTATGGAAATACGGAGAAAATCTTTGTTTGATAATAGCGTGCCCGTATGCAAAACTTATCAATAATACCTTAGCCCCTATATACTTAGTAGAAGACTTTGGAACTTTCGGCATGTTTCGGCCAAAATGTGAGTAATCTTAATAAAATTGAGACACGGGCGGTTTTTTTAGCAATGGTGTGTTGGGATGACAAAAATTAATAGAATCGGATTGAAACTTGTCCTAGACCCCATATGACTAATATAACGATTTTCAAATATCTAGCTGGCTTATTTGGTGAAGATGGTATTTTACAGTCTGTCAAGTAAGAGGGTGGTCGATTTTACCGACAGTTAATGAAAGATTTCGCTCTAATTCCTTCGCGAGCCGATAGACGGAAGCCTTGTCCTTGATGCATTGTCAACAAGGGTTCAGTTGTCGTTGATTTTTTGAAAGAGAATCACGTTAAACGCCATGAGTGGTAAGCACGCGTCGCGCTACAAAGCTGTGTTACTTTGCATCCACCCGAAAGGTCCCAAAATGTCGCAATCAGCGCCTGCGCTATATATATGAGAAAGTCGAAGGCATTTGTACAGAAGTGGATACAGCGATATATAGTGTCTAAAAAAGTCGATGATTTACCAGAACGTGGTTCGATAGAAAAAATGAACAAAAAAGATGAAAAAAGAATAGTGAATATCTTTTCGCGGAATCCTGCTTTAAAACTGCGGCAAGGACAAGCAAAATGAATGGCAAAAGGTTAAGATATATCCTACGAAACTATCCGAACCCTTCTTCATACTCATGATCTGAAATGGCACAATACAATGAAGAAGCCTCTGTTGACTGAAAAACTTGTGAAAAAGCGACTCGCTTGGGCGCATGATAATACCGATAGAGATTTTGAAAATGACATTTTTTCTGATGAATGTTCTATATGGGCACGTTTTTTCCTCACGCGAGCATTGTCAACTTCCACCAATAGGCTCCTTCAGCGGACCGTAAAACATGGAATAAAGGGGCTGCTTCCCATAGCAGGGATTCGGCACTTTGTACTTCTTTACTGACAACCTAAATGCCGAGAAAATGATAAAAATCTACAAAAAGGCTTTACTGATATCTGCCAAACGATGGTTCATCAGAAAAATTGAAGATTGGATTCTGCAGGAGGACAACGGTCCTGAACACCGCAGCAAGCTCTGTACTCAGTGTTACATTTGATTGGCCGTCGCAGTCGCCCGATTCAAACCATATTGAAAATGTGTGGGCATATATTAAACCGAAGCTTCGTGGAAGACACACATACACTTTGAAGCAGTTGTCTTACGAAATTCGTCAGGTCTGGAGATCCTTTCCACTAGAATACGCCGTCAAATTAATAGAAAGCACGCGTCGGAGATGCCAGGCAATTCGACGCCGGTGGTGACTGGATACATTATTGACCAAATTGCATCATTGTTTGTAATGTGTACAATGTATATACAAATATGAAAGTTTCATAAAATAATTTTTTTTTTATAAATTAACGCGACCACGCTCTTACTTGACAGACTGTATATTACCTTACTTACGTTTGTAGTAGAGACGCCCTTGACGTTATTGCATTACGTACATATATTTACTTTTAATACACACTGCAGATGTGAATGTAAAATGCAGGACTAAGTTTTGCGTAGCAATCTAACTAACAGTATACACATCAACGAAGTAGATATTTACTCGCATGTTTATGCAATGTGTAACATATGCGATTCTGCCAGGTAAATATTATAATACAAACATTCGTGTGGCAACATTTTATGCCTGTATTCCAATAATTTTATGTGTGTGGAAGAGACTTGTTTTCGCACCTGCTCCTGGGTGAAGTCAATATTTATGTTATGAGTCAAGTTCAGATTAAAGTTTTAGTTTGCATTAAATTTGCAATTTCTGCATGTGGTGGTTTAAAACTATAACTTGCATGGCATTACATTTTATGAAAAAGATATATGATAAACATATTTCAATTTAAAAGTGATATATTGCAACACTTAACACTCTAAGGTCTAATGATTTTATGCTGTCGCAATATGATGCATACTCAGCTTTCCAACGCTTTAAAAGTTCGGTTAGTCCGATTGTCCAGCAACCACATATTCTGAAATGTAACCAAGATGTGGCCACGTATCTGATCAAAAAGTGATTTTATCGTTGAATAGCGTCTGTCGTTAGACTCAGTAATTAAATTAGATACTTGATTTTAACATTAGGTGAAACTTTTCCAGATTACGAAAAAATATCTCAAAGTTCATAGTTTTAGACATCTTGATGAAATATCAAAATAGAAATAAAACGCCTAAGTAGATTTACCGAAATCTGATATCAATTTTTAGGAGTCTTTTCGTTTGACTTCAGAAAGAACTGTACATGATAGTCGACGCCATGCTGAAGAATCAGCCACCTAATATTAACAAAACTGCTGTCATTTTGTATGTGTATATTAGGATATCCGTTATTTCACAAGTTGACTTTTTTTTCATAGGTGTACTCAACTTTCTGTTTATGTTCTCAAAACGAAATCCAACGTAAAATAAGCTCATTATTTTCAACCCTGCCTTAGCCAGGAAAAGATTCCCTCCTGATACACGCGGTTTTATTACTCATCATCTCTTTTAAACGTTTGCAGCGTCTACGTCTCAGATAGTCCATCCGTTGAGTCCAATTTCCTTTTTTGACCGCGTAAACTGACTTAAACTTGTGCATGCACCTTGTAATGCAAGTAGCCTAAATATCAATTTTTGTAACTATTAAGGTCGATTTCCAACTATTAATTGATACCTATGAATTTTAAAATGTGTCGAAAATGTGTTATGATGAGTGAATCCCATGTGCATACCACAACAACACCTACAAACTACAAGCAAGAACAGTTCACACTAACTAACAAGTACTAACCGATAAAGAAAGGTATTATAGATTCGGTGCGACAAAAGTTAACTTTACTGCCAGCACATTAATGATAACACTAAACTTAAATGTCACACCCTTAATTAACTTTAACTGATTAAATAAACAAACCCAAATATTGCTTCAATACGTGTACTATTTATAGAAAAAGTAAGCATTTTTAAAAGCACTTTTGTTTATTTTAATGAAGGTTAAGGGGTTCGCAAATGCTTTTACCAAATTATTAACTAGGACATTTTCGAACACAACAAAATTTCCTCACAAATTTTTTATATTTGCATGGAAAAATAAGTCATTGCCAATGAAAAAAGGTGCACTTTTGCTCAGACATTTAAACGGGTGCCAAAATTAGAAGTGACACTGGTAGGCAAAGTTTAAGAAATTGTTTAATTTTCCAAGCCAATGCGCCACATGATAATACGATAATTAAATAGCATAAACTGACAAAAGCAAAGAAAAAACAGACAAGAAGAAAAGCGAAAGCTCTTAAAAAAGAAGATTTTGCTAATAGAAATTATGCGAGCACTTAAGTGTAAGAAGAGCTAATCCTTGGGGTATATAGGCTGAAGAATGTAGGCAATAACAATGCTTCATAGCTATGCCACGGACGCCGTGAGGCGCTGGAGTTGTCACCAATACTCATTCATAAATCTAAATGAATCCGAAATGTTGTTTCAGTTGCGCATCCAGAATTCTGATGTTCTGATTGATCTTTTTTAATGCAGCTATGTATATGCTACAGTGATCCGATCTGAACAATATGTTTAGTGATTGTAATGCTGCTTTGAATAATAATCTATGTAAAATTTCATTACGATACCTTCTCAATTAAAAAGTTTTTTATACAAGGACTTGAATTTCAATGCTATGATTGCTTTAAAAATTAATTCATTACATTGATTAAATAAAAAATAATTCTTATTGTAATTCCTTTTTTCAATTTGTCAATGATAAAAGCACTGAGAGTGTGTGAATCAAATAATGACACATTGGTGCTCACTGGAAAACGCATGGATGTTTTGATGAATCCGCAATACCAGATAAAATATTTGAAATTCGCTTCATAATAGTTAATGAAAGTTATCAGAAATTTCATCCATGCGGTATCATATGAAATATTTCTCAGTGAATTCAAAAGTCTTCCATCTTACCTTCCTTTCAAACGCAGTCGCGCTTTTATTCTTAGATTGCAGGTTTCTTGAAAATTGTGCTTCCCTGATCATAGGTACAGATAGTTTAGTTTGAAAGGAAACTTTTACTGCTGGAAGCTCTCGCCTAGTCGGATGATAATTCTTTGCTCACGTTAATATTCAACGCAGTCAATGAGTTTGTCGAAGTCTTCAGCTCTGCATGCAAAAATATAGCTCCTGTGTACTGGAATCCCTGAATAAAATGCTTCTGGTGAAGAAATGGGAGAAGAGATAGTGGTGCGTTAAATAAAGTATGATTTACTATATACAGTAAGTCTTCATGTCAATAGCGAAAGGGTATAGGGCTGTTATAAATTCTCAAAATTCAGACGAATACTTCCACAGTCTCTATCATATGGATTATATTAAAGATGGAAATACAAACTGGACGCTCAGCAGTGAATACACACTTTTGGTGTTTATATCCGGAAACTCTCATCCCCTGATTTGAGCAATCAAAATGTTCAGGTCCCAGGGCCAGATAGCAATATTACTGCCGTTGCTCCGAATATCTTTAGAGTGGAATATTATGCGGTTGCTTGGAGTTACGTTCATCACGACAATCGGCTTCCACGTTATGGCCAAATTTATGGCCTTAACAGTTGACTGGAAGTGATCTTTCAATAAATTCAAGCAAAAGTGAACTGATCTTTCTGGTGGCGAAATAAAATTGCGTAGATATATGTATATAGCCGGTACGAGTGGATGTGTGTAGGCATAAGCCGCTGGAAGAGAGCGAATTGAGGCACTGACGGGAGCTATGTACCAATAACGGTTTCAATCTTTATAAAAGGGTATATTAAGTTTGTCACGATGTTTGTAACATCCAGAAGGAAGCGACGGAGACCCTATAAGGTATATATATAAATGATCAGAATGTTGAGCTGAGTCGCTTTAGCCATGTCCGTCTGTCTGTCTGTCCGTCGGACCGTCTGTCTGTATATATACGAACTAGTCCCTGAGTTTTCAAGATATCGTTTTGAAATTTTGTAAACGTCATTTTCTCTTCAAGAAGCTGCTCATTTGTCAGAACTGTCTATATCGGACCACTATAACTTATAGCTGACATATAAACTGAACGATCGGAATCAAGTTCTTGTCTGGAAAACTTTCACATTTAACAAAATATATTCACGAAATTTGGTACAGATTATTTTCTAAGGCAACAATGTAATCTCCATAGAAATTGTTCAGATCGGTTTACTACAGCATATAGTTGCCATAGAAATCGAACGATCGGAATCAAGCTTGTATGGAAAACTTTCGCATTTGACGTGGTATCTTCACGAAATTTTACTTGGATTACTACTTAAGGTAATAACATAATCTCCGACAAAAAATCGGAGTACTATATCACATAGCTTCCTTACAAACTGGATACATAGTTACTAAAAGAAATGCACCTGTGAAGGGTATATTAGCTTCGGTGCAGCCGAAGTTAACTTTTTTTCTTGTTTTTATTATTGTAGTGATTTTCAAGCTGATACACTTGCCATGCCTAGGGTTCACGGTCAGGTATTTCGTCGCCTTTGATCTTTGCAAATTGAGGCGAACGAAGAAGAAGAGATAAGCCATTTTTTTTTTTGTTTTGCTCATTGGCACCCTAAAATATTTCGGCAATCCTATTGGTAGCCCATCTTTGCCTTGCAGCTTGTTGTTATGTTAGCAAGGTCTGCGGTACAGACGTTTTATGATTAGCCAAAAATCTCCTCATTCAAAGCCACATCAAATCGCCTTAAACGTGGCAACGCAGTAATTGGAATATAACTTGAATAGATAAGCCCACACAAGGGCACCTCAGAATTGTGTTGCCTCTCCAATTCTCACATACAAGCTGTCATATTAAATTGGGGATTTTAATGTACTTAATGCCTTACAGAGTGCTCACGTGATATTCCCGTTTATACTTGTACAAGTATGTGCACGTTTGCCATGTTTTGTATTGCGCTTTGTTTGTATGTGTTCAGGAATATGTACTTATTTTCACCGCATCCAATTGTAGATTATGTCAGCGGGCACTTTGTGGCCCAATCAAAGTATCTACTTAAATAGTAAACTTGTCTGAAACGTTATTCTACGTTGGGTTATTACAATTTAAATGGAGAGAGATTGATAGGCATCACTTGTTTGTAATTCACGAAAACAAAAAAATGGTCAGAAAGTATTAAAAGTACTATAAGTATTCTAAACCCGAGAAATTCTTTCAGGTGTTGAAAAAATTTATATTAAAATTGCGTAATAATTCAAATTTATTTATACGAAATAGCTACATAGGGTATTTCTAGTCAGAAATATGAACTATGTTACATATTTATATACAGTCTCTCTGAATTTCATTATGATATATTACTGTTTACTGGATGGATGCCGCCACTGTTAGGTGAAATTTTACATAACAGCTAAACATCGACGTAGCGTAGACACTGCTTACACGGTTATAACCGAACTACCAACAGCGCGATAGTCGTAATTTACCCTCTGCTTCTCCCGGGGGGTACTGCGCTGAATACTCGTGTCGACTCTTCAGTTGCTGCATATAGCAGGACGGGAATATTGAATGACTTATAGCGTTTGGTTTTTGTCCGACTAGAGAGAACTTTACTTCTCAATTACCTACTTAGTCCGAAGTAGCACCTGTTGGCAAGAGAGACCCTGCGTTAGATTTCGAGGCTGATGATGTTGTTGGTGCTGATGCTAGTTCCAAGGTGAACGAAATTCTCTGCAACTTCGAAGTTATGACTGTCAACAGTGACGTGGTTGACTAGTCACAAGTGCGACGACTGTTTGTTTGTTAATAGGAGATACTTCGTCTTGCCCTTGTTCACTACCAGACCAATTTTATTCGCTTTCTTATCCAGTCAAGATATCAATATCATCAGCATTCGCTTGCAGCTGTACATTCTTAAAGAAGATAATACCTGCCCGATTATGTTTTGCAGCTCGTATTATTTTCTCCAAGAATAGATTGAAAATGTCAGACGATAGGGCTTTGACATGTCTGAAACCTCGTTGGTATCGAACGGCTCGGACAGGTCCTTTCCGATCTTGGCGGAGCTTTTGGTATTGCTCAATATAGTTTGGACAGCCGTATTTAGCCGGTACCAAATTCAGACATCGGGGCATAAAGGCAGCTCCTTTTGGAGGATGTTGATGAACTTCAGTTTCAACAAGACGACGCTATATGCCAAACATCCGAGGAAACAATCAATTCGTACAGGGTGAACCCTATATGTTCCGTCCTGATACTCAGATTGTGTGATTTAACGCCGCCGGACTATTTTTGTGGGGTTATATGTAGTCGCTCGTCTACGCAGCCATTACGTTGGACACTTTTGAAAAGAACATTTGGCTTTTTATTGCTAACAGCCCGAAGTGGTCCAAAAAAGTAGTGGTTGGACCTTTCGACTAGAATTTATTCGACCCACCCATGGTGGTCACTTTCCATAAATCAACTCTGAAACATAATACATAGCAAACCCCTGTTTTTATAATAAAGCTAAATTCTTAGCCATTACAATAAGTTAAATGCATTGTAATCGCTCTTGAAAACCGGATGTTTACAAAAATATTCTTAATGTTCAATTCAGGTGTCCTTCCCTAAACTTGTATCGACGTTGTATGGTAGTGGTGGTAGTATAACCCAAAAAAAAAATAGACTATGCTCATGCAGTCTTATAAATATGTTTGTTTCTACTGTTTGCCAAAATTTTTCGGGTTTGTTTTCAGAATTGTGACGCTAAAACTCAAGAAAAACTGGCAGAAAACTGAGAAACAAACGTTTTATTAGTGTCACACAGCTCTGTTTTCACCAAAAGTAGTAGAATTTCACCGAAACGTGCAAGACATGATGTAAAAGTGTACGCTTATAAATTACAACAAAAAAAAAAATCGCCGAAACTTGCTGTGGATCAGTCATTACTATTACACTTGTTTGCGTGTTTGCAAAGGGCTAGAAGAAGGTAATGGCACACAGATTTTTAACTCTAATGAGTTTCGGTACGACGAAAATAATAGAAAATGGAGATGTGTTACTGAGGCGCACATTTCGGGTGTTTGCTAATAGTCACGTCGCTCAAGTTTTGCCTGCCACCACTGAGCGAACTCATTACTGTATCTCTATAATTATAAGCAGTTCTGCGTAAATTAATTTAATCGACTAGACGATTAAAACCAATTTGCATGAATTATAAAGTGTAGGCTGATTGCTGAAGTCTATTACAGATAGTACATTATTACGAATAGACGCGTATATAGCGGGAGTTTTTTAGAATAATAGAAATTTTATTCACTACAAAATATATATAAAACATGAAAAAACGGTAACTTCAGTCCGACCCAAGCTAGAATATCCTTCACAAATAAAGATATTTCAATTCAGAACTTGATTTTGATCGTTCAGTTTGTATGACAGCAATAAATGGTTCCGATGAATGAGCGGCTTTTTGGGGTTAAAAGTACATGTGCAAAATGTGAGACCGTGACTAAATCGACTTAGCTCGTCGATCATAAACATATATATTAAGTGAACACTCAGCTGATTTTTTAAAGGAAAATACAGTTGAGTTACTCAAAGTATTCCGCAGCTAGAGACAACTTTTTTCTATCTTTTTGACAAAGCTCGAGCCAAACCATGAGCCATCGAACAAAAATAGTAATCTATTAGTGCAATATCTGGGGAAAATGGCAGGTGAGGCTATGACTTGCTATTTTAGTTCTAGTAGATAGGTTTGGCAACATAAACATGAGCTCGAGTGTTGTCATGGATCAGTATCATATATTAGTGCTTCTACTGGTACAGAGGTCATAAGGAACCAAAATTCCTTGTTTCTAAATTTTGGCTTGGCGTGTGATTGTCTTGAATTCACCGTCTTCGATAGTTTTGGCTTTACTGCTCGCGGACGATATCGAAATAGCCGTCTTTGAAGTGTCGAAACCAATCACGGCATATTCTTGCACTCTGTCAGCGGCTCCGTAAGCTTTTGAAAGTTCTCGATGTGCTTCATCTGCTTATTTCTTTGACTGAACGAAGAAAATCAACACTTGCCATAAATGTTGTTTAGTTGGCGAAAAATTGGATCATATTCGCATCACCGAAAGTATATGATTATAAAGATTTTCGAATTTCCAGGTGACTTCATATCGGCCTATGTATATGTGAGTTATCTTAATGAAAATGTGAGTACATGTTTACTCATTATAATATATCATTCTGCCTATAATAGATAAATGTGAGCGAAAGCTTGACCTAGCCCCGATATAACCATTACCAGGATTTTCGACACCATATGATTGATGATTTTACGTGAGGTACCTTAATGAAACCGAGTCAATAGGTTTTTAGTATGTGGCATGATAATAGTTAATGGGTCGATACTACTCCAACTCCTATTTACTTTACATAATGATTTTGGTTTTTCTAACAAAACTACAAAAGCAGAAAAAGAGTTAAATAACTTCCACTTGTAATATGCAAATAAAATGAAATAACACATCTCCAGCTCCACATATATCCTTCGGTATATATGAATTTTATCCAGCTGCTTACAGTTTGACTAATGAACCTGGTAAACAAAACGTTAATCCTTTTCTGCATCAAATGAGACACTGCTGTGTTTTGATAAATGGATAAATTAATGGTTAGAGAGTGAATAGTTATTTACAATAATAAATATATTCATACAGATGAATCATGAAAATTTTTGAAAATACTTTGATTTATAAAAGATTCGGTTGTGCGCAGATTTCGGAAGAAAGAAGTCGTGGTTGTAGTCCAATCTCGTCCATTTGCACACTGTGACAAAGAAATGTCAACATAATACAACGATCGATGGAAAACAGTGGTACAGATCCCGAGATATGAGATTTCCCCGAAATAGGGATGGTGCCCCGCCCATCGTCCAATCTGATTCTGGCACCTATAAAGTCCTCTTATCGAAGCTTCTTACCGTAAAGGTACTAATCCCTATTCCTAAAGTCTCTGTAGGGTTATCTAATCGAACCTGCTATAAAATATTTATCTAATAATGTGTGGGGCCTGATGACATTTATGATGCATAGTCGTGTTTCCAACGCTTTAAAATTTGTCGTTTTCTGATAGTACAAGAACCACACCTTCTGTATTGTTACCGAGATTTGTTCACGTCTCTGATCAATTCGAAGTTTCAAAGTCCGTACAATTCTGATATATCTCTAAGTAATTGCAGTTGCTGTTAAGGTTCAAAGCTTGTGAGGATTATTGACGGAGGAGTACACTTTTAGGAATTTTCCATCAGATCTAGTTTGAAGCTTCCCCTAGATCTACTGCTTTGGAACACAGTCTCCTTCAGAGTGATGACTAGCCATTTCGATAGTAGGGCTGAGTTCGCTGACAGTGCGAACAAGACAAGACTAGTGAAGGGATGTCTAGACCTCTAGCATGGATTTATTTTTTCATTTGACTGGATCGGGAATTGAAAAGCTTTGCTAGCACAAGTACATAAGTTTCAATAACTATGAAATGGGAACGGGTAGGAGCTCAGTTCGCTTCTTGTGATTTACTTTTGGACTAATGGGCCTCTGACCAGCTTAGCAAGCGTTGGTCAATTTCCAGCAGCTGCGTAGTCGGAAGCAAGGACCACCATCTGGCTTTAGTATCGGTATTTATGCAGAATATTGTCCCACTTTTGCCAGATCAAGGGAAAAGCATCTCGGATCTCATAATTTCAGACATCGAGGTAAAACAGAAAATATAAAAATAAAACACCTAAGCGGATTTATAATAGGTTTAGCTGATAGCTGATATCCAACTTAAGAAGTTTTTCGTTTGCCTACACAAAGGATTGTGCATAACATTTAAAGTCAAGCGGTATCAGCGACCTAATCTACCCTAACATAACCTGCAGTTAGGCCGCAATAGCAATATAAAACACTATAAATATTATAATTAGTGGCATACTGTTTAAGATATATCTCAAAACCACAAAAACTTCTACAAACTGCAGCAACATCAGTTCGTAAGAACTAAAAATAAACGAAATATAACCTTTGCTTTTTTTCCATTTTCAAATAATAATTTACTATATGACTGCCCACTTCCCCAAATAATATTATTTATTAAGGCGTTTAATATCATTGCCAAATACTAGGCTAGATTCACCGAAGTTGTGTCTAACGAGATATTTCAATATCAGTCTGGCAAAAGCCGCACATATACTTAGCTTGTAGTCTCAATTTGTAATCAATTTGACAGAGAAGTCCGTCCAACCAAATGGAACTTCTTGAAATTTGCAACATGCAATTAATATTATTGCGAGAGCTTTACTCATCACCGTCACTTTTCAAACAACAATTTCATAGCTTGGTCCAGTAGTGGTATGGAGACTCCCGAATGCATTGCGCTCATATAATTGCCCTCACTTGTCATGAAGCACAACAAGTGTATTTGTGCTCAGTTTGAAGTGGCTGTCACGTTAACATACTTAATAAATTTCAAGTCAGCATTGGCCACCGAACATTCCTAATTGATTAACAGCGACCTACAGAATTGCCAGTACAGAGAGTGGAAGTTACATATTCACTGAAAAATTCTCAAGCGTTTTTGAGAAGCGATAATAAAAACTTGGGAATGCGCGAATAAAATAAAGCCTAATTGCCTGTCACGAAAATTGCGATAAAAAATTAAGACGCGTCCGGTCGTTTTCAAGTTCTTTAATACAATAGCAGTTCTTTATTTCTTAAACTAATTGCTAAGCCTAAATCTTAAAACTAACGGCTTAAAACTAGGCTAAATAAATATTGCGGCATCAATTAAGGGGTAAGTATTAATAATCTTCAACTTTTCTTTCAATATGGTAACAGATTATGGGAATAGATTAAGGTGAGTTATTAAAAATTTTTTTTTTTTTTTTAAAAAAACAAAAAACTTGTTTAGGGTAATATTTTATAATAGATTTTCTTAACTTAATTTATAACAATTCAATATTTCATAATTTTTATAATTCAATATTTTATAATTCATTTATTATTTTTATTTTAGGTATAAATTTGTAGATATGTCGCTTGACGCAACATTCACTATAATATACCGCCCAAATACTTCAAAGTAGTCCCTAAGTTGACATCGCGCCAAAAAGCATAACTTGTTTGTCAAGGTTTAATTTAAATATAATACTTTCGAGGTAATATTGCATACACTCGTTCTCAAGTTATTGTTCGGAAGGCGAGAAAGCCTGGAAGCTCACACGTAACCGACGTGTGGTTACCTAATTTCCATTTGAGCTTGTCTTCAAAAGACAATTTCTCTTTTAAGTTAGTTAAGAAATATACCGGTGGTTTGGAATAAAGGACTATAGTGGCAATGGGCACTTGTGGGCTAAAATTTTTGAAAAAGTGGGCTTGATTCCGCCCTTTCGTTGGTTTAATGTACTTGTACATTTCTACTTAACACTGAATCTAGAATAACCGAATTCGCCCGGGACAAATTCCTCTTGCACCCCTATCTACAGTCTAAAAATAAAGGAAATCGGAAGACAACGGCAATGTTAAAAACTATTAAAATTGCGATAAACCAATAACTAAATATGACAGAAACGTAAAATTTTTTGCCAGAGATTGTAAAAGAAGGCTTAATAGGAGCCGGAATGAAAACTGCACGATAGGCGTGGCACCCCCCACTCTTAGGTGAAATCTCATATTTCGGGGCCTGACTTCGGCTAATTTCGGTTCGTGATATTCCACTCTCAAGGCGATGTCACATTGGATGAAATCGGACAACAACCACACCTACTTCCCATATATCACAAATTTAAATACCCTTACTTCGTTCAGTTTCCAGTACACACATCAAGAAGCTAATAATATAACGGGTTAAAACTTTGCACGGATTATGCTTTTAGAGTATTAAACCTTATCACCAAAAATTGTCCAAGTCCAGTCAAAACTGTTCAAGCCTCTAGGTCCAATAGTTGACTTTTGACTGGTAAAATCTACATCTTCTCTACTAAAATTATATAAGACAGTTCGTGCATATTAATTCTAACGGGTGATTTTTTTGAGGTTAGGATTTTCATGCATTAGTATTTGACAGATCACGTGGGATTTCAGACATGGTGTCAAAGAGAAAGATGCTCAGTATGCTTTGACATTTCATCATTGAATAAGACTTACTCCCGAGCAACGCTTGCACATCAATTGAATTTTTATTACCAAAATCAGTGTTCGGTTCGAAATGTGTTTCGCGCGCGCGTGTTTTGTTTCAAGCGATGGGGATCATTTCTGGTTGAATGGCTACGTAAAGTAAACTGCAAAATTGCCGGCAGCCTTTGGGGGTGATGAGCAACCAGAAGCCGTTCAAGAACTGCCCCCATGGCATACCCGAAAAAATGCCACTGTTTGGGGTGGTTTGTACGCTGGTTGGGAATCATTGGGACCGAATTTTTTTCAAAGATGCTTGTTGGAACGCAATAAAACGCTTACGGTGAATGGCGATCGATATCGAGGGGTTCGAGCTAAAACAAAACTTTTGTTGCCAAAAAATGGAAGAACTGAACTTGGTTTGACATGTGGTTTTCACAAGATGGCGCTACATGCCACGCAGCTCGCGATTCTATAGCCATTTTACGGGAAAACTTCAGGACAAACACTTCATCTCAAGAAATGGACCCGTAAGTTGGCCACCAAGATCATGCGATTTAAACGCCTTTAGAGACTATTTTTTGTGGGGCTATCGTCCAAGTCTAAAAGTCTACAGAAATAAGCCACAACTATTCCCAGCTTTTGGAAGACACATTTCCGAAGAAATTCGGGCTATTCCGGCAGAAAATGCTCGAAAAAAGTTGCCCAAAATTGGACTTTTCCGAATTGGACCACCTAAGAAGCAGCCGGGGGGGGGCGCGTAACACATTTAAATGAAATTATCTTCAAAAAGTAAATATCATGAACCAATCTAACGTTTCAAATAAAGAACCGATGAGATTTTGCAAATTTTATGCGTTTTTTTTTTAAAAAAAGTTATCAAGCTCTTAAAAAATCACCCTATATTTGCTCTTTCTTCACGAAATCGATAACTTAGAAGAAATAAGAGTTATAGGCCAATGTGCCGCGATATAAAGTAAAATACAAATGTGTCATCCCTCACACATTCGTTTATATGTACGTATACTATAAACTTAAGTCCTCCATATCGATTTCTGTTAAGCTGCATTAAATTTAACACAACGAGCGAAATTTTAAGTTTTAATATATAGAATATGATAAATGATATGTACAATTATCATTTAATTAGCTGCGTCTCTTAAACCGTGTTTTTGTGGGCTGCCGCGTCGTATACGTAACCTGATAAAATGAAATGTTATTCTGACTTAGCTTGACGAGATTAAATACTTAGATAATATGGAAACGAAAGATGTATTAAAAAAGTAAGGAAAAGCTGAATTCGGATGTAACCGAACATTTTATGCTCTTGCAACTTGTAAGGTTCAAAGTCGGCTAATTGTTATACCTTCAGTGTTGGTTACATAACGAAAAAAAAAAAAAATAATTCAACAATCATTATTCGACGAGAGGGTGACAAGATAACAAAAAAAATTGGTATCTTGTTAACTTAAATACAATATATAGACAAAGGCTCATTTGATTTTATTACTATGTTTATTTCACTTTCCGTTAGCAAAAATTATGTTAAAATCATACCCAAATGAGATATACCATATGTGATATGAACGCAGCCGCTCAACCGAGGCTAAATTTAATACATTAAGTTTATGTCGAAAACATCAACTTGAGGAACGGAACTCATTACATTAGACATCAAAATACTCTGGTTACACAAGTATTTTCGCTTGACAGGTTTGGTACATATTTCAAAATCTATAATTGATGGAAAGTTTAGCTCGTTTCCTTAAAAGAGAGGTTCCGAAATCGTATCAAATATTTTGATCTCTTTTATATGCAGAATTATTTATAGATATCATATAAAAGGCAAAATGTATAACTTTGTCAAAAACTTTCTAACGAATAGAAAGTTTATGGTCAGAGTAAATGGCGTTTCATCCGAGATATATGATTTGCAAAACGGGATCCCTCAAGGTCTTCCTCTTTCGGTAGTGTTTATTTATTATTGCATTTGACGAAATAGGTCAAAATTATAGATAATGTACAAAGTAAGTTTTACGACGGTATTTATTGCTGATGACGTGTTAATATATACTCAAAGAGGAACAGCCTTGGAAACGGTTCAGGCGATTTTTTTGGAAAAAAAAAAAAAAAAGTCCTTGATCGACATTACTGTCTGGTCGGCTCAGTCAGGAGCGATTATATCATATGAGAAGTGCAATACCTTGGCATATCTTGTCGGAGAAAAAATGCTGCCCAAATATAAAACTATGTCATAACAATGTGTAATGTACGCAATGTCAGCAGTTTGAAAATATTAGGCGTTTTATCTTGATTGCGTAAATAAACATTAGGTTTCCACCACATCCGTATAGCTGTAATTATATTAGAAATAAACTTTTATCAAGACGCCTCAATATTATAAAAATATTTTGACGTGAAAAAATTCATTTGTTCATATTACTACACTTTGTAATATTGTTAAAGCATTATTTTTTAACTGTAATTTGACTACGGCTCTGCCAATCTATGGAAACCTGTCCAAAAGGAACTTAAATCTTCTAAGTGCTCCAATATTAACGCCCACTCCCCCCCCCCGGTGCGGAAAGCTTACGGGTGCCCTTCACCACCCACCCCCGTCGAAAAAACATGATAAACTGAATCTGGACTCCTAGCATAAATGAGAGGAATCGAATACTGGACTGCAAGCCTTATATAGCAAAATTTTTATGCTGCAATAACAGCCACCTCTTTGAACGAAATACTAAAGCTTCCAATCGAAAGTATCTTCCAAAAGCGGGCTCTCAGCGATACACCGTGTACTGATCACTGCCAAGAAATTTAAATGTATCAGTTTAACCAACTCGGAAAGTGGTACCTCAAACTACCCGCCTTGGCTGCTGTCAAGGATTATCAATTGAAACCCGCTTACAAACATTTCAGAAGCAAAAACACCTGTCCACAAACTTTTTACGCGCAAAAAGTTTTCCTGGAATATAAGCTGAGCTAAGTCAAAAAGCATTTTCAACTTTATTTTTTACCGATGGTTTGAAAACCCACAAATTTTCAACCTCATTTGGTCGTAGTCTCTGAAACCTTGATGTTTTAAGAAAAGGTTATCCCTGCCCAATCCATTGCTCCATCTACACCAGTCGAAATATTTGCTATCCATCAAGCAGCCGCCTTAATTGCATCGAAATCCAAGGGCAATTTCTGCATTTGTACTGCCAGTCCGGTCTTGCCATTGATAGCCCTCTGGAAATTTCAAAAAGGACAGCGTTCTAGTAACCCACACCAGGGATTTGCTAATTAAACACAAAAAACCAAAATTAAAATTGATGTGGATTCCTGGCCATTGCGGCAATTCCAAGGGCAATGAACTAGCTGACTCTGTCTGCGAAGAGTCCTTCATAATAACCCAGCTATCTGGTTTTGACACTCTTGAAAAGGCCGATTGTCGAGACCATGGTACGGCAGTATATTAACAATAAATCCCTTACAAAAAGTTGGAAAAGAATATGTTCACCCATTATGCAGATTATTAATCCAACAAAAATTAGGCCTAATTTTCCTTCCGATGATAAACAGTCAGACATTCTCGTTTTCCACAAGAACTTCGTTTGGGCCACAACAGCTCACTCACGGACATCTTCTTAGTCGATGGAGTATCATTATGCAACGTTTGCGGGGCAAATGAGCACATCCTGTGAAGCTATTCTTGGACAACTGGCCCGTCGTTTTTCTATCAAAGGCAAACGGCATTTTCTGGCTCGACTGTTCCATCAACACTTTCTTTCCCCCCCCGACACTGCAGCACTTTAACATAAGCAAGATATCTAAGTTTTTATAGCCCTCATGTCAACCTATCTCATTTAATTTAGTTAAACCTTAACTGTATAATATTTGTAATCCATAAACGAAATGTAAATTAGTATTAGTATTTTTGTAAAACCAGCTGATGGCCTCGAGCTAGTGCTGTTTTTTTCTTCTTGTTTCCTGTATATTTATTGTGCATGAAATAAATAAATATCTATCTATCTATCTATCATATAAAAGAGCGCAACAGCTCAACCAAAATACATTCTACGTTTGGAAGTTTTATTCGAAATATGGGAACATAGAGCATAAACATGGGTGGGTTACATTAGGACAACCTCATAAGCTGTGTACTTCATGCTGTCTAACAGTTATTGTCGCTAACTCTTCCGAAATCTTCTCATAATGAAACTCTTATTACATCAAAACAGAGCTGCAAATAATAATTTTTCATTCAATACTTCAACTTTACTGGTGTAAGTAATCTCCACTCTCTTATGTTTAGCTAATCATCATCATTTCATCCAAATTTAATGCGAATTTAATTTTCGAACCATTTATCAAACCACAGCAGTGTCTCATTTGGTGCAAAATAGTAAAGGGTGATTTTTTAAGAGCTTGATAACTTTTTTTTTTAAAAAAAAACGCATAAAATTTGCAAAATCTCATCGGTTCTTTATTTGAAAAGTGAGATTTGGTTCATGACATTTACTTTTTTGAAGATAATTTCATTTAAATGTTTGACCGCGGCTGCGTCCCCTTAGGTGGTCCATTCTGGAAAGTCCAATTGTTGGGCAACTTTTTCGAGCATTTCGGCCGGAATAGACCCGGAATTTCCTTCGGAATGTGTCTTCCAAAAGCTGGAATAGTTGCTGGCTTATTTCTGTAGACTTTAGAATTGACGTAGCCCCACAAAAAACTAAGTCTAAAGGCGTTAAATCGCTATGATCTTGGTGGCCCAACTTAACGGGTCCATTTCTTGGATTAATTGTTGTCCGAAGTTTTCCCTCAAAATGGCCCCCATAGGAATCGGCGCGCTGTGTGGCATGTAGCGCACAATATTGTTTGAAACCAACATGTCAACCAAAGTTACACAGTGATCCATTTTTGGCAACAAAAAAAGTTTGGTTAGCATCGAAAACGATAGAGATAGCCATTCACCGTAACGTACTGCGCCAACAGCATCTCGAAAACATTACGGTCCAATGATTCCACCAGCGTACACACGCACACCACACCAAACAGTGCAATTTTTCGGATGCATGGGCAGTTTCTTGAACGGCCTTCTGGTTGGCTCTTCACCCCAAATGCGGCAATTTTGTATGGACGGATTATTTACGTAGCCATTTCAAACCAGGAAAATGAGGCCTCATCGCTGAACAAAACACGCGCGCGAAACACATTTCGACCGAACTGAACACTGATTTGTGGTATAAAACCTTCAATGATTTGCAAGCGTTGCTCGGTTAGTACAGTCTAGTCAGATGGAAATGTCAAAGCATACTGAGCATCTTTCTCTTTGGCACATGTCCTGAAATTCCCACTGTGGATCTGTCAAATACTAATGCATGAAAATCCTAACCTCAAAAAAATCACCCGTTAGTATTAACGCTTGTTTGCCAAGCTCATTTGTCAAGATTCAAACAAGTGGATTAAAAGCTGACATTACAGATTTCTACGAAGAGATGCGGATGACTATTTGTTGTTTTGATTTCAAAGTGTATTATTAATTGTTAGCGGAAATTAGTTTAGTTTCATTTGTTCTCTTGCTTTCACTTTTGCTATGAAATAAATTTCAATGTTCAAGTTTTTTTGTTGTTTATTACTCGTAAACAGAATAATGAAATGAGTTTACTTTTCATTCAATATTTACTTTAATATTAAATTAAGATGGCATTTGTTTTTGAGTCACCGTTTATTCGGATAGTGAGTTACTTATAACTTTGCAATACTTCCGACCATTTCGGAAGTGAAAGTCAAAAGTACCAAGTTTAGATTGAAAGGGCTGAAAAGTGTTTCGACTTACAATGAGAGAATGTTTTGTGAATGCAAATATAACTTTAAACATCGATAACATCTCCACCTACAATTGGTTAGGCTGAACTTCCAGCATACACCGCTTGATGGAAGTTTAAAGCTTCCAGCGGATAAAGGTAGACGCCTATTTTCATCTTGGCCCGATGATTTGACTATGTCTTTTTCCAGCAGTTTTTTATCTGTGAACTGGAAAACACATCTAGCGAATACGGTGGATTGGTCAATCCTTCCATTTATCGGTTATATCCATAGCTGAAAAAGCTTAGATGCGAATAGTGTTATATAGTATAACCCCCTCAATTTTATCTTACGGCCCGAAACGCTATTTTTATTCTCTCAATAAATCCATTGAAGGATACGATATGTGAGATGTGGTACCGATGCGATGCCCCTTGGAAATGACGAGCGGTTTCTGTTCTTGCACAAGCTGCATTTTTAACACTTTCAATTTTCGAATTCTTAAAAAATACAAATGGTTCAAGAAACTCACGTTTACATCAGAAGCTTTGTAAATTTGTCAAAGGATAAAATATATGCAAAACAAGTTTTGATCGTATGGATGCTTTTTATTGAAAACCACACGCGCGCACATGGATTGGTATCTCAAGAATATTCGTTTGAAATTTATGAATAAAATGCCGACTTTGCACTTGCGTACAGACATGTGACAGCATCGCTTGAAGTAATTGCTATTGTATGTGTGGAGACGCGTCCGAGCATTTGGAGCGGTTCTTTATGCATGGAAGCATTAGTATGAATAAACACTTAAATCGAATGGGCGCCAGTTGTGTGAATCAGTCGCACAAAAGCCTTACGCTTTATCCTTTCTGTAGAAAAAATTTATAGTGCCAACGTTGATTCAGGCGCTTCACTTATACGTAGCTACGATATTGTGTTAGACTTTCGATAGACAAACAAAGACCAAATGGCGCCTTTCCGTCAGCCAATGTCGCCAAAAAGTCAACAGAGCTGACTTCTCGGTAACCATAAGTGTGCTCATTCACATTTCTAAATACACATGTGTATACGTATTGCTTGGCATATGATTGAGGCTCTACTACTATCTATTAAGTCAACCGCAGAGTTTAAACTATTTAATGGACGCACCCGTCAGTGAGCATATTCTTCAACAGCCTGTACTTTAAATTACCGCTTCATATCATCACTTCATCATCGTTACCCTTGTAATAATTTCAAAAGCACCTACAGCTTTCTTAGCTCAAGGTTTAATAACTATCCAATAAACTCCAGTAAGTTATGCAGTAAATGTTGCTTCCCAGCTTAAGATAACTACTTGCCTGCTGGCCAAAACTTACCCACCCATTCGCATTAATTTATGGATTTAAGCTTCCACCGTAGTAAAGCCAAGTACCTCTACCACGTCTTGCATAATTTATAACTTTACCTGCAATTTCTCCATAGTCAGATTTTGACCAACTATTTAACACTCACACAGCTAATCTGGCTGAGCCGGATAAGTCGGCTAAACATATAAATATTTACATATCTATTAGACCGTATACTAAATGGTATGTACTTGCATGTACTTGAGAATATATTTTCAAATGCTTGTACATATCTACAACTTTGTGTCATAATGATGATTGCTATGACAGGTATTTAGTTGTTGTTAATATGTACTACTGTACACATTCGCTTGTTAACCCGGGAGAAATTCCAAGTTATGAATTGTTGAGTGAGCGAGCAATTTTAGCGGCAAAGAATAAAGATGTAGAAGACCCAACCTACGAGTTCAGAATAAGGACATCGGATATGCGAGAATTTAAATCTATTGGTTGTCACGGTTTTTATATTGGTTTATTATATGTATACATATATAAATGTAAATCACCAGTTACCCCGATGTTAGCATAAATATAACGATACACGTAAAATTTTACTTACAAGAGCATTGTTGACATCTACACTTATTATGCAGATGTAGGAGCCCTCGTAAATGTTATTACACATATTCTTAGCAGATGTATTCGTATAAATGTTATATGTTGATATAGCGACTAGAAGACATTCACTTCGAAAGCGTAGAGAACGATATTAAAAACGTTGGCTGAATTACTTGTAAAAATAATAGCGGTTGTTACGGTAAAATGATGAGAAAGAAAAGCCGATTTCGACATTTATTCATTCATCTGCACTCAACTCGGTCAGTAATTTTTGTCATACCAGCTGTTGTCAAGGGGAAAAATTACATAATTAATCTTGTGTGGATGACTAATCGTGCGGCAAAAATACACAGGCAGCATCTGGCTTATTTTTAAATTACCTTTCTGTTTGTTTGTTTTTTTTTTCTTTTGACATTTTGTAGGAATTATATTCGTATTGCAAGCATTGCTCACCATTAATTTTTCCTTTGACGACACATGCTTGGAATTATGGTGATAATACCTAAAGTACTTAAAGAAAAAATATAGCATTTCTCTTACTACTGGAGCCAAAAATGTTTAATCGCACATTATAACAAGTAAGGTAAGACTAAATTCCTGTGTAACCGAATATTTTCAACTCTTACCTCTTGCAAGAATAAGTCCGACAAATTCCTTCCGGAAAATTTAGAGATGGGGGTAGTATTGACCTGATTTTATATATTTTTGCTAGTAACACATACTATTAAGGTACAAGCTCAAGCTTTTTCTATATATATGATATATATATATAGTAAATTATATATATGGAGTAAATTCAGCCAAATGTTCAAAAATCCTGATGTTAGTAATATGGGGGCTTGATCTATTTTTAGCGCAATTTTATCTATTTCAGGCATAAATACATACACTGTTTTAAGTAAAACACGCTCTGAAAGTTTCATTGAGATAACTCGAATACATGTTGGCCGACATATCCAGTACAAAAACTTGGAAGTTCAAAAAACTTTATAATAGGTATGTGGGGGCTTTGGAAAGGCTTGACCCGATTCAACCCACTTTTAATACACAGACATACCATTGACAGAAAATTATCTTTGAATCTCAATAATAAATCAGACACTTTGACCAATATTTTCGATCAAAAGTCAACTATAGATACTAGAGTCCACATATTCGAAACCTAGGGTATAGAACAGTTTTGGTTGGATATAGACAATTTTTGGTCAATTCCACCTATAGACTTTCAAGAAGTATTAGTCCAAGAGTTTTTCCTGTTACTCTAATTGTTCTGTTTTATGGGAAGTAGGCGGCGTTATCTTCCGATTTCAACCAATTTCACAACTACATTAGGAATGTTCTATATTATATACGTTTCAGTTAAAGACATGACAGTGGCTCTTTACTTTTTTGCTAAGCATCGTGTTTATCATTCAAGTTGCAGCTTGCTCGGACGGATCAGGAGACCGACAATCATCATGAAATGATCAATATGATATTTACAACCTCATATCTATCTCGCTTTAAGTCAATCCATGTTCCACCATAGATTGAATTCAAAATAATCTCTAGTGCAGCACAGGCATATGACGAATCTATCGTTCATTAAAAATTAACATAACATTGCGAACTAAACTTTTCACAGGTATTCACTTTCGCTTTTAAAAGTTGCCGAAATCGGATTTTAACCGTTTGAGGAACATATGCCAAATGTGTGGACCCCAGTGCACATGACAACTTTTTTAACAACAATTGTGGAGACTAGTATTGAAATTCGGAGAGAATGCTATTATGTTAACAGCATGCCCTTGTGATAAAAATAAGAAATTCGGGTAAAAACCGCGGTGGCTAAGGTTTTATATAAAATATATAACAATTTTTGAACTTCCAGTGAATTTTTTCAGCATATCTAGGTCAATATGTAAGGCGTCTCAGGCAAATTGAGTGTACATCAAATATTGATATATTGTAACTTAATAACGGAAATGTTTGAAATCAGTTCGTCGAATTTCTCCGGTTCTCACTTAGTACATATGAAGGGAAATGATATCTGTTAGTCTAGCAGACTTTACGTCCAATATGCCCAATATGCCTGTCAGTAAGTGACTCATCTTCATTAAATTGCTTAGAATCCACTTCTCAAAAACATTTCGTAATGACAAAAATTAATGTAAAAAATGTAGTTAATGTCCAGATACAATGAGTTCAGATCTTAGCCTTAAGTAGAAAATTTTTTTCAAATTATGCGGTTTACCGAACATGAGTGAAATCGATCTATTTAAATCGAGGTCTTAATCTCACATCTCTAATATGCTGATTTCTGATCATCCCGCTTATAAATTTTCCAAATACTCAGTATATTAAATTAAGCCCATTTGGTTGAGTTTATAACATTTACTATACTTGTATGTCACATGTGAGATTAATTTTAATATCTGTAAATACAAGTATTTAGAGCACGAAGCGAAATTTCGTAATGAAACTAACTGTGTCTGCGACCTATGGTATAAGTTGATAAGATGCCAAATATGATTTTAATCCATACAACATTTGGCACAGAAATGTTTCATAAGACTCTTTGTAAAGATGGGACAATTTGATTGGTACCATCCTACCAAAACCAAATTGAATACGTACCATTATGATTTTAGGCCAAAAATGGGCTAATTCCTATGTAGTGCGGTCTTAAATTTCCATTGGAGTATTATTTTACTTAAAATATAAAAACTAATCGCCTTTAAGCATACTGAAAAACAAATTTTCCCTCTATAAGTGTTCACTGCATAATTTTAGTATGCCCTGGGCATCGGTCACTAGATCACCTCTGGGGGTTTTACAAGCGTATGCTTGAAACCTTCTCTTAGCCGCCGCATTTTTTTCGTGGAATTTTCGAACATTACCCCTGTTGGGGGCTTGATAAATTTTCCTATGCCTGAATCTAATACTACAGATAACCATGTTTCGGGCCCCGGCGAAGTCGATCAGAATCAATCCTCTTGGGGACGTTTCATCGTGAAGGCTGAATTTACAAACCGTAGTGCCAAAGATACCTTCTTTGCCCACCCTGGAGTTAAAATCGCCAATCACCATTTTGACATCGTGACGGGGCAGTTCTCATAGGTGCGCTCCAAGCGCTCATAGAATTATTCTTTGGTCACATCGTCCTTCTCTTCCGTCGGGGCGTGGACGCCCATCTGCGATATGTTGAAGAACTTCGCTTTGATGCGGATTGTGGCTAGACGTTCATCCACCGGGGTGAATGACAGTACTCGGCAACGGAGTCTCTCTCCCACCATGAAATTTTCGCTCCTTTATATGGCCACTGTAGAAAAAGTCACCAGGACATACTCGGCTCAGTCCTTGTCCCGTCCATCGCATTTCTTGGACGGCGGTGATGTCAGTGGTTTCCCAAACCCAGCGTAAAACCCTGTGGAGGGGATGTTTCGCCTTCTCACTTTAACTCGTCTTCAAACGGATGTTTTCTGTCTACCCAGAGGATACTTGATCAAAGACCCAAAGACCGAAAGACCGAATTTTCATTTTTTTCAGTTAGTGCCTATTTTTGTAGAGTAATTTGCCAGATTTCTGAACAGTTTCAGGGTCCACGTCTCGTCACTAGTAGCGTTGCGTTCCAAAATGTGTTGATTCGATCCACAAGATATGTTGCAGTACTATCTGTCTAATGTCAATATGATGATTTTAAATACTTTTTCGTATAAAAATTTTTCGATGTTATTGTCAATAATACAAGCATTATGAAGAAAAGAAGTTAAGTCTTTGTTCATAATTTTAAAATTCTTCAATTCCTCAAAGTAATCCTCCCTGGCTCAAATGCACCTGTGCCAACTTTTTTTCAATCCTCGAATAGTTAAAGCCAATGTGCGTAGTGATTTATTTTTAATGGCTACAATTGACTAAACATCTTTTTCCCGCAGCGGTGGTTTGAGTTTGCTGAATAGCCATGAAGTATACGCTAAATCAGGCTAATATGGTGGTTGGGGTACAATATTGGTTAAAAATTGGCGAAAAACTTACAACGAATCAATGCATTATGCGACGGTACATAAGCAAGGTGCAAAAACCACGAATTGTCGGCCCATAATTTCGGCTTATTTTTGCGAAAAGCTTCACGCAAATGATACATGACACTCAAATAGTTTTCCTTGTTGACAGTTTGGTCAACCGGAATGAATTCGGAGGTTAGCCCACCTCAATAATCGAAGAAAACTGTCAACATGACCTTGATTTTTGACCTACTTTGACGTGGTTTTTGGGCTTCGACTCGCCTTTGCCACGATATTCGGCTGATTGATCGTATTTTTTCGTGTCGTGAGCATAGATTCAAAACTCAGTGTCAGTAATAATATGATTCATGATATCTCGGTAGTCGCAAAGCATTGTTTCACAAACGTGAACGCAATGCTGTTTTTCGAAAAAATTTAGTGATTTTGTTCCTTTCCTTTCTTAGACCAAAACGAACTTTCAAAGTGGTTTTCACCGATTCAATATCCCAACGATAGCAGTAAGATCTTTAACTGTTAGTCATTGATTCTCCAGCAGCAATTTATTTTTATTGACGCGGTGATCATCAGTTGATGGCTTTTAATTTCCAATAAAGTTCAACAATGTTAATATTTTTGTTTTATTATACACATATAATTATTGCAATTTTATTTACTAATTAAACACTTTATATGTTTCTGTAACTTTCACTATTTAAAGTTGTAAATTTCATAAATTTTTATCAGTAATCGCTCATTAAAATTTTAATTACTTTGTACAAAGTTTACTCATTAGTGTTGAATCATAAAAAAAACCTCAACGGTATTCATTATTTCCAGCGAAATGGATTTTAATAATTATTCGTGGGAAAATAAAATACTTAGAATAATTACACTGATTATTTAATTTGCCCATTTTCGCTGGCATAAGCTTGGCTGAACATCACATAACAATAATTTTTTAATTTACAGTTTTAAGCATTCCTCATGGAGGCAGTTAGGCCTGCAGTCAACCGCGTCCTTGCACAGTCACTGCTCCTTTCCCGCAAAAAAATTGTTTTCTATAAAGAGCGTACCAAAGTAAACATGGCTTTAAAAAAACAGAACAAATGATTTTTCGGCAAAATCAATTTATTTTATTCAAAATAGTCTCCTTCTGCTTCAATACAGCTTTTTGCACGGTCCAAAAGCATGTCGAACGAGTGTTTTAGCTCGTTGGCCGGTATGGCCGCCAGTATGCCGGTGCAAGCCTTTTGAATGGCTTCTACGTCTGCATAACGCTTTTATTTCATGGAAAATACATTTCTCGGAAAAGGAAAAAGTCGCACGGTGCCTTATCATGTGAATACGGGGAGTGGTTAATGACTAAATGTGAATTTTGGTCAAACAATCGTCTTTCGAATGGTGGATTCTGAGCAATTTTTGGTCGTCAGTCAATTTGTGCGGAACAAACCGTGCACACACCTTTCGTAAGCCCAAATGTTCGGTCAAAATGCAATAAATCGATGTTTTGGAGATGTTCAATTCCATTTCCATGAATTTCAATGATGATTTCGGCTGATTTTTGATGAATTCACGCACAGTTTCGATGGAATTAACTTTTCTAAAACTTGAGAATTCTTGGCTCTAAGCTATGACATTTCACGTCTAAAAATAGTCGAAATGCGACGAAAGCTTCCAAGTTCCTAAATACCTAAGATGTGGACGTTGATTTTTTACCGAAAATGTCGGTAAAACTCCGACGTATTTTATCGAAATTCAGAGGGAATATTTTCTTGCTAATAGTGTGAAAAAATTGTTCGGATCAACTTCACAGCTTTGAAACTCTTATGATTTAAACGGCAAAAAGCAAAAAAAGTGAAATAGCAATTAATAAATTTATAATATGAATGTAAACAAATGACACTGAAACTTATATCTCCACTAAAATATCTACATACACACATATGTACATTTGCACACACATAAGAAAATCCTTCAATCGAAATAGTGGACCTTTTTGAAAATTATGTGGTTACATTTCCTACCGCAATAACCAGAGGGTTGTGCAAATGTTGTTTTCTATTGTCAAATTTGTCGTTAATATTTTATTAGCTAGCTGAATTCGTTTCATGAAAGCAAAGAAATTATTGTCAAGAGTAACCTTCACCCTGAATCATGCCGTATTTATGTATGTAAATGAGCTCAAAATCAACCCTTTCAATTGTGGTGAATAAGTATTCATTACACATGTTTCGATAACAGTAAATAATGTTCACACAAGGTCTTATCTAAGAACCGTTTAACTTTATGGTTATGTTTTGAGTTGGGATGAAAATCAATGAAAACATTTGGTGTTTTTTGTTAGCGATAAGCAGAAGCTTGTATTATCCATAACCAACAATATCGCATTACATATCACAACCATATTTTCAAACGCATTTAACACAAAGTATGAACTAAGAGAAGTGGTACATATGAACATAAGTACGTGTCTACGTTCGCTCGGAGTTTTGGTCTCGCTTTTATGCATTACTCTTTTCTTAAGGTTTTGCCGAAAAAACCATCTTTATTGAATATTTTCCAAGTAAAAACTGGCTTAGGTGATTGGAAAACCTGAATAGCTTTTCTCTTAACTTTTCTTAAGACTTTCTATGTATTTATCCACTTAAACATTGTTTTGTTATCACATAAAGCCCTTTGAATTTAGTTCCTGCAATTTAATTCAGCATTCAGCTGGTACTGGCAACAGTTGCGTATTTGGCATTCATTTGCCAAGTCACCTGTCCATGCAATTTCGGTGGCATTTTTTACAATCGAATGGACATTCACATAATCTTATGTTCATTATGGTGTCCGTTATTTCCTCAAGTTGATTATACGAGTATTTTCGCATTCATACAAGCGATTTATGCAGTCTGCGTTGCTCATACGGCATGGTGTACTGTATGAATACTCAGTGCATTGATACATAACATTAAAGGAACGCTTTTACGGAAAAAAAATTATTAAAATCTTTTTAAAAAGTTAAAAATTTTTTATTGGAATATAATTCCCTCAAAATTGTAGAGTTACTCACCCAAAATATAATATGTAGTTAAAATGTTACACGTTTTTCTTATCAATTATTAGTGCTTTTATAATATATTAGACACTTCTACTTAACATTTTTATCTTGAAATTAATATTTTTGTGAAAGTTCTAGCAAGAAAATTTTATGTAATAAAATTACAACACAATCAGTATTTATTGGAATCGTGATCCACCAAAGTTGACTAACATTTCAGATACTGCACTTTAGTTCAAGAGCTTCTCGTAATGCCACTTTCCAATGAATGCGGTTGAAATAAAAACAAGTGAGTTCAAGCTCAATATTACACACGTAAAAACTTTCACACAAAGGCGTAAAAAACTCAGTTAATAACAACGCATATATGCAAATACACCTTGAATATCACTTTTAACTGAGTGGGGCATTACACTAAATTCTCCAATACAATGTGGCAGCAAAAGTATTGGAGCGGCAACTTTATTCTGTGGTACATCCACTTTAGCCATATTCAAGCTGATGTGGGGAGGCTACCGACGGGTCATAAAATGTCTCGCCCACTCGGAAAACGGCAAAGCGAGTGGGAAGTTAAAGGTTGAAGTTAATAACAATATCACTTTTGGCATTGGCCGCAGACATTCCGACGCGATAGTAAAGCCAGAAGCATATCATAGCAGCCAGAGGCGACCATAGTAGGTGGTGCATGAAGTCATCATTTCATTTAACCATGAAAATAAGCTTGCAGAAGTATTCTGTGATGCTAGTCAGCAAAGCAGCACCCATTACACAAATTTACTTAATCAAACGAGATAAATTTTTGTTGCTTCACAGTGTGACAGTGTTATAATTGCGGGTAGCGAATGCTGCTTGTAGCCGACTCATTTCATTCCCCCTATATTAACAAAGGAAATGTACGTCTTTAAAATCAGAATTAAACGAAAAGCTAAGTTTGGTTTGTCTGGCCGTTTTTATCCCGAGCACGTCGGACTGGTGTAGATATGTATATCATAAGCAGATTGAATGTATGCTTCCCAAATTGGGTTTAAGTAAATACTGGTATGTACCTTCAACAATTGTCTCAAAAACTTATCCAGCAATGTGCACCACAGGCACTTTATTTCCAATATAGTGATGATTTAGTCGACTGTATGGAATGCAGCGCTGTTTTGTAGCTCCATAGCGTTCCATCTCGACTCTTATATTAAGGCCGGCTTCAGTTTTGACGAAATTTTGACCGAAGTTCTCTCTCTTTACAAAGCACATTAAGCAATGTGTGTTTGGAGATTCAATACCGTCACAATTTTATTTATTAACGTACCCATTTAGGTAAAAATTTGCTTCATCGCTGAGACAAAATATTGCTATGAAAATCAGGATCGATGTCCATCTCGTTTTCGACGTATTTATCGAACGTGTGATGCCCTTGATGGTCTTTTGGCTACAAGTCTTACATGACTTGGATTTTGTAAGCACGCAAACCGAGATTCTCACACAAAATTTTTTGTAAAGAGAAGTGACATGGTTCCGGGCGATGGCGGATGACTGATGCAATCAATCGGATCTTCTTTATTACTCTGCTAGAACGCAAGTGTCATATTCAGTAATGTGAAAACTTATAAATTCCATAAACGATGGAAGTTTAAGTCGAACGACTTAAACTATTATATAGGAATCCTATTCATCCAATTATCCATCCGATTTTTCGGTGTGCTCACTCAATATGGTACATAAATTTAAATCGCTTTAATGTTGTTGATTATTGCGCATTACCCAGCCGCCGTCTCCCTATTACTGCAATTTTACATAAACATTTCCAATACACAGTTCTATTAGTATTTGCGACTAGCCACAATTTATGGTTTCATTAAAGCGCTCAAATGCAATAATCATTCACTGCTAATGTGCCTTTGTTGAATAATTTATTTAAGGCATTTCAAATAAAGTGCTCTTGCTGCGCAATAAAAATGTCCGGTTCCGCCTAATGACTTTGACTACTTACTTATAATCACGCAAAAACACAGACCAAAATTTGGATTATTTGATTATTTTCTTGCTAAGACCAGGGTATTAAAGATAATTCTTTAAAGTAAAAAAAGTAATTTAAAGTGGAAAACAATTGGTAAAAATAATAAAATAACCTAAATAAATGAAAATAATATTTAATGATTATATTTTATGTTTATTTTGAAACTTGGTATGCGGGTTCCTGGATACAGAAAATTACAAGTTCGTAGATGGGCGTAATCGGACCTATAAAATCTATGCAAAACAATATCTCATAGTTATGCATTGAGAGAATTTAAAATGTTGCCCCACTGGAGCACAATACTTACTACGAAATAGAGTACTACTTATGCACATGTGTGAAGCTACGTTCAGAATCAATGAAACAACTGTTAAAAGAACTATATCACTTCTGGCCAAAGTCAAAGGTTCTTTAAAGAATTTAATATCTGCATATAGTACTTATATCTATAAAGCAGCTATAACTATAAACTACCACACTCAATCGTAGCTCAAGCATGACTGTCAAGTAACGAATTATTGCTTTCCTAAAGGAATGCCATTTAAGTAGACAGTGTTTTTAGATTTTTTGCTTTATTTGAGCTCTTATGGCTTGCTTCTTTTGTACATAATTTATATACTATTTATATATATTTATAATATTATTTATGTGCAACAACCCAGCGGTCAGCGTGAGTGCAATCAAAAGCTCAACAGAAATGTTAAGCAGGCATATAAAAACATCACAGCAGCGCACATTTATAGCAATTCGTGCTCACACGCAATCGCAGAAACAATTAATGAATTTTGCACACTTTTCTCATGAGTAATAAACTATATTTTCTTCGTGTTGACAGATTTAAACGAGTCTATATGAAAATAAAGCTTTATTTAGGGTTTCAGTTTAACTTTAAAATTAAATGTGTCAGAAGAAAAAAACGTTAACTTCGATTGCATCGCAGTTATAAAACCCCTCAGAAATACAAAAGATACCTTAAAACAACATACTTTTCAATAGATGTACATACGATACGTATATATCTACCCAGGCAACCATGTAAGCGTATCATCTTTGAACTTTGTGGAACATTATGCTAAATTCCCAAATCCTATATGTAAGCTTATGCAGAAGTATTGGAGCGGAAACTATATTCTGTAGTGTAATCACCTTGGCGATGCCACAGGTGTCTGCCCTGAAAGGAGGGGGTTGATATTAATATCAGTCAATGGCAGTAATAAGAGAATATCCACGCGATAGTAAGGCCAGAAGCATATCATAGCATGATGAGACGAGCACAATAGGAGGCGCCTGAATTTAACGCTTAATTTCGTCTTCCGTTAAATCCTTGATATCAAAACTACCAGTCAAAAGAGAAGCTAACTTGCAATATATGAAATCCGTGTCTGAATCTGGAAGAGGTAGATGAACATGGTGATGGTGGTTGAGTTTTTAAGAGTTAAGGCGATATATCTCGATTTCCGGGAAAGCTACCAGCCCGATAGAAAAGTGTTATATGGCAGAGTTGTAAGTAATAAAATAATTTACAAGATTTGAATACACAATTTTTTCGCATAACATCAATATTTATGTGATAAGTTAAAATAACCTAAGTTTTGTCCACAATTTTAGAAAGTCGGCAAGCAGGTGCCCTTCAATGATGCCTACAATGATACTAATTTCAGGGTTTTGGTCTGTCCACCATCAACATTAATGGTAAGCCTGTGCTACTAATATCCCAAGAACTGAGGTGTTTATCTAAACCTATGACTGGATGCCCAGATGATATTTACCGAGTCACTTGCTGAAAGTCCAGTTAGTGCCTCCTTGCATAACCTAAAGCAATAACGCTTCGTATTTGTGGGCCAGACAAAGGCCTCGAAAGGGAATATTATATTATAAGACGTTTGCAATGTCATCGGTTAGTAGTACTATATTTAAGAGCATATTACCAGCCGAAGCAACGTCATTGCCGAGGCAATAGACAATAATTGTGTCTCAAGGATGGTCTGCTTCAAAATTTTGCAAAAAACCTCCTCTCACTGCGAAAATTTGATCCAAACGGCGAGAGTGGTCTAAACACCAAAAATGTGGACCACTGACGAATGGTTAATGGTAAAATTTCCTATGAAAGCTGAATTAATCTTATCGGAGCTGTTAATAGCTACAAGGTATGGGGGAGATCAATAAGTTTACTATCCACCCCTTCTTTGTTCAATATGGACAAAACGATAAAACTTGAAAATGTTCCTTGCAAATTTATTTACCCAAATTTTAATCGAGCGAATAGTTGTATTACACAAGACTTCAGCATTATTTAATATTCTCCAATATTTCAGGCACCGGTCACCGTTTACATGTTTTATTTTAATTGAAATTAAATCTCTCTTGCTGATAGCTTTAATACAACATTTTCCCTCTTTAAATCTGCTCATATGAAATGAAATGATAAACTCAATTATCCATCCACATCGTGTCTAATTGTCATTCCGAATGGTGAACTATGCACATACCGACATGCATGTGTGCTTACACATGTGTCAACCCTTTTCAATTACATTTTAGTGGCAGAAATAAAATATTCATGCATTTTTGAAGTTTCGCGCAGTGCAATGTACCAGCAACCACGAGCCCTGTCCGCTGAGTGCTTATCCTCATTGCTTTATTCATTCGAATCGGAATTGTAGTTGTATGAAAGCGAGGATATTCCCGCATTTTAGCAAAATGGATGAATCATAAAGCACTTGGATTCTTTTTACAGAGATGTTCCTCATTCCATGTTAACTATCAAACATTTGTTTTACGAGTATCAACATTGTCGCACGATACTTTTTACGAAACGGCAAGGTGTCCTGAAAAAAGCTACACATTGGAGATAACGTGACAAAACTTCACAATCAAGCATTGGCAGACTGTCGAATGAACGTGCACGAGATTATTAAAGGGGCGTTAGAAGTCGTTTTTGTCCCAACGGAAATCACTTCAGAACAGTGTTTAACGCTGGGGTTTCTGCGTTGACTTGTGATCGTCCACGAAACATGAAGAGCACACCGCATGGATAGTCGAAATAGTGGACTTCATTGAAGAAATTACTCCGAAGAAGACGAAGGCTATAGGTTGAAATAAGGAAGGCTCCTCTATCGTGTTAAGGCATCAGCTCACCCCTCCACCTGCAGCAGGGCCAATCTTAAAAAAATGTACATAGCAAATAGATTCTGAAACGGGTTTGATAAGTTGTATACATAAAGTTGAAAGAATACTATGTTGTAAAATAAGTTAATGTTGGGCGGCTAAGACTTATCGGATCCAGTGTTTATAAACGCCATTAAGTTTGTAACACCCAGAAAGAAACGTCGTAGATTCTATAATATATATATAAATGATCAGTATGAAGAGCACTTCCTTATTTATTAAATTCATGTTTAACTCCTTGCATATACATATACTTGATAACAACCGCGCTTGTTTATTAAAGTTTGCATCGCTTTTCCTTCCTCCTCCTCTTTTTCAGCTGTTCGCTCTAACGTTAGTTCATAGCAATTGTATATAGTTATATATGTTTTAAGCGAAGTCGTAGAAGCTTTCAAGGATATTACTAAAAGTGCATTTTTTATAGCATAAGAAAAAAACTGCGATTGTTCCGAAGCTACAACGCCATACATAAATACATAATATTCCTTACAAGAACTACATATACTTTAATTATTTAGTTTATATGACAGCTTTACACAATAGTCTTCCGATCTTAACAATCTTTTTGGAAATTGCACCATTACTTTAGACATGTCAAATTTCTTGAGTATACTATATATTGTCAAATATAAAATCTTTTAAGTCAGTTTTAGGCCACAGTTATCCGATATCAACGGTTACGCAGCTTCTTGTTGAGAAAAAGACGATATCTCAAAAAACTGTGGAACTAGTACCTTTTTGATGCAAATGTCGTAGCAAACCCAAGAAGCCCTGTTTAGGGTATAAACGACGTTTAATGCTTTGTTCTGTGAACTGTCCATCTAAAAAATTTAATATCAGGGTTATTATCTACGTTTTCAAGAAAACTGCCAAGCCGTGAGTAAAGTAAAATCGTTTTATAGTCTCCCACCACAGTAATTATGGCTGTTTTAAGTTGGTTCGGACAAGTCAGTTGTAAGCACACATACAAACAAAGAAACAAATAAACAAACAAACATAGTACGTGCAGGTGAAGCTAATAAATGCTAAGGATGCGTTACGGTTCTGGTTCGAATATACATAGGTAATGAAGACATAATGGACGAACCATGACTAAAAGTTTTAAGCTTGTATGAAAAATTCGATTTATATTCTTCTGGAATATAAGTTGCTTTGTATTATTTTTGTAAGCTAATTACAGGCAACATATTATAAATGCATCGCGCATTATTTTCCACCAAAACATCTACCCTTTCCCATAAGTTTTATATTTTTTGATCACTCGATTCCACATCTTTACTCAATTTTGAATACAAAATTCTCCGCTATGACAAAAAAGTTCTTAACATTTTTTAACATAAAAAATTATGCATAGAAAGTACTGTATTCAGAGAGTACATCGTGTAAATTTAACTGCATATAACTTCTAAAAAAATGTTTTAATGGAAAAAATTAATAAGATCTTTTTTATAGGACGAAACTTTTTTTTTATTAGATTTTCATTTCTTTTAATATTGCAGGTTTAAATATCAAAATTGCACATAGGAAAATATTGGGTAGTCGAAAAAGATATTTCATATTTTTTATCAAACATCAACTTATTTTATTTTATTTATACTAAACTTTAATGAACGAAATATATACTATTCTGATCGTAATTTTTTCGCTAGAGACATTAATTCATCGCTGTAAAACTTTCCTGGTTTCTCGGCGAAAAACTGCGACAAATAATTTTCACAGGCTTATCCTGAAGCCGGCTTTACTCTACTACGAGAGTAACAAATGGTAGTCCGATAGTTCAAAGTCAGGGTGTGGTGAATAAAAACTTACCAGCTAAGCTCTCCCAGTTTTTGCCGGGTCATCAATGTTGTGTGTAGTCTAGCGTTGTCCTGATGGAAGACGAAGCCTTTTCTGTTAATCAGTTCTGGCCCTATTTTTCCGATTTCAATCTCATCGGTTGTTGATAGTAAAATGTAGAATCAGTAGTTCGACTAGGCTTGAGCATAGTGGATGATTTCTTCCCAACCCCACCAAAGACTCAACATAACCTTTCGAGGCGTTAATCCTAGCTTTGCGACCACTTGTTGAGCTTCACCACACTTGGACCATGATATTTTTCGCACATTATTGTCTTAATTGATCTACTTTTCGTCTCCTGTTACCATTAAAATGGTTCGGTTTGATTTCATTTCACAAGAAAAAAATCACAGATGTTAACTCGGTCTATAAAATTTTTCACAAACAATTCATGAGGTAGCCAAACATCGAGTTTCGTTTTTCTAGCCAGCCTTTTTTAAATGGTTCAAACCCGTTTGATGATGAATGTTAAGTTCCTTAGCGATGTCATGGCTGCTTATATGATGCTTCTGGTCAATCTTTTCCATAATTTCATCGACTTTGTCAACGATAGGTCGACCAGAACGAGGTGCATCATTTACATCGAAATTTCCAGAACAGAAGAGAGCGAACCATTGTTGTAACCCGTAAACTTCACAAATTTCATTGGTGGCACCTAAACCCCAGCTTAAAAAAACACAATTGGGAAACTTATGGAACCCTTAATGAAAATTCGTCCTTAATATATTACATATATGGGTATTGGGGTAAGCCAAAAGTTAACCTCTCGTACTAATAGGTTAAAATGAACTCATCTACCGAGATTGCTTGCTTTGCCTTGCGCTGAAAATTTTTTAGCTTTTTTTAGTCCCAAAAACCACTAAAACTATATCAACCCACCTTATAGCAGAACTTTCACTGGGATAAATACCAAAGTTCGAAGAAAAACAAGTAAGAATGATTAAAGTATGGGTGTAAACGGCCAGATTATACTCAAGAATATTGTATGCTCAAAGAATTAGATGGAATTATAAACATATTAAAAATATATGCCCTTAAACAAATTTCTCATTTACTTAGGTATGACTGACAGTCTGCCAATAAAATGTATGCTTATGTTCAACAACCCAAAGAATGTCCAAATGTGTATATTTATATGTGTATGTATGTATGTACAAATATGCACAGAACACATGTATATTAATGTCATGCTAATATGTCTGCCTGGTATTTCTTATCAGTTTTTGATGATCTTAAAAGAAACTACGGTGCGTATACGCAACAATGTAATTTCAATGTTATCTGCGCAACGATATATAGTATAAGATAATAAGGTCGGTGTTACCATTCCATTACCAAATTACTGATACTATCAGTTATGTTTAACGCTTTCAACAACATCGGCTCATATTGGGAAGGATACAATATGTTTTCCGTTTTGCATATATACCAAAGTGTCCTTAACTACAGCTTCTGGACTAAAAATAAAGATACAATATAAACTAGCCCTTTATTTTCATTTTGAACTATGCCTATGTCATTTTGATTTCTAAAATTTTTACGTGGTACTCTTTATCTATTACAAAAAAGTTTTTATCTCCAAGGAAAGTCAATGTACCACTTTGAAAAATTGATACGCTGACAAAAAATTTTCCATTCCCCAAAGAGGTCTCAATGATTTTTTATATCCTGAACAGGGTATATTAAGTTTGTCACGAAGTTTGTAACACCCAGAAGGAAGCGTCGGAGAGCCTATAAAGTATATATGTATATATAAATGATCCATATGTCGAGCTGAGTCGATTTAACCATGTCCGTCTGTCTGTCCGTCTGTCTGTCTGTATATATACGAACTAGTCCCTCAGTTTTTAAGATATCGTTTTGAAATTTTGCAAGCGTCATTTTCTCTTCAGGAAGCTGCTCATTTGTCGGAACTGCCGATATCGGACGACTGTAACATATAGCTGCCATACAAACTAAACAATCGAAATCAAGTTCTTGTATGGAAAACTTTCACATTTCACGATATATTCACGAAATTATATATATAAATTATTTTTTAAAGCAACAGTGTAATATCCGAAGAAATTGTTCAGATCGGATTACTATAGCATATAGCTTCCATACAAACTGAACACATAGTTACTAATAGAAATGCACCTGTGAAGAGTATTTAGCTTCTGTGCAACCGAAGTTAACGTTTTTTCTTACTTTTTTTTTATAAAAACATGCCTTTAAAAGTTATACACAGTACATGTTGTAGTACAACATGTCGTAGGAGCAACACAGAGGGTATAAAACACTTGCATTCATTTTGCTAAAAGATCTATGAATTCACATATTATTGCTCATAAGCGCTCTTAAAATTTTAAAAAGAGTTTCTAACAAGAGTCCTAAGATTCCATAAACTTTCTATCACTTTGGAGGTCAAAAATATCTTTGTTTTTCAGTGCAGATTATTTGTGAAAGGCAGACATCAAAAAACCTATTTAATTCTTGTTTTCCGACATCGTATTAGAAACTAGCTTGACTTTAATTGTCATTAAGCATTGTCACTAGCAATAGAAATATGGAGTTCGGGTGCAACCGAACCTTTTACACTCTTGCAACTTGCAAGAATTAAGTCAGGGAAATACCTAAAGGAATAATATTACTCAAAATCTTGATTGATGGCGTTCATGATTAAAAATTCGAAGTAAGTTACAGCGGCTTAGTGAGCGGGAAGCGAATCGTCGCCTTTATAAGCACTTGAATAAAAATGTGATGGAGTGTATCTGACATATTTTTTTAGCTAGTAAATTTGAACAAGTATTGTGCTATAATGTCCTCTATCTTATTTATAGAACACAGTCGCCTTCAGACTTTTAATACCAGTCTTTTAATAACAGCGAGATAATTTCTGTTCGTAGCGTTAATGTGTCTCTTGGCTACACTAAAGCTTGAGATATGCTAACTTTATTGCAGCAGCAGCGTGTCACAAATTGAATTGCGCACAAGCATACATATGTACACCCTGGTCTGGTGGTATATTAGTATAATACAGCAGTGACAATCAAATTGCAAAGGATATGGCAAAACTCTTTAAGCTTTATAAAAAATATGCAGAGATATTTGCTGGCCCATTAAAAGGAAACATTGAAAAGTTATTGTTGTTTTATAGAAATTTAAATATTGTCAAAGAACATAAATCGATTACAGTGATCTTCTAACTTTCTGAGACGAAAGTGCACGATTTCTTCCAAGAAACAATTCTCTTGTGGTCCGTGAACAAGAAGAAGTCACTGAGATTCATATTCGAAAAATACGTTGGTATTAAAAATCTAATCCATACAAGGTCTGGTTCTGGTTGGTTAATTCTGAACTCGAGCGGCACCTACTTCGCAGGGTACTTTTCATTCACCAAATTTTCATAATATTTTTAGATATGATAGCAATCCACCAGTGCAATTTTATGGTTATTAAATGACACATTCTGAAATTTTGCACACGTTTTTCCGTGAAGTTGTTCTTTTGTCGCAACCACCGCTTCAAAAATGGTATGACAGAGCAAATTTAAATACAACGGAACATCTAATGAGGTAAGCGTTTTGGAAACTACACGCAGGGAATGCATTTTAATTAAATAAGCTAACCGTAATATAAACATATGTTTTGTTAAGAAACCGATAACATATGTGACATATGTGAACGAAAGTAAATTCAAATGTCATTGATAGTAAGAATAAGAACAAATGCAGAAACCATGCGTACCAAATTATGCGTCAAACTTTCTTAGATATAGTGGTGACAATTTCTTTTGAGAAACTGCGGAAACTGCGTCGAAGTTATATGGAATAGAGACTAACTGGGTTTAGAAGCCTATGGTTCCCAAAAAGTTGCGTTTGATTCATAATTTCTCTCTTTGCTCTTTTTCGCGCTGCTCTCTTAACTTCTATCTACAATGAGCACCCTGCTATATTTATATAAATTTTTTTCCAATAAACAATAAACATTGTTGTTTTCGTCTTTCTTTGGCATAATTACAATTGGGATTGACTTAATCTCTGCGGCGTTGGCATCACTCTTCTTTATGTGTTCAAGCCATTATCACGATTATCTTTCATTCGTGCATATTTTGTATTTCCCTTGTGTCATTTTCGTTTCTTTTAGCTGTTGTCAGTCTTTGTTTCCACTTTAAGCTGACGCGCTCCGTTTTTCAGTGTTTGGGCCTATGTAGCGCATTGACTTGAAAAATAGGTAAAAATATATTTTTTTTTTTAACTTTTTTAACTATGAAACTGTTAAGGTATGTACATATATATATATTGAGTGTATTTTTGACGTGTGATTTTCAGCAAGTCAATACTTTTTTCGGAGTTGATCTTTTGACTGATGTAACATGATTTTAGTTTATTCAGTTATAATAAGTTAGCCATTTTTTAATGGACAGACTTAGTTCGGAACGGCGTTTGCCAATTGTGCAAATTTTTACCAAAATATTCCGGTTCGTGTGACGCATTGCGCCCTGCGTACAATATGGACTTTATCCAAGATTTTCAAAGAGGATCTTTTGTTTGCGGACTTCCTAAAACCCAACGCGTAGAAGTTCCTAGAATTTATGAGATACCTAGTCTTAATTCCTTGCGATAAATCAAAAGTTTTGCATGCTTCTGTGCAAAAACTCTTTTGAGTTGCAAATATGAACTAAAAAAGTTTAAAAAATTTCAAATAAAAGAACACTATACTGGCGTAAAACCAGAGAATACACAAAAAAGAAAAAAAATTTAACCAATGTGCAGAGAATCAGAAAAATCACAGTCTCTTGTGAAATATTCTTCCTTTATATTCCTGAACATTTTTCGTTGATAGAAAAAAATAATAAAAGCGGTGAAAAATTAAAAATCTGAAGTTGACATGTTTAGGTTCTGGTTTTTGTGCTAAATAACGTTACCCGAAAGGTAGTTAATAAATTTGTATACATACGTACAGAGATTTATGTACTGTTAAACCTGTAAGAGCTAGATCTGCAGTTTTTCAGATATTAAATTGAAATCTTACATATGACTTTTTCTCTCCAAGAATCTGCTCATTTGTCTGAATAGTTGCTATCAGATGTACAGACTGACTGACAAAAATCAAGATAAAGGCAACAAAAAGTTTGCCAATAACCTTGAAATTATAATTTGCGTAGTAAATATAAATAAAAGTACAAAAACAGGAAAAAATTTTAACTTTGGCTCTACCCAAGCTTTGTAGCTATTTTGCTAGTTCTTTTTTGCCACGCTACCAAACCTCAACTCAAACAAAGATTTTCGAACAAAGCAAAAATAGTTTTTATAAAGATGTTTTTCTTGATTTTGATCTCTGATTCCAACTGAGAAACATTTTCGAAGATTTAACCGCTACTTTGGAAAATACGTACTCCATTTCAAATTCCGTAAATATATCTTAAAATATTTAAATTTAATTTATGGTACGTAACTAATATTAGATAAATTAAAAGCCAATTCAGCGTTAAACATTTTATTATTTTTATGATTATTCATTTAATTTCATTAAAATATAATATATATTAACCGCACTTCATAGTCAGATGGCAAGTTAAAATGGATGGAAAGCTCTGTATCGTAGGTTGCGGATAGGTGACCATTGGGATTGATTGCACTAACTTATGGTTTTAATCAAGTATATTTGAAAACACGTTTCTACACAGTTTTATGAAGAAAATATAAAACTGGCTCCCATATTGGACACAAAAGCTCTGTTCAAAATATATTGTATAATAATTATAATAGCTAAGCACCCTTATATGGTAGTAACAATAAATAACCGAGGACGTCCTACGATCATTCCAACTACAAACAGTGGGGCTACTCCTACTAGAAGCATACAAACAAGGCAACAAGATTTGGCACATAATACTTTTCGACTAAACTACATTAGACACCATTTCTAATTAATGAAGAACAACATTGTCAAAACGACTATTCATTCGACTTTCATTTATTTATTTTCTGAGAGGTCTGAAATGTTTTTTTGTGCTACAATGATAAAATAAACTACTTGACAATATTTCAGAGTAAACCTAATGAATAGAGAACCAAATATTTTTTTAAAGAAATGCATTTAATGGCCTTTATTTTTTTCCTGAAACTACTAGTCCAAAAAAACAAAGTTTCCAAATATTCCTGTTTCTGCGATGAAGGATTCTCGTATTCCGGCATATTTTGGTGTAAAATGTTTTTCTTCTTTAAAAAAAGGCATCTATGTCATGCAGTAGAGTAATTACAGAGAAAGATTACATACATTTTCTACCATATGCATATACTATAAATGTGTGCTCATATGCATGTACATACATATGTACATCTGATTCAAAAAATTTCCTACCTATTCTAGTAAATACATTTTTCGAATGAAATAAAACCACTCATTGTTCGATAAATGCGCACACAAAGTCCAAAGTTTCTGATGAAATTAAAATTTTGTATTTCCATGCAATCCATAGTGCAATTACCGCAGCAAAACGAAAAATTTCGGAAAATAGGAATTTATTCCCCAAACTTGTTGTCATTATGGACTTCAATTTCACGTTCAAGGTTGATTCAAAAGTACTTAGTGCAGTTCGAATAATTTGTGGTGCGTTGTCATAGTGGAAATGCATTTTTAGTTCAACCAGCAATAGAGCTCTGTAATTATTCAATGTAGAACAAACTGTGCGAATCCCAGAAATCGGTGCCCATCACATTCGTCTTCTTGAGTTTGCAGGGTGAAGTTAACTTCATCTTATGTTCCTTTGTCACTGACATGATGTCCAAAGTTAGTAAAAGTGGCACTCATCAGGCCGACTGCTTTCTCATGTTCATTATTTTATACAATTCTCGCTGTTCTTTGAAATGCCTATTACTTATTTCAGCAGAAGTGTGGTTTTCAGTGAGGCAATACTTTATTAGGAATTGGTCTTTTTTAACATCTGTTACCTGATTTACATTCATTTTTAATTTGCAATTTCATAAGGTGCAGGCTTACTCAGAAACTACGTTTGCATATAACGGGTGATTTTTTTGAGGTTAGGATTTTCATGCATTAGTATTTGACAGATCACGTGGGATTTCAGACATGGTGTCAAAGAGAAAGATGCTCAGTATGCTTTGACATTTCATCATGAATAGACTTACTAACGAGCAACGCTTGCAAATCATTGAATTTTATTACCAAAATCAGTGTTCGGTTCGAAATGTGTTTATCGACAAATTTTGTTCAGCGATGAGGCTCATTTCTGGTTGAATGGCTACGTAAATAAGCAAAATTGCCGCATTTGGGGTGAAGAGCAACCAGAAGCCGTTCAAGAACTGCCCATGCATCCCGAAAAATTCACTGTTTGGTGTGGTTTGTACGCTGGTGGAATCATTGGACCGTATTTTTTCAAAGATGCTGTTGGACGCAACGTTACGGTGAATGGCGATCGCTATCGTTCGATGCTAACAAACTTTTTGTTGCCAAAAATGGAAGAACTGAACTTGGTTGACATGTGGTTTCAACAAGATGGCGCTACATGCCACACAGCTCGCGATTCTATGGCCATTTTGAGGGAAAACTTCGGACAACAATTCATCTCAAGAAATGGACCCGTAAGTTGGCCACCAGATCATGCGATTTAACGCCTTTAGACTATTTTTTGTGGGGCTACGTCAAGTCTAAAGTCTACAGAAATAAGCCAGCAACTATTCCAGCTTTGGAAGACAACATTTCCGAAGAAATTCGGGCTATTCCGGCCGAAATGCTCGAAAAAGTTGCCCAAAATTGGACTTTCCGAATGGACCACCTAAGACGCAGCCGCGGTCAACATTTAAATGAAATTATCTTCAAAAAGTAAATGTCATGAACCAATCTAACGTTTCAAATAAAGAACCGATGAGATTTTGCAAATTTTATGCGTTTTTTTTAAAAAAAAGTTATCAAGCTCTTAAAAAATCACCCTTTACTTTGCATAATATTGTATGTATTTATTTATTACTAAAAATGGTTCGCGTGAGGAATCGCTTGCTATGTCCTTTATTAACTCGACATAGTCAACTAATAGAGTTGGTAATTCTATCAAACAGGTTTCGGTTTCGATCCACGTATATTCTCGTAAACCTGAAAGAGCCCATCAACCATTGCACGCAACTTTTTGTGGAAACTTTCACGGAAAGATCTTGCTTTTCGGGCTTTCTAATTCCAACTCATCTAAGATTTGAAGCTAAATGACTAACAAAAGTATCATACGTTTGGCGAATGGGATCCCGATTTTCGCAAGAGAATTTTGTTCAACCAAAATTCGCCGTACTCAACAATTCACTATTTGGTGCGCTCTATGGGCGAGGGGAATTAGTGGTTCACACCGGTTGAAAAAATAAATCCTATCACAATGTTACATTCAACAGAAAATTATATAGCCTAGAGTAATTACTTTTACGTTTGGTTCAAACACGACGGCGCAACACGTCATACAGTCAACGAAAGAATATATTTATTGGAGCAAATATTTGGTGAGTGCATTATCTGGCGTCGTAATTATATGGCCCGGTCTCCAAGATCTTGGGATTTAATACCGCTGGCTAATTTTTGTAGAGTTATGATAAGTCGCTTGTCTACGATAAGCACAGGATGATTGATGCTTTGAAAGAAATTATTCGGTGTCCCATATATGCGCAATTGTGGCAAAGGGGGAGGAAGAAAATTGACCCCCGCGGCTCGAAGTTATTCGTGCAAGTTGGGGGGTCACTTGTCCGGTCGAATACCGCGCAACAAACGCTTCAAAACTCCAAGATAAAATACCGCATTAACGTTTTGATGAATTGAATGATGATTTCAATGAGGATTTCGGCTGGTTTTTGATGAATTCACGCACAGTTTCAATGGAATTTCCGATGATCACGGATTTTGATTGGCCCACATGTTGATCGTCATTTATGTCCTCACGACAACTTTGAAAACGTTGAAACCACTCGTGCACTCTGCTACGGGATAGGCAATCATCGCCATAAACTTGTTTCGTCAATTGAAACTTTTCGGTAAAGGTTTTACTAATTTTAAAACAAAATTTAATGTTGGCTCTTTGTTCGAAGTTCATTTTCACACCGATAGCACAAACATGCTGACGCAACAGCTTCACTCCCAATCAATGAAATGTCTGAAATTCTCACTAGACATATGGAAGACGCTGCCAAGGGCATTGGATTCCTCTTTACTTTGGAAAGCTCCTTCTTCAATAACGCATTGAAAGATATTACTGAAATTGACAACTGTTTCGATGCTTGGAAAAAACGGTACAAGTCTATTTGGACCAGGAGGAATTACTTGAAAGGGCACGTTATAGATTTTGAAGAATAAATTAAGAATTTAAAATTATAAACAAAGTCTTTTTATTTTTTGCTTCTAATAGTATGTACGTCAATGCTCTGAATGACAAGCCGAGTTGAATTTTAAATAACCTTGTTCGAACATGATACAAGTATTCATCTTCTTCTTCTTTTCTGGCGTAGACACCGCTTTTCAATTGCCTACTCAGTCCGAAGTAGCACCTGTTGGCAAGAGTAATTATGCGTTGGATATCCAGGCTGACATTGTTGGTGGTGTTAATGCTGGTTCCTAAGTAGACGAAATTATCTACAACTTCAAAGTTATGACTGTCAACAGTGACGTGAGAGCCAAGTCGCGAGTGCGACGACTGTTTGTTTGATGACAGGAGATATTTCGTCTTCCCTCGTTCACTGCCAGACCCATTTGCGTTGCTTCCTTGTTCAGTCTGGAGAAAGCAGAACTAACGTCGCGGGTGTTGAGGCCGATGATATCAATATCATCGGCATACGCCAGCAGCTGTTCACTCTTATAGAAGATTGTACCTGCTCGACTAAGTTCTGCAGCTCGAATAATTTTCTCCAGCAGCAGATTGAAGAAGTCGCACGATAGGGAGTCGCCTTGTCTGAAACCTCGTTTGGTATCGAACGGCTCGGAGAGGTCCTTCCCGATTCTGACGGAGCTTTTGGTGTTGCTCAACGTCAGTTTACACAGCCGTATTAGTTTTGCGGGGATACCAAATTCAGACATCGCGGCATAAAGGCAGCTCCTTTTCGTGCTGTCGAAAGCAGCTTTGAAATCGACGAAGAGATGGTGTGTGTCGATTCTCCTTTCACGGGTCTTTTCTAAGATTTGGCGCATGGTGAATATCTGGTCGGTTGTTGATTTTCCAGGTCTAAAGCCACACTGAGAAGGTCCAATCAGTTTTTTGACGGTGGGCTTTACTCTTTCACACAATACGCTCGATAGAACCTTGTACGCGATGTTGAAGAGGCTAGTCCCACGGTAGTTGGCGCAGATTGTGGGGTCTCCTTTTTTATGGATTGGGCATAGCACACTTAAACTCCAATCATTGGGCATACTTTCGTCCGACCATTCATACATAAACAATAATATATCGTTATCGTTTTGGTTGAATCATCCTGAAAATTAATTTTTTGAGAGTTCAGCTGTTCAATAGTTGGCAAAATTCCTTTCTTTCAAAATTTCAATGCATTTTTCGGCATTCACAGTTCTTTTAAGAATACACAACACCAAACATGGCTATAGCCTGTCACATAGGGCGAATGCTTTAGGGTAGGTAAAACACAGCTTTCAAAAAATGCATTTCCGTCGGGTAAAAACAAATTAAATTTGGATTTGTCGGAAGAAATAATATACACTTAGTCTGATACAACCCAAGTTTTGTAAGGTTTTGCCCAATCTCAAATAATAATAGTTTGTCAAAAAAGTCTTGCGGTATTTTATTGAATTTTCAATTGTTCATAAAATTGGTTACAATTCGATGACGCGTTCCCAATGAGATGCCAACTTTATAATGCCCCTCCCATAGAAGCTCGCTTCCCTATTGGCAAAAAACTCGGAGAGCCAATTTTCACAGAACTCTCTTGTGACCAACTTCAGACTACCAAGCGCGTTCGCCATGGACAGAAACAGGTGGTAATCACTTGGTGCGAGATCCGGACTATACGGTGGATGCAAAAGAACCTCCCATCCGAGCGCCCGGAGCTTCTGGCGCGTCACTAAAGATGTGTGTGGCCTGACCTTGTCCTGATGGAAGACAATTCGGCCTCTGTTGATCAAAGATGGCCTCTTCTGCATGAGTACTGCCTTCAAGCGATCCAGTTGTTGGCAGTACAAGTCCGAATTGAGCGTTTGGCCATAGGGGAGTAGCTCATAGTGGATTATTCCCTGCCGATCCCACCAAACACACAGAAGAACCTTCCTGGCCGTCAATCCCGGCTTGGTCACCGTCTTCACCGATTTTCGACCACGACCGTTTGCGCCTTACGTTGTCGTAAGTGACCCACTTTTCATCGCCAGTCACCATACGCTTCAAAAACGGGTTGATTTTGTTGCGATTCAGAAGCTATTCGCATGCGTCGATACGGTCAAAGATGTTTTTTTGTGTCAATTCGTGTGGCACCCATACAACGAGCTTCTTAGTGACTCCAAGCATCTTCAAATGGTTTATAACGGTTTGATGACTTATGCCCAGCTCTTGACTGATGCTACGGCTGCTACTATGCCGGTCTCTTTCGACCAATTCAGCGATTTTATCGCAGGCCTTCCGGAGCGTGGCGCATCTTCGACCACCTCTACACCAGAACGAAAACGTTGAAACCATCGTTGTGCGGTGGAAATGGAAACTGTATCGGATCCATAAACTGCACAAATTTTATTGGCGACTTAAGATGCATTTTTGCCTTTATCGTAGTAGTACTGTAACATATGCCGTATTTTCTCTTTATTTTGCTCCATGTTTGCGACGCTATAACTCACGAACGACTTAAAAGAAACTACAATCAATCAAACATGTGTTAGTGCGTGAAATGAGCTTTCCAAAAAGGTATAGTGTGACCCGATGCGACGAATAAAACTAGAACTATGCGCTCTCAGCGCCAACTAGCTAAAATACAGCAAGACTTTTTCGACAACCTATTAAAATTAAATTAATTGAATTTCGATATTTTATAATTAGTAATCCGAAATTGTAATAAATCGACTCAACTCATAATATATATTACAAACTTTGTAACAAGCTTAATACACCCTGTTTAGGGCAAAGTTACTCTACCACAGCAACGATGCATCATCACATTCGCTTCTTTGTAATTTGTGAGCGAATCCTTTCGCATCACGTCCCGTTTTTCACGTTTCAATGATACTCTCCGCTTTCGCCGAGACAAGAGATGGGACAGGAATAAAATGTTTGTTTTCCATTTTCGTGCGTTTAATTTTGTCGTTGATATTTTTTTTTTGAGCGCCCGAAACATATTTGTCATTCAGCTCAAATATACAAAATTATAAGTTTAAATGCATATATGTATGTAGTTAACGAACATAAATTATCTGTTAAAGATGTTTGTTAGTTATCCAGGTAATTGAGGAATTTTCATAAATACATAAAGACATACATTTGTACATGTATTCTCTATTTCTTTGTAAAACACCTTAAACTTTCAAAGGCGTACTATGACTAATTAATTAGAACCATTTGTTCTCGAACATTGTAATTACAGCACATATTTGACAGATTGTCTTGTAAATCGACTCAAAGTCTACTCAATAATTATGACATATTTTGTGAATTAGAAATGTTGAGGAATGTGTAGTCTGCCAGCTCCCGCAAAGTCAATAATAACTGGAATTTAACCTTTAAAATCTTGGAAAGGTTTATTCAACTTATTCGCTTAATTAGTATTAATTTAGTAACTTAATTACACTTGAATTACGACAGAGTTACTGTGGTGCCAATTCAAATGAGTACAAGTACGAGTAAGGAAAGACTAAACTCGCGTTTAGACAAATATTATACACTCTCACAAGTGTCAAAAGTATTAGCACAACAGTCAGCCTCTGGCAAAACTTTACCTTAAAGTTCGACACTCAATGGAATTGTCAACTGTTTACAAGCAATGAGACGCGCGGAAATTATTTATCTCTAAATATGGGGATTGAAAGAATATATGGAACTCCCATTGGTTCAGTGTTAGAACGCAAGATGCCAGTTAAGATCCAACTCGATCCCATTCCGTTGTAAGCGGTGTTAATATACCAGTAGTTCCGTTAAGATGAATTATTATGATCTTTAAATAAATCTTAGTTTTGCTGACGTTTTTCTTAGAAAGTTATCTTTGTCTTCGACATACTTTTTGCTAAGTTCATTTCGGCATTTGTATTTTCAGATTACTCAGGAAATGCAGTAAATTAATGGTTTGGTTATGTTTGATTGAAATAACCTTAGCCGTTTGTAAAGAATATTTACTTTAGATTCATTTGCTCTTTTTCACAACTTACATCAGCCTGCTATCCTAGCTCTATGCTTCTGCGATCTGTGTGTCAACATCAGCTTTTAATATGATATTTCAATTATTCATTACCCTTCAGAACAGTTTGTTTTCAAAGTTCAGACTCAAAACACTTCATTTCACACCGATTGAAAACCAGAAATAAAGACTAACAAGTACATGCCATATCTAAAGAATCGTTCTGTGTCGAGTACGCTGAGATCAATTAAATGAATTCAGTAAAATATTATTGTATCAGTCCTTTTAAGTCCAAATAACGCAAGGATCAGTGAAAACCATTTTGAAAGGTCATTTGTGCTTAAGAAAAGAGAGTGCACGTTTTGTTCCAAAATCACAAAATTTTTACGAAAAACAACGTAGCGTTAACGTCTAACTATCAAGATGTCCTTAAGCTTATTATTACTGACGATGAGCCTTGGATCTGTACTTTCGACGTATTATTGCAAACATCGGCAGAGAAATGTCTGTCCTCTTTCACTATACAAACTTGAAGCTTTAATGATATCGACATCTGTCCGCCCAGTCATCACCATCTGCGAACTTATGAACTTCCTCTACTAAAAGTGCTCCATTAAATCGGAATTGAGTTCAAAATCATGTGTTGCCTTTGTCCTTCCTTTAATCCTCTATCTACGTCTACTTCTGTAGCTGATTACTTATGAGTGCACCCGATGTTTTGGGCATATTCTAAGTAGATGTTTGTCAGAACTAGGATAAAGTATTACAAAAGATTTTGCAGTATCTACTTAAGATAAACCAGTAAAATCTCTAGTTATCCTTTGGTGCAAAAGTGAACTTTTGTTCACATATCCAACTTTAAATGCCAACTCAAGAAAGTTGTTGTCGCCTTCGTTATGTACAAAGTTCCTTAAAGCAAAGAAAAAGTGCAAAAATATCAAAAACATTAATTGTTTAAATCCATGTCAAGTTTTCTTTTTGCACAGTACAGCATAGCAAACAATAGATAATAACTATTCAGTGACTTTGTTGTTTTAACTGAGTATCAGAAGACAAAACTGCGGATGTTGAATGAATGACAAACTTACACTCACCCAGTTGGCGTGCCTCGAATTCAGACAAAACTATGCGCTTCCTTCTAGAATTCATATATTGCAGTGCGCTGTCTTCTCGGTGTTTCGCTATCGTCGCCCTTGTAATAATTTTATTAGCACACATAGCCTTGTTAGCTCAAGAAAATTGGATTATCATCAAAAAGTTATGCGCGTTATTGCACAGATTAAAGTCACAACTTGTTTGCAGAAACTTTGCCGCCACTCTTTTTTTTGGTAAAAACTATTCAAAATGCAATAGCTCACCAAAGAAATAAGGTAAAAGCATCAAATTTTATAGACTAGGTGGCAGAGAAAGGTCTCATATTTGCCGAAATAAATAACGTGCGTCGACGTCCACCTCAGGAAGGTCTAGATTTAAAATTGCATCACTTTACAGTATACAGTATACACCAATGAAGTTATCAGAAGGCAACTTTATACAAAAAGTGCCTTTATGGTATGCCATATCACATATAACAATGTTCGAAGTCGGACTATAACTTGTCAGAGCCTCAGATACCAATTACGTGAACCTATTCTGATTTTATTTTTCGAAAATAGTAGTCAAACTTTAAGGTGACAATGAAACTTAGAGAACATTTTTTCCAGGTAATAATGTATCCGATATCGGATAGCTGACATACGAAGCAAACAACCGGTGTCAATTTCATGTATGGAAACTCTTTTATTTGACAAGATATCTTCGCGAAATTTAGCATGGATTAATGCTTAATGCAACGGTTTGCTGTCCGTACAGGTATAGGTGCCGTACAAACTAAATATTCGACATTAGGTTTTTGAATGGAAACTTTTTTAAAAAATTAAACCTTAGACAAAGCCTAAAACATATTTTAATGCAAGTAATAATCTGTATATATGTATCTGTAGCCATAAGCATCGGAAATTGCTTACGCGCAAAATCAATTTTGCCCCCTTTGCATCTGAACAAAGCTTTGCACTTACACAGATAGGTATATGTACTTTGCTTGTATGTAATTGCAAATTAGCAATTTCTTAGAATGACTGAGGCTAACTTTTATGGCCTATCCCACCACTATGTAATTATTGACAGCTGCATAATTGAAACAATCTCTGCTGAAGACTGCTGAGGCGTAATAAACAACACACTGCAAAGAAGAGTCTCCCAAGTGGCCAATAAGTATGTGATGTAAATGTGTAATTTGATGTAAAACAAAAGCATTTCCCAAGTTGATTGTGAAATGTACCAAACATTCACACAAGTGATTTATAAAGGGTGATTTTTTAAGAGCTTGATAACTTTTTAAAAAAAAAAAACGCATAAAATTTGCAAAATCTCATCGGTTCTTTATTTGAAACGTTAGATTGGTTCATGACATTTACTTTTTGAAGATAATTTCATTTAAATGTTGACCGCGGCTGCGTCTTAGGTGGTCCATTCGGAAAGTCCAATTTTGGGCAACTTTTTCGAGCATTTCGGCCGGAATAGCCCGAATTTCTTCGGAACTGTTGTCTTCCAAAGCTGGAATAGTTGCTGGCTTATTTCTGTAGACTTTAGACTTGACGTAGCCCCACAAAAAATAGTCTAAAGGCGTTAAATCGCATGATCTTGGTGGCCAACTTACGGGTCCATTTCTTGAGATGAATTGTTGTCCGAAGTTTTCCCTCAAAATGGCCATAGAATCGCGAGCTGTGTGGCATGTAGCGCCATCTTGTTGAAACCACATGTCAACCAAGTTCAGTTCTTCCATTTTTGGCAACAAAAAGTTTGTTAGCATCGAACGATAGCGATCGCCATTCACCGTAACGTTGCGTCCAACAGCATCTTTGAAAAAATACGGTCCAATGATTCCACCAGCGTACAAACCACACCAAACAGTACATTTTTCGGGATGCATGGGCAGTTCTTGAACGGCTTCTGGTTGCTCTTCACCCCAAATGCGGCAATTTTGCTTATTTACGTAGCCATTCAACCAGAAATGAGCCTCATCGCTGAACAAAATTTGTCGATAAAACACATTTCGAACCGAACACTGATTTTGGTAATAAAATTCAATGATTTGCAAGCGTTGCTCGTTAGTAAGTCTATTCATGATGAAATGTCAAAGCATACTGAGCATCTTTCTCTTTGACACCATGTCTGAAATCCCACGTGATCTGTCAAATACTAATGCATGAAAATCCTAACCTCAAAAAAATCACCCGTTACATTCTGTGTTACTCATACCACATGGTGTACTACGTGAATACAGAACTTTGTTTGAAAGGAATGTTTTGATGGAAAACCCCGTTTTGAAAAGAGGAACATTTTGTTAAAATTGTAAATAAATTTATTTGCTTTGTAGATAAAAAATGTATTGCAAAATTTCAAAAAAATCCATGTAAAATTAATAAGAAATGTAAAATTATTTTGGCTCAGTTTAATTAGAAATAAAAAGTGTTTTTCATAGGATCCTTATTTTATGATTGTATGAACCTCGCTAAAACAGAATAGTAGTACAGTGGCGGAAAATTACCCTTTTATAGCTTAAAGGGAAGGAAAACTGCCTTTGCATGTACAGTTTGAGTTTGCAAACGAGTATGTAGATATGTTCAAGAAACAATTTATGCCTACGATTTATATCGAAAAACTAACAAATCAAGTAATCAATAACGTGTTAATGCTTTTATGCGCTTGCTAACACCTGAAATGCTAGAGGCTCTGTTGTCATGAATGAAATTAATTCCGAGAGCTGTTCACTGGTTATGCCCACATAAACAATAGTCTAGTAAGCACAAGTCAATATTATCGCATTTGAATATTTATGAGCATATGCTAATATAAACGCTGCAGGTAAACAAAAGGGGGTCGCTGATTAGAATCGAAAAATGTGCGTTCATTAATAATACCCAATGTACTTATGTAAGTGAAAGTAAAACACACTAATGTGCTTAGTAAATTCTCTCGAAAGTTACGGTGGCAAAATGATAAAGCGTACAGACACATATTATATAGAATGGAGTCATTGAGAAGTTGATCTTGTGCTATTTTTGATCTTTTAAAATACAAAAATTTAGAGAAATTTGCGATGAACTGATTTTAGAAATAATTTATAAAATCATTTATCACGAATTTTAATAAAAAAGACTTATAAACGTACGTGATAAATACATTTGCGGGAAAAAATAACAAAGGCGGCAATATAACAAGAAAAAATATTGGGTAGTCGAAAAAGTGTTTTCGTGTTTTGTCAATAGATATCGTTGCAGTCGTATATCTCCATTGCTACCAACAACATTGTGTCACACCATATAATGCTGGAAAGGTGAGATTTTAAGCTTCTCTTAAATATAATTAAATTCGGGGTAGTTGGAAATAAATTTACAGCTGTTCAAAAATTATTGAAAATGATGAGAAAAAATCGCTATATTTTGAAATTTCTGTATAAAAAGAGAACCATTTCTGAAGCGAATGGTAACAGTAGACGAAAAGCTGATCAAATACGACAATAATGTGCAAAAAAGATCAAAGTCCAAACGTGGTGAATCTCAACAAGTGGTCGCAAAGCCAGGACTAACGCCTCGAAAGGTTATGCTGAGTGTTTGGTGGGATTAGAAAGGAATCATCCACTATGAACTACTCCAGCCTAGTCGAACGATTGATTCTACATTTTGCTGTCAACAACTGTGCAGATTGAAGTAAGCAATCGAAAAAAATTACCAGAACTGATCAACAGAACGGGCTTCATCTTCCATCAGGACAACGCTAGACTGCACATATTTTTGATGATTCGGCAAAAACTGGGAGAGCTTGGCTGGGAGGTTTTGATTCACCATAAAGCCCTGACCTACCATCGGACTACCATTTGTTATCTGTGAAAATTACTAGTTGCAGGTTTTCGCCGAGAAACCAGAAAAATCTTACATTGATGGAATAATGTCGCTAGCGGAAAAATGACAAAAAGAAGTCTACCAAAATGGTATATATTTGGTTTATACCCAATGTTAACTTCGGCTTTCAAAGCTTTTCTTATAGCAGCTATACATATGTTGGTACAGTACTGGAAAAAAGAAAGAACAAGCTGGTTGCATCCGTTGAATTCAAATATTTTATACAGAGCTAATTTAGTTATATTTAGTTAATTATTGTTCTTTAACAATGATCTTTTTTCTTAATGAAAAAAACGCAAAACGTATTAAATTTTTGTTTTCAGAAAGTGTACAAACAAACTTATATGTATTCTTCTTCTTCTTTATTGGCGTAGAAACCGCTTACGCGGTAATAACCGAGTTGACAACAGCGCGCCAGATATTTCTTCTTTTCGATACGTGGCGCCAATTGGATATTTCAAGTGAAGCCACGTTCTCCTTCACCAGGTCCTTCCAACGAAGTGAAGGTCTGCTTCTTTTTCTGCTTCCCATTGCGGATACTGCGTCGAATACTATAAGACCTGGAGTGTTTTCGTCCATTCGGTCGACATGACTGTAATATGTATGTAAATGGATTTATTTTTTGTCTTGATGTGCACTCAGGCATGAACATGAATTGTTTTCTGCAATATCTTGATTAGTCGTCAGTCTCCTAAAATGAACTAAAGGAAATTAATCACATTAGTGTAATGACAAAATAAAGTAAAATATATTTATTTAAATGAAATTTAGTAAACAGTGAATGGAGTATGCCTAGAGGCTCTTTATTAAGTCTGACAAAATTTTTAGCTCCAATGAATGTTGAAAGCAGTGGGAAGAGTAAACATAAAACAACTGTTGGCTCTTAAGGGGTTAATTATTTTTCCGCTAATTTCACAAAGGAATTAACGAAAGACAAAGGATACATTCTACATATGTATATGTATAACAGAAGAAAGCACGGTTTCTTAATATTAATGGAAAAAGGATGAAAAACTTTACCTTTAACTTGTGTTCGCTGACCAAAATATTAGTTGATATTAATGATACTGATTTAACTTAATTATGCAGAGATATATCCAGGAGAGCATACATATATATGAGTAAAAAAGCATTCATAAGTTTGTATCTGTATATACATATACTTATTGTCTTCATCTGCACTCTTACTCCATACGCAGAGGATATGGGCAGCCTTAAAGAGTTTTAGATGAATTTTCCATAAAAGATTTTTGGAACGATGGAATAAACCGCAGCATCAGCCATCTGGTAAAGGATATTTGATTCAGCGTATTAAAGCCATTCGAATATGGGTAGATATAAGTGAAGAAGAGTCTGGTATCTTCTGGCATTTTGAAATAGCTGCCAACATTTAAAACGAAAACGAAAATGTGATAGACTAATAAAATCTGTATCCTACCCGAAAAGCCACGAAGAAAGTATCATTAGAAGACAAGTTAAGGCAGGATTGCACCGCAAGTGCATCCAGTTTGTTTAAAGGTCTGGTATAGTTTGTGCGATTCACTACTTTCCAACGTTTGACTAATCAAAGATAGCTAAAGATAAAGACCATAGGTTCCTCGCGTAAGATAGGAGTGAACTATCATACATACATGTACAAGAGTTTATATTAGAATTGTCAATTGACTCTTAAGAAACTCATAGAAATTTTAACAAAAACATAGGGTAGGTAAGTAGGAGTTCAGCCCTATCGGGCTCAATTAGCAGTTGATGTGCCATTTTGATACACTATTCGTAGAACCCCTCGTATCACCTTCTCTCTCAAACCATTTTGAGGTTTCAGTGAAACTACTTGTGTCCGATATGCTTTTGGTGGAAATCCATTCAAGGTTTGGTGCTTGGTGGATTCCGAGTGTTTTGTGTCGGATCTGTGCCAGAGCTGGGCATTCGCAGAGAAAGTGGAAGATTGTTTCTTTGTTCCCTGCTACTCCACAGCCACGGCAGATGTCGTTGTAGGGCATACCCATTTTGGACGCATGTTCCTCAAATGGCCAGTGCCCCGTTGGGGTAGCTGTTATTCTGTAAATACTTTTTCTTGACCTATTTAATAAGTCCTTGGTTTTTTCTTGTCATATGTTGGCCATAATTGTTTAGTTATGACTCATTTTCTAATGTTTTTCCACCTGTTCTTTGAAATTTGTTGAAATTGTCTATTGATCTCTCCTTTACTCGATCCTAGCGGGCTTGGTATTAGCTCCGCCTCGGATTCGTTGAGGAAAGCTCCTGCCTTTGCCAACTCGTCTGTTTTTCCGCTACCGAAAATGTTCCTGTGGCCGGGAACCGAGATCAAATTTATTTGGAGCTTGTCTTTTATTGAGCTTAGTGCTCACTTTCAGTTGTGGACTACGCTGGAATTTGTCATTGGTGAAGACAAGACCAGGAGCGCCGCCTGGCTATCCGTAAATATGGTTACTTTATTTGTATTCCCGTGGTTTTTCAATAGAGATTCGCAGGCTTTTTCTATACCTAGTACTTCTGGTTGGAAGATGCTAGCCGAGTTCGGTAGTCGGATAGAGATACGCTCGTGCCTACTCCGCAGTCCATTTTGGACCCGTTGGTATAGACTGAGATGGTATCCTCCTCTCCTATTGAACCTCTTCTCCATTCTCGTCTAGATGGTATCCTCGCCTTCAAGTCTCTATTGAAGTCCAGCTTTGGGAGAAGGTAGTCTAATTTATTAATGGTGGGCTTGTTTAGGATAACACTATGTCCGTAGTTCTGCTGATTTCAACCTCCTAATTCCTTCATTCTTATCCCCGCAATACCTGCTGTTTTGTGAATAAAAATATCCATTGGGTAGTTAACTGGATACTTAATCGATAAGCGACTTGCAGGGATTACTACGATAGTTTGGCAGTTCATTTGATTTATACTTATGTAATACTGTTTTCCTTAAACATTGACATTTGGTAAGTTTCATCTGAAAATCGTTGAAATTTATTCTCTATATGAGCAATCTCCAGGTCTCTGACTGATATAATAAAGTTGACCAGTTGAACTACGCAAGTAAATTTGCTTACTGAAATTATGTGAGTCGTTTCAAAAAACTTAATCTTGTGGTTTTACTATAATTAAATTTAATTATGTGTTAAAAGTAAGCAACTAAAAAATTTAAAGTTTAATTTCATATTTTTCTTGTTGCAGGTGCCGCTCAAGTTAGTCCACACACTTCTCAACCGACCACACTAGTGTCATTGAGACATTTACGAGTAAGTGGTTGATAATAGCAAACTTTTTATACGCCATACTATTTGAGTTGAATGTACCATTTCGATGTTGTCTGAAGTTGTGGCGACAAAATGTGCAGAAACTATCAGTTGAAATACGAACTCAAACTACCACACTGACGTTGCCGGCAAGCTACTGAAAAGTCTACAGGCTAACAGATATGTGTGCGTCCATCACCACAGCTCAACTTGACATCACAGAGGTTCAGTACGGCAGCCACAACAACAGAATTGATCCAAGCAAAAACGGAATAAACACATAGATATACATACATATATGAACATACAATGTCATTGGCAGTTTACCAAAGAAACGGAATTTCCACACAAAGAATCCACTTCGCAGGCGCATTTAAACCCCAACGTTATTTATAAACTAGGTATATCTATCGAATTTAATTATATTCAGAAATCCTTTAACACCGAACTTTTGGAAGGCAATTTAATTAACAAAATCACATTCCAACACAACAAACCCCCGTCAAAAAGGTTCATTATAATAAGTGTTTACATGAAATACAAAAGTTGTGTTATTTTCCAAGTCAATGCATAATGAAATGCACCAGCTTATTTGGCAAGAGCTAAAAAGAAGAAGACAACCGCTAAAACTAAAATGAGTAATAATGAAAAGAGAAATGAGCACGTATGAAAGATTATCTCGCTATTAGGAAACAGGAAAGCACTTAAAAAGAGAGAAAATTGCGTCACCCCGTTGAGATTGCGTCAATGGTTTATTTCCACATAGAACCGTTACACTCTTTACGCAATGTCGAGTTGTATCGCTATTATCCAGTAGAGTTATTGCCAGAACATTTTCATGACCATGTAGCTTCGCAACATACCTTGTGCTTATACTTTTTATTTCTTCTTTAACGTATTTAATATATAAATCTTTGTGTATTTGGTCATTAGCCATAAACCAAGGGGCGTCAACAATAAGTATAAGAGTGATGGACTAATATCGTTGAAGAATTTGAATATTTGATTGGCTTGCAGTACCCCATAACTGGAAACTATTTGTAATTATATTCACTATACGATGAGAGTGCTCTGGAGTACCATGACCTCTCCTAAACAAAAAATGATATTCCGGTATAATATTGCATTTATCCAAAACTGGTAACAATGTACTCATAAGTATTCTTTCGAAGACTTTAGAGAATGTCACCAGCAAGCTAATAGGGCGGTAGGGCGACAAAATATTTTCGGGTTTGATTGGTTTTGGAAGCATTAATACCTCCGCACATTTCCATTGTGTAGGAAAGTGATGTAACCTCAAAATTGCATTATAAATTAGTGATAACAAGTAAGGTAGGGCTAGGTTCGGGTGTCACCGAACATTTTATACTCTCACATGACAAAGTGATAATCGAGATTTCATTATCCGTCATTTACATGTTTTTTTATTTTGCTGTAAAATTAATTAGATAGGTAGTTCCTGAGATATGGTTTTTGGTCCATAAGTGGGCGACGCCACGCCCATTTTCAATTTCAAAAAAAAAGTCTGGGTGCCGCTTCCTTCTGCCATTTCTTCCGTAAAATTTAGTATTTCTGACGTTTTTTGTTAGTCGGTTAACGAACTTTTAGTTATTTTCAACATAACCTTTGTATGGGAGGTGGGCGTGGTTATTATCCGATTTCTTCCATTTTTGAACTGTATATGGAAATGCCTGAAGGAAATGACTCTGTAGAGTTTGGTTGACATAGCTATAGTAGTTCCCGATATATACACAAAAAACTCACTTTTCCAAAAACATTACGTCCAAATATGCCCCTCAATAAAGTGATCCTTTGTGCCAAATTTCACTTTAATATCTTTATTTATGGCTTAGTTATGACACTTTATAGGTTTTCGGTTTCGCCATTTTGTGGGCGTGTTAGTGGGTCGATTTTGCCCATCTTCGAACTTAACCTTCTTATGGAGCCAAGAAATACGTTTACCAAGTTTCACCATGATATCTCAATTTTTATTCAAGTTACAGCTTACACGGACGGACAGACGGACGGACGGACAGACAGACATCCGGGTTTCAACTCTACTCGTCACCCTGATCACTTCGGTATATATATATATAACCCTATATCTGACTCTTTTAGTTTTAGGACTTACAAACAACCGTTATGTGAACAAAACTATAATACTCTCCTTAGCAACTTTGTTGCGAGAGTATAAAAATATAATACTCTTTTGGGAGAGCATTTTCGTAACTCTTCCGTCAATTTTATCGTAGCCTTGTGACTTTTTTTGGTTCAGTTTGGCGAATTCTTCTTTAATTTCAGAAACAGTTATTTTACGATTTTTTTTTATTTTTTTATTTTTTTTTTAAGTTCTGCTAATAGATATAACAAAGTTCTATACAAAATTCAATATACGGCAAGTATCGGGAATTCTTCATGTAAATCTCTCGCTTATATGGAAGACAGGTACATTTTTTTTCGTAAGTTGGCAGAACTATTCTTAAATATGATGCCAAAAATTAGCGCGATCTGTAAACAAGTGTATACAGCAGCTGTTTATGTCAGTCGACCAATGCCGTCTAAATATTCTTTGAATGGAAATGGCGACTGCATAGCAAGGTACCGCTGCACTATCCGAAACCTCATTTCGGTATTCCAAGCATTAATTTTTTAAAATGTAAACAAATGCCTCTATATATACTCGTACACAGAAAATAAGTAAGTATCATTAATGTATTGTTTTCGTAGCATGATTAGTGCGCCACCCTCTAAATAAACTAATGCTAGCAAAAGGAAATTCTGTTTTGGATTTCAAACAGACGTGCAGGTAACACTGGCTGGTTAGACGTCATTTGCACGTGACTGAGAAATTTGTTTAACGGAATAACTATTTAACTTCTTGTCTCTTCCATTTAAAGCAGTTGATATTTATTACTGTACGCTATCAAATATAATACTACTTAAACAACCTCATAGTAGATATGCGTCACCTAGACAAGCTTGCTAATCCTACCAATGCCGTGTCAGGGTATTGATGTATTTCAGTTACGCATACATTTGTTTTCAAATATGTGTTGCAGCAGGAGTAATACAAGAGAATTAAAGCCATTCGGAGTACAGTCAGGCGATTGTATTAGATTTCGGAGAATAGTGGTGAGTGTATGAAGGAGGATTAGTATATCTACCCAGCAACAATAAGCTGAAGTGGGCGAATCTGAAATTAAAAGGGATTAAAAGTTCAAATTTTGGTAAATTTATCAATGTAAATATCATTGCTCGAATATCTGAATGCTGCATAAAAAACTTATTACAATAATAACGCTTGTTTACGGTGTTATTCACTGTTACCCAGTTTTTGTTACCAGTTTCATGTTGTTGTAGCGGTTTCCATGGCTCTCATTGAAATACCATTATGAAATATGAATGAATATGTGAAAATCAGTAAATACAAATCACTAAAAAGCCGCTTAAGTATGCAAATACAGTAACGGTTTCTTCCCCCTCGCACTCAAAATGAGCAGTTTGCTTTTCGTGTAGGCAACTGCGGGGTTTTACTAGCTAACAATTGGCTCTTTTTACATTTCGCTAGACATTGAAATGTAAACTCGGTAATTTCATTTTTAACAAAGTGGCACAAGCAGGCAAACGCATAAATGTAATAAATCATTTCCCGCGGCTATTTTATAAATAAGAAGTAACTGGTATTGAAAAAGTATCAAATCCAATAGTTATTTCATGTTTGTCTTGTTCCATTCTTCTTTTCAGTATTCAATTTAAAAATACAATAGTGAAGCACATAGTAAGTTAAAATGTTTGTGAATATTTTTAGCGATGGTTTCATTTTCATAGGCAATGGTAATGGCAAGAGCATCAGGTTTAAATTCATGAAAAATAAAAGGAAATATTTGAGTTCAAATCTTTCATAGTCCATCGTTATTTTAAACATTTTTCAGAAGACATTTGTCGTCCAATTGTACTTGTACTTGCAAATTACATAACCACAGGCAGGCTAATTGATACATTTAGAGATCTATGTCCGTGCGTCCCTCTGTCCGCTAGTGGAATATCTTTTCGAAACATTACACCCAGGAGGAATCTGAGCTGGAGTATTTCAGTTATTGTTTTTAATTAAAATTTCTTAGAATTTAATTCCTGCTATCTACTGATCGCGTGCGATGATTGAATAATAGCAGCGCCCACAGCATAGTTCTATTCTTGTGCTATTTGCCTGAAATAAATCACGTATGTACATTCCGAGAATTTATAGTTTATTGGTATATTTCAGCACAGTCGTCATAAATGAGCAACAATTCTCTGAACTGTTAGACTAATTTTTCTCAGAAACTTAGTGACAATGCATGGACAATACTAAGTTTTTTATTAAATCGAAGTTAATATTGGTTTTCAAGCGCTTAGCGATCCAAAATCATGAAGCAAATTATATCTCAAATATCAGTGAGTTTTGGAGTTTTAATGAAAAACCCCTTCCACTACACAAGATTTGTTATTAATGGAGATATGCAAAAGGACACGCTACAGCCAGCTGTGTAAGTTATCCACTGGGATATACATACATACACATATGTACTTGATATAGTTAATTTTCGGTTACAAGGCACTTTCAACGCGTTAATTTCAGACTATCACACAACTTTGATTAAGGGGTTAGGGGTAGTCAGAGGCACGAAAAAATGAGAATTTGCAGTATTTTTTTGGTATTAAATCGTATTATTCTACAAAAGTAGTAATATGGCATTATTATAGAATGTGTTGACTTGAAATCACGAAAATTTCAAAAAAAAAATTTAATTTCCAAAGTTATAGTTTTTTTTGTTGACCCAGTTCCAAAAATAAGTACTTGCGGTGACAACCATAAATCCTTGGAGATTCGTCTAAAATCCATCGGACAAAAAAAAATTAAGTTTTATAAATAGATTAACTCGCGCCTGATCGGCCTCAGGAAACATTATTCTAAATTTTTAGGAAAAAATCAACAGTTGTTTTGAAAGTTAATTGGTCTTAAAAAATCGAAATTTTTGAAAAACAAAAAATTTTTCCATCAGGCCCGAGTTTATTGTGTATTCTAAAAGCTGTATAAATTTCATTAAAATCTACTAAGCGGTTTTTGAGTTACAGTAGTCACCAATTTAAAAAGCATAGTTTTGAGAAAAACGCGTTTAAAATTTCACACTATCGCTCTGAAGTGCCTGAGCTCTCTTTGTTATTTGTCGAATAACTCAAAACCTAATTATCGGATCAACGTGAAATTTTCAGAGAATATTTTTAAGATATTACACTTAATGAAAATGTAAAAAAATATTTTTTGAAAATTCTAACTACCCGTAACCCTTTAAAATAGCCATACACGACACACATGTGTGTTCGATCTATTTGAAATCGTTTCGCCACACTCGAGATACAAATCTATTTTGCGTTCGTTTTTCAAACAGTAAATACTATGTGCGAAAAGCAAGCGGAAAATTGTTCGTCTGCGATATTTCCTATTCGGCGATACCAAAAAAAAAAAAAGAGTTTTGTGTGCACTCAGCTCCATACATGACAGACATGGATTTGTATGCGCACAAGCCCATACACGAGTAAATCACTTTGAAAAAATAACTTCTTTCACCAAATGCGACACTTTTCGCTCTTTGTCCATACAAAGTCTCCAAGATAATGGAAGTTGAAACTTAGTCTTACAATTTTTACGAAATGCACTGGTTATATGAATTAGGCAAAGCCTGGAAGCTTTTAGCTATTTCGAACTAAATTGACAATGCCAACATTTTACTGAACAATATTTACCATTAAAATAAGAAAAAAAGTTTTCATCGATTATTAAAAAAAATAAATATTATTATTAATTTAAGATATCAACTAAATATGGATTAACTTAAGTCCAAGGTTTGAGTTTTATCTTTCTCTGGTATTATAAGTCATATTAAAATTTTAGATTAGTCAATATAAACTGTAAAAGGTTGTGAAACATGCTTAAAAATTTAGGTTCATAAGTATATCACTTACGCACTTAACCTCTTTTCGTACATAATACATACATACATATGTATAACTACGTTTCTAAAAAACATATTAATGGAGGTAAAATAGCCTGCGATTTTCAAGAAGAGTTTCAATACTATACACAAGGAGCACTGACTCATTTGCGTTTTGCTTTAGCTGTCTATCGATATAAAATTATCTGCTAACCCTAGGGAGGAATTTTGCTCTGCCAAAAACCATCTAAAACTCTGACATTCTGCTCTAAAATTCTACCTCTTCTTAAATTGTTGTTATTTAGAAATAAACTAATTTTACTCCGCCCTTAAGTATATTACACGCTTAATCAAAATAAAATCCATTCAATGGCTTAAAATGGAAATTTGAAGATTAATTTTGCATTTCCACACCTTTTTTCTATTGAAAACTTTAATGTATGCATTTAACTCTATCCCTCTTTGGATTACATATGTTCAGCGTTGCACATAACCGTTACGTAAGAAAAACTTTGCCTGTACATAAAATCGATGAAAATAAAACAGTTAAGTGTTGTTGCCACCCTCTGTCAATCATATTATTAAATATGCCGCTAAGTGAAAATTTATTCGTTTTCACTTCACACCTTTTCATCAGCATGAAATAAGTTAAACTACACTTTGGCTGTACTAAGTTCTACTGCCTTTGGCACTCCGTTCCGACGCTTCCGACACTTCCGACAGACGCCTGTGTAGCTTAGTACATAGCTTTACAGTTTTTCCCACATCGTTCCAACACTTCCGACAGACGCCTGTGTGTCTTAAAGACTCTCACCTGTTTAATTTTTGTATTTATATACTCTCGCAGCATATGCACATACTAGTTAGGGTCGGATGTTTAGTACATAAAATTCCTTCTATGTAAAAGTGATTGAACGTACATATCTTACACGCTCTAAAGTTATGTAGCATGTGTATATTGAAGGACACTTGGTCAGCAAAGCTAAATTTAACGATATGGGGAACTTGCTTTTGGATCAGTACAAATATTCAACAACGGGCTTGGCAACGCCTACTTTTAGCTGAAATTTGTCTTCAGAAGAAGTCGCACGGTGCCATATCAGGTGAATACAGGGAGTGGTTAATGGTTAAAATGTGATTTTTGGTCAAATAATCGGTCACAAGTGTCCTTCGAATCTTGGATTCTGAGCAATTTTTGGTCGACAGTCAATTTGCGCGGAACAAACCGTGCACACACCTTTCATAAGCCCAAATGTTCGGTTAAAATGAATAAATCGATATTTTGAAGGTGGTCAATTCCATTTCCATGAATGTCAACGATGGTTTCGGTTGTTTTTTGATGAAATTTCGCACAGTTTCTATGGAATTTTCGGTGACCATGGATTTGGATTGACATGTTGATCGTCATTTATGTCCTCACGACCACTTTGAAAACTACCAAACGTTGAAACCACTCGTGCACTCTGCTACGGGACAGGCAATCATCGCCATAAACTTGTTTCATCAAATGAAATGTTTCGGTAAAAGTTTTACCAATTTAAAAAAAAAATAATATTGGTTCTTTGTTCGAAGATCATTTTTGCACCGATAACACAAACATACTGACACTTGAAACGCAACAACTTCACTTCCAATCGATGAAATGCCATGACTCCTCATTCATTCTCACTGAACAATCGTTGAAGATAGCAGATTCTAACGCACCAGTCGACATATAGCTGGCGCCAACTGGAGGCGCTAGATCGTAGTTAGTTTGGAACGCACCTTGTATATCGTTAAAAAGAGAAGACGTGTAGAAGTGCGCAGCGTTTGTTAGCATGTTGACGCACGATAACAACACAAGAAAAATACTTTGCTCCCTTTATTCGATCATCTTGTACAATGAAGGAACATTGTGATAGAGTATGTTTGAGATCCATTGGTATTACCGGAGTGAAGGTCTTTTTCTTCCTTTGCTTCCCAAGGCGGATGCTGCGTCGAATATTTTCAGAGCTGGAGTGTTTTCGTCCATCCGGACAACATGACCCAGCCAGCGTAGCCACAGTCTTTTAATTCGCTGAACTATGTCAATATCGTCGTATATCTCGTACAGGTCATCGTTCCATCGACCGCGGTGTTCGCCGTTGCCAATGAGCAAAGGAGCATAAATCTTCCACAGAACCTTTCTCTCGAAAACTCGTAACTTCGACTCATCAGATGTTGTCATCGTTAATGCCTCAGCACCATACAGAAGGACGGGAGTCATGAGTGACTTAGAGAGTTTGGTTTTTGTTCGTCGAGAGAGAACTTTACTTCTCAATTGCCTACTCAGTCCGAAGTAGCACCTGTTGGCAAGAATAATCCTGCTTTGGATTTCCAGGCTGACATTGTTGGTGGTGTTTACGCTGGTTCCAAGATAGACGAAATTATCTACAACTTCAAAGTTATGACTGTCAGCAATGACGAGAGAGCCAAGTCGCGATTGCGACAACTGTTTGTTTGATGACAGAAGATATTTCGTCTTGCCCTCGTTCACTGCCAGACCCATCTGTTTTGCTTCCTTGCTTAAGTCACTCGTAAATTCGTGGCCACGACGTCCAGTATCATTCATAATAAAAAACGGAGAAGAAACATGTTATAAAATGAACTTAATGAATTTAATTATACATATTTTTGTCTCATATATCCATTTTCTTCAACAATCTTGTTTAAAAAAAAATATTCTTATTTTTATTTGACATGACAGAGAAATAAACACACAATTTTTAATATTTCGAAGTAATAGTTGTTTAAATTTTTTATAACAAATTTGGGAATTGATTACTTTACACGTTATGCAGTTTTCAAATATACATTCATTTATTCAAAATTAATTAAATTGAAATTAATTAAATTGATCGATGACCAAAAAGCAGGAAATCTACATCTTTTGTTACTATAATGTAAATAGTTATTCCAAAAACTTTATTTGTATATTCGTATGTAAATATAAAAATTCTATGTGTTAAAATTTGTATATTTCTCTTATTTCATTTAGCATATATTGATATTAACTACAACCATAAGATATGTAAGCCAAATAACATGGCAAGTATAATATTATTGATATTTCTGTACTTTATTTTTATTTCGACAAACACACACTGTACTAGGCTTGCTGATAAAGCTTAATCAACAGGGCGTATGAGTAACGTACATTAAGTTTTGTAGATATTCTTTTTATAAAATTTTGCTGAAATATTTGCAAGCTGAGTCGCAGGTTAAGAATAACATATTACATTAAAATGGAGGTGAAGAGTTTATAATACGCATACAAAAACACTCACTCATACACACATACATTTGCAAACGAACAAACGAATCCGTATAGAGTGCAAGAAGACCTAGTACCCAGGCATTGTCAAGCCAATTAACATTAAAAAGACAAATTTTAAGAGAAGAGAATTAATTTAAAAAGAGCCGATTACTATTTAAAAGGCTCACTAAGTAACTAAGAAATAAAGTTTAAAAGAAAAATCTAAAACCAAATCAAGCTAATCGTGATTTATGTTAAGTATGGTGCATGCTTATCCACAACCTTCTGGCAATCAGCTGCTAAATGAGAGAGTTCACTGACTTTCCATCTTTTGCGTCAATTTGTTGTCGAACTTATTAGGCTCGCGCAGCACTTTCTGCATTTCTTCCTATTTCATGAATTTCCTCATTGGTTTAGTAAAGAAGAAGGCCGTTTTATGCAATATAATAGATATTTTAAAATTAAATGTTTACGTTTATCTTCACACCACAAATTGGATCCGTTTAAATAAGAGCTAGGAGAAGGTCTGTAATGATTGCATTAACTTTCAGCACACATTTCACAGCCGACATTTTCCTCAAAGAGTCAAGCACTACTATTCATTTGGGTCGTAAACAAATAACAACAATGTAGTAATGTCGTTCAAATATTCACAGTAAAAACTTTGTGTCCCTTAAGTTCAGATAAAACTATAAATAAATTTGTTAGCTGGAAAAAAATTGCTTTAATATTATTTAATTGGCTTCAAGAACTTTTAAGCGTTATATCACAGATTAAAGTCATTAGTTTTAGGCCACCCACTATTTTATAAATATCTATCGCCCTACAATGTGTTCCGTTTTCGCTTTTCGTCACAGCAATGCCCTGTATAACTGTTTATTTATATAATTTCTCCGAAGTTATTGCCAAAATTATTCATCCAGCAGATGATATAAATAAGTAGCAGTACCTCAGTAGATAGCTGAATAAGTGCACATGTGTGCATACTTGCAAATAATTAAATTTTTATGGTAATTCATAGCATGACAAGAAAAACAATGCTTTGAGAAAAACGCGTTTAAAGTTCAGCAACCCCGAGAGAGAGGACTCCGAGACGCTCTTGGAAACTCGTTATAAAACCCGAAATATTTCGAATTCCTATCTGAAATTTTCATAGTATATTCTCAAGGCATTGTACTTTCAAATTAAGCAAAAAAATATTTTTCCATTTTTTGGACCCAAGTTACCAGACTACTACCTTAAATTCATAATTGGTGCTTAGTATATGGGTGTCTTTCTAAAGTACATAAAGTGCATTTTCAATTTTTTTACAATGAGTGAATATATTCAACAAAGAAATTGCATTAAATTTTGTGTTCGGAATCAATTCGTTTGGCATGGTTGAAAAATCAATTGGGCCTAAGAAAAGTGAAAGCATGATTCGATTCAAAATCACTAAATTTTTTTCAAAAAACAGCGTAACGTTAAAGTCTTTGAAACAATGCTTTCCTATCACCAGGATGTCATTTAAAGTCTCATTATTAACGGTGAGTCTTGGAGCTTTGTTCAAGCTTGAAAATGCTTTCTTCTTCTTCTATACTGGCTTAGAACCGCTTACGCGATTATAGCCAAATTCACAACAGCGCGCCAGTCGTTCCTTGGATATTCCAAGCGAAGGTCCATCTCCACCTGGTCCCCCCAACGGAGTAGAGGCCTTCCTCTTCCTCTGCTTCCCCCGGCTCTGCTACTCCCGTAGTTATGTGTAGAAGTTCACGCAAGTGAGGAAAGTTCTCTGATAGCCATGCACTTGGGAGTAGCCAGAAACGATTCTTTTACATATGGCCCAAGCAGATCACGACTTCCGGTATTTGACCAAGTATCCTCTGGGAACATCCATTTGAAGGCGAGCTAAAGTGAGAAGGCAAACAACCCAATGAAAACTAACATCCAGCCTCGGATGAGAGCCCCCTTTGAAAATTCTTTGCGGCAATAAAATGGTTAACTGTGTACAATTAAGTAAATTATGTAAGCCATTAAAAATACAAAAACATCAGTCAACATACGTACTACCAAATACCATATATTTAAATTATATATTTTCGGCATGTCGCTTAGCTGCATAAGTATTTAATAAAGGCGACGGCATTTACACTTTCCAGGCGCGAAGCCTCAAGAAAGCGTGAACGTTAATTTGCATAACAAAATGTTGTCGCCGCGTCTACCAACAGCTCCGTCTTATTTCTCGTCCGCCCTCCGCCATTGTTTGCATTTGAACAGCTACAACCAGAAGAAAATTTGAATGTTGGAATGAAGAATGGAATTATTGCCGTTGTTGCTTTTTTCATTCACAGAAATTCCTATTTTACATTCGAGTTGCGCACAGTCTTTGGAGACGTAGAAGTTAGATGACTTTATGTTTTGTAACAAGAAAAATTTGTATTTGAATAACTACATAAGTCTGTTTTGTGAGTATATTCAAATATATAGTACTATCTTTAAATATATAGTTATAAGGCATTTCCTTTAACTCCGGTTAGACCGTCTTGTTTGTGTAAGCGCAATTTACTCTGAAAACGATAAGATTCATGATATTCCAAAGAGGCCTTAAGAATTTACTTTTGTAATATTTTTTTTGTAATTGAAGATTCCATTAACTTTCGAAATTAATTGTGTATTTGAACATAACTCAGGTTGGAAACGCACCTTCTATGTCATGTAAGGTGCAGTTGATTACAGCCTCCTGTTCTGGGTCCATCAGGCAATAAATTCCTACTTCTTCGCTGGCCTATTTTTTGTGAGACTTCCTGTGCTCTATCTCTTGCGAGAAATTATACTCCCCTCTATCCATCATCAGCGACAGAGCCCTTGTTTCTCTGGGAGATTCACTCTCTGTCAGGTGCGATGGTGTTCACGCTTGGGTCAATCTGCGACTCCATGTTTAAGAGAGACTTTAACCCCTTCCTTAAGGATGAAAATATAATAATTTTGAATTGAAACATCTATATACTTAACAGTCCATTATTGGATCGATTGACGTCTAGATCAAAGGTAGGTCAAAGGCTTGAATAAGAAGAAACTTACCTCAGTCGTTTTATTGGTGCTAAGAAGATTAGAATCATTGTTTCACACAGTTTCATTATAAGAATGGAATAAAAGTTATTTAGGTTCATCAAGTTAGTTACATCAAGTTTCAGAAATATTTGGCTAGTTAGATAAATACGTCACTGTGTTTTTAAACTTACTTCCGCCTAATTTTGGCATTTTATGAGGTTATTTGTTGTTTAGTCGAACAGCTGCTCCCATCTATACAAATGATAAATTGGACAGTTTACCTTTAATTATGAAATAATTGCTCCTAATTATGCTTCTCCAGTGATTTCTGGTTAGTTAGTCACCCATTCAGAAATCAAACTCTGCCATTTATACTTAAAGTGAAACTCAAACAAATAAGTAAACTCAATTTCCCAACGGAATAAGGTGAAACTTGTTTGTATACGCAGTGGCATTTGTTAATGTATGTATGTATGGCAGGTAAATAGGAATGAAATTCGTACTAAGTTCTTGTGACCACAGACAGCAGACACTTACGCAGTGTGTTTAATTTTTTCAATGTGCATTTGAGTAAAGCTTTGCACTGACATATGTACATACATACAAATGTTTATGTGGTTCGCAGTGTGAAGATATGAGTGGACAATTGGAAATCTCCATTTCAGCACAACTCGAAAATTTGAATGATTAAGGAGAATGTTTATGACCTATTGAACCAGAGTGCATTTACTGACGGCTTTATGTGAAAAATAGACTACATAGAAGAAACTCAAAAATAACACTGGCCTACACTCATTTTGGTGCCTACGATTTTACACATGATTTTGGATGTATTTTGTGAGTTGATAGGAGAAAATAAGTCAAAAGTCTTGTTCATAAGAAAGAAGACAAAAACATCTGGTAGCGGGAATGTGGTTCATCCTACCTACTATACCGACTACAGAGCTTCACCAAACCAAAATTTTTTTTTTGTAGGCCAGTGTAATAATGTACATAGCAGGCAGGTAGATCTAACCATTAATATCTTGTAAAGGGTTAGGTTTATAAAAAATATTTTAAGAGATAATTGCTAATAAAATCTAAGAAACGAAATATTTTTACAAAATAAAAAAGGTAGAAAATTGTAAGGCGCAGTAGGTTTCCGTTACAATTAGGAGCTCATAATTGGAGAGGTCTTCTTACAGGTGCTCTAAAACCAATTCTTATAATAAAAATGCGTTGCCTTCTGATTTAGTTTATATTTAAATAAAATTTCTGAGTAATTGGTTGTATGGGAGATATATGTTATACTTGTCCGATATGGCCAATTCCTAAAAATTCTTATCGATTTCTCAAACACTGACGAACCAGTACTTATAATACCTGAAATAGCTTTCATTTCGCCTTAAAAATCGCTGTCTTGGAACCGGTTGCACACTCACAGTTTCATAGGCTAAGTTGCGTAGAATGTTTCGTAGAACATTTTTGCATATGCGATTTTTCAGTTTTTTTAGCTCCCTGCAAACCGACTCCCTCTAATGTGCACATAGCATGCAAATGAAATTGTTGCGTATACGCACTGTAGCATTTTGTTAAGCTTACACGAGATTGACATGTAATATGAAATATGCATACAAATAAACCTCAATTGGCGTAACACACGTGCAGCTTTGACAAGACCATTCAACGGTATGTATGTATATGCATACACTTTCAAAAATAGACTATTCGCGTGGAGAATACAATTACCGACTCTTCTATTTGAAGAGTAACTGAAAATGATTATATTTCAGGCGTAAGGTTTTCCCAGCTATGGTAAATGTAGTTGTATGATAAAAGTTAATGTATGAAAGAGGATTAATACAGCTACCTACCAGAAATAAGCAGGTGGGCAGTGAGAATAAAGTCTCCGCATGAATAGTGTTAGCGCGGAACAACCCTAATTTTAAAAAATGTTTAAACTTAAAGAATGTACATTAAAATACAACTCTAAGGATTTATTGAATTTTGATTGTACATTAAAATGCAACCATGTAGATGTATGTCCCGCTATTTGTCTGTGCTAGCTCAACTGCGGCTTACCCTTTTGCGTTGGCTCATTCTCTTTTGATTCGCTGGCGGAGTGGTACATACACCTACAAGAAGCACAATTATTTTAGCGAAGTATTGAACGGTCGAAATATTGAATTAAAATAAAATACAAATCGGCTTAAAATAAGTGTTTTACTTTGCCACAAGCCAACATTCTAAAATAATTGTGGTATTAGCGATCAAATATTCGTGATATTTGTCACTTAATACAATTGTGGAAATTCGCGCTTAAAATTAATTTGCTTTGCGGAGTGCCATTTGCTAAGCCGTTATGCCTGACTTGCGGAACTTAGATGGTGCCGTTATTGATGATAGCGTGATCCCGTTTACCGGTGCGCATACCAACTACGTGGAACCACCTCTTAATGTGGATAACGCAATAACTGGGACACAGTCTTCAATACAAAGTAGTATGTCAAATATAAATACGACACAAATTAATTTTTCACCTATTTTTTCCACAAATGTTGCTGCGACTACAATGATCACATCTGCTCAATATTCATCGCATGGTTTATATGGAATTTCGTCACATTCTTCGCTGCCTTTTGGGTCCGGAGGCGTGGACATGGCTATGAATCAACCAACAGCATATGCGGGCTTGCCTAAGGAACATAACCACGTGGGGCTCTATAACAAACTGCCTTCAGTTGTAGGTGGACCCCAAATGAACTCTACATTTGCTCATTCATCCGCTTGCGTGTTTGGTCAGAGCCAGCACGTACCAATGAGTTCAGTTTATACGTCCACTTATGGAGGAAGCGTCTTTCAAAACGCGCAACTACCTCGCGTCACATCTTTGGTTAATGGAGATGGGTGCAGTGCTGCCACACAATATAACCCCTTCTCTCCTGCACGCAACTATTTCGGGCAACCACAGGGAGGTTTTGCGCCCGTCAACGATAGTACATGGAGGCAGGTTCAGAATAGTTCAGACGTGAGTTTAAACCCATCACATATAGCGTCTAGACAGGCGATAAGCAAAGATTTGCCACCTTTCTCCGGGAGGCCAGAAGAATGGCCATTGTTTATAACAAACTATGAACAATCAACAGAACGCTGCGGGTTTTCTGAACAAGAAAACTTAATACGATTACAAAAATCACTGCGCGGTGCCGCTCTTGAAGCTGTTCAAGGAAAATTGATGATGCCATCTACAGTTCATCTAGCCATCGAAACTCTTCGTATGCTTTTCGGGAGGCCAGACGTTATACATAACACCCTACAACGGAAATTGAGACAGATGCCAGCAGTGAGGACCGATCGACTAAATACACTTATCGATCTCGCGTTGGGTGTACAAAATTATAGAGCAACCATGCAAGCATTAGGTCTGAACGACTATCTCAACGACCCTATGCTAATCAATGAGTTGCTGAGTAAACTTCCTGGAGATATGAAATTAGACTGGGGTCGTCGTCGAATGACCATCTCAAGGGTAGATGTCGTGGCCTTTGATGAATCGTTATTTGCGCTGGCTTCATGTGCAAGCCAGGTAACGCCACTTAATGAAACCAGCGGTAACGCTGCGGAAGAAAAGGTATTAGGAAAGAGCAATAGGCAAAGAGTTTTCGTGCACGACGAAATCCCAAAGGAGCTTAGCCCCACCAAAACGCGTAATGAGGAAACTAAACATTCCATAGCTTGTTCTCTATGCGGCAAAGAGCACAATCTTGCCGATTGTCCAAACTTCCTAACAAAGAGCCGAAATGAACGTTGGCAGTTAATCAAGGACAAAAGGCTATGCATTCGATGCTTTAAGTCCCACATGGTTAGACGCTGCACCTCTAAGCAAGTTTGCGGGGTAGATGGATGTAGAATGGTGCACAACCCACTACTACATAGCCAAAATGCTGCAGTTAAGACTAGTCGGGTAAATACAATCCTAGTTCATCAACGTAAGTTTAGGAGAGCCATTTTTCGTTACATTCCGGTAATATTGTATGGTCCTAAAGCCACGGTGGAGATATTTGCGTTAATTGATGAGGGAGCATCTTGCACGTTGATGGACAGTAAATTGGCTGAGCAGCTAGGTCTCGACGGCCCTGGTGAAGACTTGTGCTTGAGATGGACGGGCGACATAACACAGCAGGAGGTAAACTCAAAGGTTTTAAACTGTGAAATATCTGCAAGAGAGAAAAATTCTAGGCGATATCGTATGCACAATATTCGAACAATCACTGACCTTGAGTTACCGCAACAAACTCTCAACGCAGACACTTTAAATGAGCACAAACACCTGAAGTCATTGCCTATTCTACCATACACCGACTGCAAAGCGCGATTATTAATAGGATTGGACAACACGGCTAAACTTTGCGTACCTGTGGAGGTGAGTCAAGCTGAAGGTGATGATCTAATAGCTGCGCGTTGTAAAATAGGTTGGTCAGTATATGGTCAGGATAAGTCGGCATATCAGCCAGACGAAAATCTGCTCCACGTTTGCACCTGTACTAAATATGATCAGCTTGATAACTTAATGAAAGCCTATTTCTCTATCGATTCGGTGGGTATCAATCCTGTTCTCAAACCCCTTAGATCAAGGGCAGACGAGCGTGCTTACCACATAATGGAGAAAACAGTTTTGTATGATGCCAGTGTTAAGAAATGGGAAACGGGCCTCTTGTGGAAATATGACCACATTGACTTGCCCGACTCCTATCGAATGGCATATAATCGTCTCCAATGTCTGGAAAAGAAGATGGAAAAGAGCCCCGATCTGAAGCAATATCTTGTTGGGAAGTTAAATGACTATCTCGAAAAGGGTTACATAAGAAAACTAAAAGTCGAGGAAATATCGAAAGGAGGCAAATCTTGGTTTATTCCAATATTCACAATTGAGAACGTTAAAAAAAATAAATTGAGAATCGTGTGGGATGAAGAAGCTAAGGTGAGTGGCACCAGTCTGAACTACTTATTATTGAATGGACCCGATCTACTAAGATCGTTTGTAGGTTTCCTATTTAGATTTCGTTAACGACCAGTGTCCATCTGTGGAGATATTCTTGTAATGTTTCACCAAATTAGGGTGAGTGCGGAAGATCAGGTAGCACAGCAGTTTCTGTGGCGAAACGGCGATAGTAGCAGACATCCCGATGTATTCGCTATGACCGTTATGACGTTTGGGGCATCGTGTTCCCCATCTTTGGCAAACTACATAAAAGATAAGAACGCTCTACGTTTCCAGAAGACACTACCAAATGCTGTGGCAACAATTGTCGAAAATACGTTTGTGGACGATTGGTTGCATAGTATGGATGATGAGGAAGAAATGATTCGACTAGCTACTGACGTCCGCTTCATCCATTGTGAAGGTGGGTTCGAGATGCGAAACTGGTTGTCGAATTCTAAACGAGTTCTGCAAGCGCTCTCAAGTAAGCATGAACCCGCGAATAAATGCTTCATAGAGCCAGGATCAGAACTTCAAAAGGTTCTTGGTATGTGGTGGTTACCAACCAGTGACGAACTAACCTTTGTTCACAGGTTCAAACCGGATATCTTCAATGAATCCACTTTTCCAACGAAACGACAAATGCTTCGAGTAATGATGACTATATTCGACCCTTTGGGTCTGTTGGGGTTTATTGTAATTAAAGCTAAGATGATATTACAAGATGTGTGGCGATCGGGCGTAACTTGGGATGAGCCTGTACATGATAAAGAACGTTCCGCTTGGTGGCAGTGGCTGCGAAAGCTACGCTGTATTGATAAAATCCGTATTCCAAGGTGCTACACTTTCGCAAATCGCAGCAGCGATAACCAACTTCATATCTTCGTTGATGCTAGCATATCAGCATATGCTGCTGTGGCCTTTCTTCGTTCAAGTATGGGCGACAAAGTTCATTGCTGTCTCGTTGCCTCCAAGACACGAGTTGCTCCGTTGAAGCCACTCTCAGTGCCGAGACTTGAGTTGATGGCAGCCATCTTAGGACTTCGTCTAGCTAAGTTCATAAGAAAGGAACTCTCCATACAAATTAACCGCCGGATCTTCTGGTGCGATTCGAAGGATGTCCTATATTGGATTAGGTCTGACGCCAGAAAATTCAACCAGTTTGTAGCTGTGCGAATTGGCGAAATTCTAGAGGATTCACAAATCAACGAGTGGCGGTGGGTACCAACGAAGGATAACGTAGCTGACGATGGTACAAAATGGTACAATAATATGGAATTAAACAGCTCTGGGAGATGGCTTACGGGCCCTGAATTCCTAATTCTATCAGAAACTCTCTGGCCAACATCCGAATTCAAAGAGCCACAAGCCGTAGCAGAAACTATACAGCACGTAACAATTGATTCTTCGAAAGATATTGGTGATACGCAACCAGATCCTACAAGGTTTAGTAAGTGGGAAAAGTTGCGCGCTGTACAGATGTGTGTTCTTCGTTTTCTCCGTTTGACTATGAAGAACACCGCTAGAAATCCAGTTACTCAAACAATTATTTCCGATAGCACCTGTACAAGTGCCGAACTACTTCTCTTCCGCAAGTGCCAGGAAGAATGCTATGGCGCAGAGTTTGATCAAATAAAAAAAGGCGCGGTAAGTCGAAAAAGCTCAATCTACAAATTTTCTCCATTTATAGACAAGCTGGGACTGCTACGCGTAAAGGGTCGGATCGAAGAAGCAAGAGGAGTGACAACAGATCTCAAACAACCGATTATACTTCCCCGTAACAATATTGTTACTCATTTGGTCACAGATTTCTATCATAGAAAGTTCCATCACCACCACAACGAGATAGTGGTAAATGAGATGCGCCAGCGATTCTGCATTAATGGTCTACGAGCTTTGGTGCGGATGATATCAAAAGTATGTCAACAATGTCGTAATCGGAGAGCCACACCGAATCCACCAGAAATGGGAAAGTTACCACCAGAGCGTCTCGCGTCATTCACTGATCCTTCCGCTTATACAGGAGTGGATTATTTCGGACCCTTCGACGTGACGATTGGCAGAAGGCATGAGAAGCGTTGGGGAGTTGTTTTTACCTGCATGACTATACGTGCCGTACATATTGAGATTTCTTCATCGCTATCTACTGACTCATTCCTCCTTGTTCTGAAATTGTTTATATCACGACGAGGAGTTCCTCGTCGAATCTTCTCTGACAACGGCACTAATTTCAGAGGCGCTAGTCGCATTCTAGCAGATGAAATCGAGAAAATATCATCTGGCACACTAATAGAAAAATACCCCGAAATTGAGTGGACTTTCATACCACCAGCATCACCACATATGGGCGGAGTGTGGGAGCGCATGGTACGATCTATAAAGTCAGTATTGATGGACATATTACCAAAAGAAGGTCTACGAGAGGAAGTGCTGAGAGCAACTTTAGCCGACGTCGAAAATATTATTAACATGCGCCCTCTTACCTACGTTCCACTGGAATCATACGATAGCGAAGCATTAACGCCAAACCATTTCCTTCTGGGAAATTCAAGTGGCATAAGAGAGAAGGGTGATTGCGATGTTACCAATCCGTCGCTGCTAAATAAGAAATTTCGCACATCTGGTGAGTTGGCTGATCGATTCTGGAAGCGATGGATTCGCGAGTACTTGCCAGGCCTGACAAGACGGGCAAAATGGTTCGAAAAAACCCCAGAACCCATCGCTCCCAAAGAGGTCGTAATAATTGTTGATGAAAACATGAAAAAGGAACACTTGGACAAAAGGAATAGTTATGGATGTCACAAAGGGCAGCGACGGACAAATAAAAAGCGCCGTAATCAAAACTTTCAACGGCTTAATAACACGGCCAGTAGTGAAACTTGCGCGCCTAGATCTGAAAGTGAACCCCACGTCAGAGCATGGAGATCACGGAGGGGGAAATGTTAGCGCGCAACAACCCTAATTTTAAAAAATGTTTAAACTTAAAGAATGTACATTAAAATACAACTCTAAGGATTTATTGAATTTTGATTGTACATTAAAATGCAACCATGTAGATGTATGTCCCGCTATTTGTCTGTGCTAGCTCAACTGCGTTGGCTCATTCTCTTTTGATTCGCTGGCGGAGTGGTACATACACCTACAAGGAGCACAATTATTTTAGCGAAGTATTGAACGGTCGAAATATTGAATTAAAAAAAATACAAATCGGCTTAAAATAAGTGTTTTACTTTGCCACCCGCCAACAAATAGTATAGAATCAATTATGAACATATTTTTTTAGTTTGTCAAGTATAGATAGATAAGAAATATATTGAGTGCAGCTATTTTATTATAATGAAAAAAACATAATTTTCAATATTAAATATTACCAAAATAGTGTCCGTGTACAATCACTGCGTTTGTGTGAAAATATGAATGAAAACATTGTGTTCATTACAATTTGTCCAGTTATAGGAGCTTTCTGTCTATTAGGACTGCCCGTAATAGGGAATTTCACAGTATTTCCTATATTCAATAATTGGTAGACATTTTGTCGTATATAAAGATTTTTAGACGCCTACTCGTGTAACGTAAGAAAACCTGGATATATAGTATTTATATTCTAAACGATGTCCGCGAACAAGTCTCTAAATGGCAAACAGTTTTTTTTTGGCCTTGAAATATACTAATGAGTTCGTCCTAATTATTTTTGCCACCAGTGTAATAGTCTCTCTAAAAACTCTCTACTTGATCTAAACGAAAGTTTTCGGTATTCTGATTCAATTATAACCTGCATAATTTATCAGCAACTACATTTCGTTTTTTCGCCAAAAAGCAGTAATCGCAACGGTCCATGGTTATTTTTATCCCAAAAACTTTATGAGTTTTCCTGCGAAACACCCTTCATGGCGCTGTGTAGGTAATCCGATACGCTCACTTGATACACTTAATTTTCGGAAGCAATGCACTTTTAGATGCATGATTTTCAGAGTATTACACAATTTCCCTAATGAAAGCAACGGTTTCACCAGCTCTACTTCACCGAAGTGTGCTTAAGCTGGCGAAGGTCATTAGCACGTGCACGTGCACATTAGGGTGCCTCTTATTTCCAAGTTGCTTAAGGTTTGGCAAACGCCCTCTGAATTTTCAGTTTTTTCCCTAAAATAAAGAGACATCGTAGACAAGCTTATTTTCGGTATAAAATTTAGTGGTGAACGACTTTTCACGTGGCTGTCAGGTGATTGCCTATGCAGACGGTGTAACTCTATTGGTAAATGGAAAATTCCGTTTACAATCTAACTCAAGGATTAAAGAGAAATCAATTAGCCATAAATCAAAGTAAAACTGAGCGAATTTTTTTTCTATTATATATTAAATCCCTGGGGTTACTCTACTGTCGTTGTTAGACTCCATAATTCAACCGGTAGACAGTGTGAAGTACTTGGGGCTCATCTTAGATGGGAAGCTCTCATAGAATCCAATCATCGAACAGAAAGTGAGGAAGGCACTAGTCGCCTTATACTGTTATAACTAGAAGCGGAATTAGAAAGGGGGGTGGGGCTTATCACCAAAAGTGATGTTCTGTCTCTATGAAAGCATAGTTAAACCAATAATGTTTTATGGGGTCATTGTTGAAAAACCACACTATCTAAGTCGCTGGTGTACGTTTAAAAGATCTGTGGTGCACTAAGACCTTAGCGAAGCTCAGTGCATGAAGGGCCCCGGACTGTGGAATTTTCCACTGCTACAATTGTATTCGGTACAATTCAGATCTCTGCATCCAGTTCCTTCTTAGCTCTTATCGAGGGACATGGGGCGGTGCGGGGCGTTGGAGAAAGGGGGCTGTGAGATTTTTTCCACGGATGGATCGAAGTTAAGAGTGAGAGAAGAAGAGTAAATGTTGAAGTCTTCTGTCGGATGACTACAAGACCATTGTAACAAACGAAGGTGGCAGTAGCTGTATTGCACCGAATTACAACATTTTTCGGAGAGGTGTGCATTCACTATGACAGCCCGCGGCTATACTGGATTTGACCTCATTAGAAACAGCACCAAGCATATTCCATATTATACTAGTATGAGTGTCCGGTCACAGAGGAATCGCCGGCAACTGCAAAGGTCAACAACAAGTACATCTCCGACTGCGAGATCCTTATGGCTCAGAGTAAACCGTCAGAAAATCCTCCAAACTACTGACTTACTTAACAAAACCACAGCAGTAGGTGTTCAAGTTATAATATTTAGCTATAATATTCAGTCCGACGCTTTTTGCCAATGCTCGATGGATGAAGGCAAAGTAGAATAATCTTCCTCCTCTATTGCCTTGCTTTTGCCAGACGGGAATCGAAATATCTCTTTAGACAATCCTCTAGGGTAAGTAGTTACAGTCGTGGGGCTATACTCAATTCCTACCCTAGCGTCCTTGCCGCGCAACCTGGAAACGTAAGTAGCCCTTATGTAAGATCCAGTAGGTAACTTGTGTGGAGTCTGGGGTCACAGAGAAAAGAGAATTTAGCCACATCGAAAAATTCGGTGTAAGGGTTGGCTGAAGTCTAATTGCAGCAAGTGGGCGTCGGTCATGAAACAAGCGGCTCGCTATATCCCTCTATAACGTATGGTAGACCACAGGCAACAAACCGTTTCACCTTCCTAAATTCTACTCGTAGTAATTTTTTTCGTCTTGTCAAGCAATGTAGAATGTAGTCTACACTCCATTCCTCTAATCAAGCATAAGCAAAACAAACTAAGTGCCGTTACTTTTTTCCAATGAAGCTTTTTCTTCAGTGAAAGTCGGGCACTGGCCTCAATGGGCGGAAAAAAAAATCCGATGCAAGTTCCCGAAATGTGCCGGGTTCACTCACACGGTGTGTGAAAAGTGCGGGTTAGCTTTATGCTATACCAAAAACAATAATTGTTTCAAGAACTTTCATTTGTCCTGAAGGATTTCCATTTTACTCATAATTTTGCCCACTTTCTTTATCACTGTTACTCATTGTTTCCTGTAAGCTGTACACTCCCTTTTTTTGTGTTATATGTGTTATAAATAAAAAGTAAAAAAAAAAAAAGTAATTTCTGTATATTTTTCCCATAAAACTAACCGATTCCACAAAAAATAGTTAATTTGGAGGTTTTGAGTTATAGAGGGATATAAATATGTATACAACTTTATACTACTCGCCTAGCGAGGTTGTGCGCTGGGTTCGGGACCCGCCACGTAGAATCCACTGCCAATGAAAAAAGAAAAAACACAACTCTCTGCCGAACATACCGACGAAAAACAATTTTTGAGAAAGAATGTTGAAAGTCCATCTAAAAGTTCTGAAATTAACACTAATCGTGAAATCTATACAAGAATACTGTGAAGTTTATGTTACATACTCACACACTTGTACAAACTAAATCTGCTTAATGCACATTCCTAGAGCTCTCAACTACCATGTGGGCGCTAAATTACTTCCAGAATATGTAATGCAGCACTAACACCATTTTGACTGCGGCTGTAATCCGCTGCCCAATATTTTGTGTAGTCCCATATGATGCCGTTTCCCCTTATAAAATAAGATAGATATAGTAGAGATGTACATGAGGGTATGAGTGCGTCATGAAGATATGCTTAAAGAGTACACCGAAAATATTATTTAATTCATTAAAAATAGTTGTGTTTCGTGCAAAGTCGAGAAATGCTATTGAATAATGAAATAAAAAATCTTAGAACAACTAAATATGCGTTGAAAGCAGTTGTCCATCCCCGCATGGTGTTCGTGCTTAGATAAGCGAAAAGGTTTATATGCCCTCTCTTGGTGAATATATTCTTTTTTGGGTCATCCATGTTCTTCTAATTTTACATTTAAGCCTACCTCCAATATTTTCCAATTCAAAGCAATATATTAGTTTAGTTAAAGGAAAAGAACCGAAGATAAATATATACCACAAACTCAACAAAAAATCTGATTTGGTAGTACCGAAGCTAGAATACCTTTTGTAATTAAAAAGTTTTCATACAGGAAGTCTCTGCGGTTTCCTTTCGATTATTCTATAAACCAAAAAACAAGCCAAATTTAAATATTGCGTTAATTTTTGGACAACCTTTATTTTGTTTGAAGATGTAGCTTGTGTTCGTGTGTGTGCTTCTGGTGTTAGCTACGCCTGGTGGAGATATTTTATGACAAGCCGACAGCCTCCCTTCACATCAAGCAACAAAACATCGCCTAGAGTGTGGTTGTGCAATAATGGGATATAACCTCAATCCGATAAGCCGGGCGGGTGTTTCCCATAATGAAGATGCCGCTCCTATAGTTCTGCAGAAGTGCTTGTAACGGAGGGGATTAAGTGAATAAGTAAGTAAGTTTGTGTGTGTGTTGGTAGATTTTCGTACATATCAAACCGGAGATTGGAGATTATGCCAACGGTCACTTTGTGGTATAACAATGGGCACTTGAACTAAAATATAAAGTTAAATAACAAACTTGGCTGAAATGTTAGGCAGTGAGAGATTAGAATTTTAATAAATGCCTCTGGTTTAGGGATTTATTCTCTTCAAACATTCGTTCTAAAGTAACTCTCAGTTAATCTAAAAATCACAATAGTATTTTGAGAATGTAAAAATGAATACAGCTGATTCGCTCTTTCGAATGTAACACTTCTACTATATCGATATTTTGACATTTAATGATCTTAGTAATAGTCCAGCTGCCCTCGCTATTCGTCGAATTGATACTAATTTCGAGCACACATTTTCTGTACATAATGTTCAAGTGCCAATAAGACACACAACCGCTCGCAGAAATGAAAATATTGCTGTGGTTTAGGCAAGTGTTGGTGAAGACCGAAATTTGTAGATTTCAAGAAATTGTCCACCCCAACAACATGGCGGATTTTGAGAAAGGATTTGGCCTTGCATCCGTGTAAATTGCTGTCACTTAGGAATTGAAGCCATTGAATCACTGAGCCTCGAGAATTTGCTGATTTTACCTAGAAACCACTTGAAAACAATAACGATTTTTTAAGAAAATCATCTTTAATATAAACAGATCTGTCGATTTTGTTGCGAAGATAATCCACAAATTATTCATGAACAACTTCACATTTACCTACATTGGCGGTTTGGTATGGTTGTTGGTCTGGTGGAATTATCTGTCGTATTTCTTTTGAAATGAAGCTGGTGACACAGTTACAGTCAATGAGGAGCGGTATAGATCGATGATAATCAACTGTTTATGACCGCAATTGGAAGAAGTTGAACTTGTTAACATCTGGTTCCAAAGACTTAGGGCTACGGGCGATACGGCACGTGAAACACCCAAATAAAAAGTTTGGAAATTCCATTATTTGACATTGAATGGCCTCGAAGAAGTTGTGCCTTGACACCATTAGACCACTTCTTCAAAAATATTAAAATATATGTTTTAAAGTATCTAACAAAGTACTAAAGTATCTAATTTTTAGCAGAATTGAAATTTTTGCTTGATAACATTTACTATATATACCGAATAACTGCATTTCTGGAGCAAATATCTAAATTAATATTTTGTAAGGTTAAATAGTTCTTAGCAAATACAACGTAGTTTCTTATGGTTTTCGAAACATGTGTAAAAATGCGATTTGACTCATTTAAGGTTGACACAACACAGCCACCAATTGTTGGTCATGATTTGCATCATTTTTCTGAACACAAACTTCACAATGAGCCAGCCAAAACATTAATTTGCGAAATAATAAGCACCCTAATGCACGCGTACTATATACAACATATTTTTTAGAACGTGGAAATCAGTTTAACACAAATACGAGATTTTCGCATGAAATCCATATAATGCGATGATAGACTCGAATGCTTGGAAAAATCACCAATGAAATTCTGAGAAGGCAATTTTTTGTCGAAAAAAACAACTGCGGCTGGGCAAACTCTATCACATCGTTGATATGAACCTCTGCGAGGAGTGCTTGGTATTGAAAAATATTAAAATGTTGTTGGTCCTAAGTCATACTTGAAATTGTAGAGTTTATACGAACATAAATCAGCAATTTAATAAACAGTAAAATTGTTCAAATTACTACATATGAAAATATGCTCAGGAATAATTTTTACAATCAATTTATTCTTATAATTTAGTATTTCAAGTAAAAAATGTTTCACAAAGTAAAAAAAGCTTAATCAGCTTAAAACATTAAACAATTACTGATAAAAAACATTAATGACATCACAATATAAAAATACTTGATGTAAGTCATTATTCGTAAAAGAGCAAAAAAAAAAATAAATAAATAAATACCTACTAATAGTTTCAAACGCTTTAAAGAAACTCCTATAAATTCCTATATATTAATCACTTTAAAATGTTTTGTTAAAGTATACTGCTATGAGCAAAAGATTGTAAGACTTTGTTCATAATTTAAAAGTTCTTAAATAATTCTTCAAAATGTAAATCGTCCCCCACAAAAAAAATCCCCCCTAGCTCTAGTACACTTATACCAACGTTTTTTCCAATTCTCGAAATAGTTGTTAAAGTCAATTACTGGAATACCCTTCGATGCGCGTAGCGATTCAGATTTAGTATCTTCAATTGACTCAAAACGGTTTCTCCGAAGCGGCTCTTTGAGTTTGTTGAATTGCCAAAAGTGCCGCGGAGCTAGTATATGACCATGCATTATCGTCGGCCCCTAATTCCGGCCTCTTTTTACGTATAGCTTTGCGCAAACGACGCATAACACTAGTTATGCATAATAGTATTCCTTGTTTTCCATGAGGAAGGAAATCGGAGTGTACCACACTTCGATAATCGAAGAAAAGCGTTAAAATAACATTAATTTTTGAACTGCCGGCTCGATCGCTAGTAATAATACATGTCATCCTGGTAGTCGAAAAGCATAGTGTTACAGAGGTTAAGGCGACGCTGTTTTCGAAAAAATTTAGTGATTTTGGAATCAATCGCGCTTTTATTTTTTTTAGACCTTTCAAAATGCTTTTCACAGATCTTTTCGATATACGTACAATGCTAGTAATACCTCTGACTATTGTGTCATGTAAAAAATTGCAAAACACAGGTAACCTATGAGTGAAAGGGCTATGTGCCGCACACCATTGTAGATTGTTGAGGGTAGAAACACCAAGTCTGTTATTGAAGTATAACGAGAGGCAATAAAACAAAAAAATATAGAGCTCATAGAAATGAGAGGAAAAGCTGCAAAATTTAATAAAACCTCAGCAAAAAGAGGGAAAGCTATTTGAAGGAAGTGGTTAAAGCCAGTACAGGTCAAGAGAGCTTTTATTGTGAAGCAGGATATTTAAATTCGGAGAAATTTTCAGTTTATTTAATTGGAAGCGTTTGAATATTAAATTACGCATAAAGAATTTAGCAACTTATGAAATAGCAAAAATTTCTTTTGATAAGCTTAGTTACATAGCTAGGGATTTAAATTCATACTTATTGCATTAGCTACCAAGTGGTAAAGGGATGATTGTTGCTGGAATACTGTTTATTCATTTTCATATTTTCACTAGCCTACCACAGAGTAATAATGTTAGACAAAACACATATCCTTATAATGTTTAGCTCAAAATTATAATTACGAACAATACTTACTTCCATAGAAGTTTCTTCCTCAATTTTAATATTCCTGAAATAAATATTGTATTGAAATTTTTGGTAGTACTTTTACTACTTGTATATGTATGTTATAAATATTACATTCCTAACATTTCTATAATGCACGCCTTTGGCCATGCACATGTGGTTCTAATGTTTGTATAAAATATTTGTATCCGTATACATATGTACATACGTATGAGTATAGTATACTGTACCTTGAACATAGAAATGTTAAGAGTATCTACCAGTATGTACCGGGTTTGTATTGCTAACTCAAGCTGTGCAAATACCATCGAAGTAGACGAGTGTTCACATGTTTATGCAATATGTTGCATGTGCGATTGTAGGTAAATATTTTAAAACAAGCATGTTAACATATATAGAAAGCACTTCATGCAAATATGTTGATAATTAAATATTTGGGAAAGTTGTGTTTTGGACACCTGCGGCTGTGTGAAGTCAGCATTTATTTTGCGTATTTATTGTGGGTCAACTACAGGTAAAGGGGGTATTCTACTACAGAAATCAAATTTTGGGCAGTTTTTTGAATTTTATTAAAAAAACCAAAAATATTTTTACTATCCATTTTGTATGGTGTTTTTATTGATATCTTAAGAATACAGAAAAAAATTTCACAAAAAAATATTAAAAATTAAAATAATTAGTGGGGGTGGGGGGAGACAGGTGTAAAAAAAAATGGCGCATGCTGGTGACATTGATCCTGACTCTCCTGGTGGTCTGAAAAAAAAATCAAAAGAAATTCTTAATCAGTAAGGATGCTGTTATAGTCCTTACCTCAGGGTACGAAAAATTTCATTGAAAAATGGCGACTGCCTGAAAATAAAAATCATATAAAGATAAAGGACAAAGGATTATATAAAGAAGGTTCACACAAAATTTCAAGTAAATCGGTTGTATAGAACTTGAGATAATGCCGGTACCGTGTGGAAAAAAAGTAGTTTCGAGAAAAGCGCGTTTAAAAAAGTGAGTCTACCTACCTACCGGGCTAGGTACTGCGTCACTAAAGTAACTGTAGCTCTTAAAATAATTTTTATTTTTAAAAATCCTTTGGAGGATATGTTCTTAAGGGTCTAAACTTTAAATATATGATTAAAAAAAATCGAATTTTTCAAAATTCTAGAGTAGAAAGAAAGAAAGGCGAAAGCTTGTTTGCTTTGCTTTGGTTTTCAATGTTAAAATTCGATCAGAAAAATATTGATTTTGCATAATTTTTTTCTGTGATTCTATAAATTCTAATTTTTATTATACAAATCTATAAAAGTTACGGACAAAAATAACGCGGAATTTGCCTTTTCATACTTATTTATGCTTCAATTACATATGTATTTAAATTAAGAATGCCCACATAGATAAGAGAAACTTTTTCCTTTTTTTTACAATAATATAATGGTTCTGCCCTACGCCGATACTTGTATACATATATAAAGGGTGATTTTTTTGAGGTTAGGATTTTCATGCACTAGTATTTGACAGATCACGTGGGATTTCAGACATGGTGTCAAAGAGAAAGATGCTCAGTATGCTTTGACATTTCATCATGAATAGACTTACTAACGAGCAACGCTTGCAAATCATTGAATTTTATTACCAAAATCAGTGTTCGGTTCGAAATGTGAAAATCCGCTTTTTTATCGACAAATTTTGTTCAGCGATGAGGCTCATTTCTGGTTGAATGGCTACGTAAATAAGCAAAATTGCCGCATTTGGGGTGAAGAGCAACCAGAAGCCGTTCAAGAACTGCCCATGCATCCCGAAAAATGCACTGTTTGGTGTGGTTTGTACGCTGGTGGAATCATTGGACCGTATTTTTTCAAAGATGCTGTTGGACGCAACGTTACGGTGAATGGCGATCGCTATCGTTCGATGCTAACAAACTTTTTGTTGCCAAAAATGGAAGAACTGAACTTGGTTGACATGTGGTTTCAACAAGATGGCGCTACATACCACACAGCTCGCGATTCTATGGCCATTTTGAGGGAAAACTTCGGACAACAATTCATCTCAAGAAATGGACCCGTAAGTTGGCCACCAAGATCATGCGATTTAACGCCTTTAGACTATTTTTTGTGGGGCTACGTCAAGTCTAAAGTCTACAGAAATAAGCCAGCAACTATTCCAGCTTTGGAAGACAACATTTCCGAAGAAATTCGGGCTATTCCGGCCGAAATGCTCGAAAAAGTTGCCCAAAATTGGACTTTCCGAATGGACCACCTAAGACGCAGCCGCGGTCAACATTTAAATGAAATTATCTTCAAAAAGTAAATGTCATGAACCAATCTAACGTTTCAAATAAAGAACCGATGAGATTTTGCAAATTTTATGCGTTTTTTTTTTTAAAAAGTTATCAAGCTCTTAAAAAATCACCCTTTACATTAAACCGATTTATTGCAAAGGCAAAGTTGATGGTGAGTGCACGAGCTAAGAATGGCAGCAGTTGTAACACCGCCGCCACACCACTAAACGGTTGCTTGAACTTCCATATACCTATTTCTTAATTATAATATTTAACAACTCGGCAACAGTAAATAAAATAGCTTAAATAAATCACAGCAGGTCTCAAAGTTTCCGCCATTTTACTGACAGCAAATTTCATGACGTTGCACGACATAACAACTTTTATTTCCGGCGGAAAAGCGCTTTTTGTCGCACACCTATGAATCTACACTAATATAGCCTAAATGGCTGAGGGTGCAAAGATCTTATAAAAGAGGGCGGCAAGTGTATGGCAATGTGACATAAAAAAAGAACGAGAAAGAAAACCTCAGCAAATAAGCTGAAAAGCGAGAATTAAAGAAAGCGGATTCCGGAAGTGCAAAAGGAAGTCGACATCTTTGTGAAGTTCAACGAGGCTTGCATATTTTTAAGCGTTTATGGAATTATATCTTAAACAAAAAGAACAAGAGCTTAATAGCTTACCGCTGGTTTGAATGTATTCTGGTAAACCGAAAAACTTACAGCCATGTCATATACATTGTGACCAAAAATTGTAAATAAAGCAGAAAATATTTAATAATTCATCAATATTTATTTTGTCGCCCTCAAAGTAAGCCCCACCAGATGTAATACATTTACGCCCACGATCCTTCCCGTAATCGAAACACTTCTCATACGCACTTTTTGAGTTGGCCTTCAGCTTTTTCGGCGATTTTTGTTTCATCTCTTCGATTGACAGAAAACGGATTCCACGGAGCGGCAATTTCAATTTGGAGAAGAAGAAAAAATCACATGAAACCAAATCTGATGTACACGGCGGTTGATTGATGATATTCATTGGGTTTTTGGCTTTAAATTCGGTAACGATCGTGACTCGATGAGAAGTATCATCGTGTAACATTGATGATATGTTCTTCCACAATGAGCAGTTATATTTCTCTCTATGAGCTTATCGGATTCGCAAGGTCAAGCTTGTCCATAGATACCGGTTTACTGTACTCTTTTTAAAAATAATTATTCTTTATCGGGACAAGTCGATAAAAAAAATAGTTGTGTATTACTCAAAATTTACTGTTCCGTGACAAGTCTAGTTTTTCTACAAAAAATGCACCTATTTTCTTGGAAGCTTTCATCAGTGAGCAGCTTTGTTGGATTCGGCTCATTTTTAAAACACACACAGTGAATTCTGCTTGCTTCCGGAATCATACGCATAACACTATGCCTCATCAGTCACATTGTTATAAATATGTTTCGCAGCACTGCCATCGTATTTTGTTAACATTTCTCTCGACCAAACGACATGCCTTTTTTTTTGAGTGATTGATAAATATTGCGGGATCCGGCGTGAACAATCTTTTTTACAGTCAAATGTTTAAGTGAAAGAAACTTAATAAAGTTCATCGATGCGATTTAATTCCATTTTTTGGCTGATATGAATATTTTAAGTTACTGTAAATAACACAAGTAACGTAAAATTGGTCTTGGTATGTACATACAACACGAAAAATGTAAAATTTTACGATAAAGTTTTTTGTTGCCAGATTGCAAAAGTGCGGTTACCAAATCCCGAAATACCTACGTGGTATCGAACCATTATTTATTCGTATCCGATAAAGTTAAAATTACAAGCTTACCGCAACAAAGCCTCACCCATCACAGTTATCAACAATACATTCAGTATTAGAACTGACTAGCCTATGGCATAATTGTGATGGCACAAATAAATGGTCTCCCGCATAGCTTTAAATTAAGCCAACCTCCGTAATAAACTATTAACTATTATACGTACGGCTGGCTCTGTAAGATTTACTGATGCATATTTTACGGAATTTAAACTTCGGAATGTAATTGAAACCTTTTCTTTCTGATTTGAAATATTTTATAAAGAAGTCAATAATATATTTATGTATGCGCTATGTACAATAAATAGCGTATATAAATTTTTCTTAATGCTAAATATCCAAAATTAGCACTTGAGAAGGAATATTAATATCCTTAGCTTTTACTTTCTTAATATTCGTATCAAATAAACTGACAATTATACTATAGTATGTATACTTGTTCGGTATTCTAAACAAAAATTCGAAAAATCAAATGGTGAAAAACGTGACGTGGCTCTAAACGATACAGTCCTAAAGTACAACGGAAAATTACGTGATGAGGCGCCATTGACACAGCGATGCTGCGACGAAATCATTTTGGTTTGAATTTTTCTGACGGTACTCGTATCATCATCATACGCGTATTTTGTTGTTCGTTTCTCTCTTTATTTATTCATCAATATAATCCCTCCTTGACTTGTGTCATCTTTTTTTCCAATCTTCGAAGCAGTTATGATATGTACATTTTGGTATGCTCTTTAGCTGTCTCAGCAATTTTTCTGGCCTTGGCTTCCTTGACTCTTTCTTTGAGACGATTGGAGGGTTTTGATGTCATAACTATATCCGTCAAATTCATTCCACAATTCCTATGCTCAAGCGACGGGTTTTTAGTAAAACTTTAGCAATTTTGAAACGAACTTCGCTACCACACGGTTCATGCCCAAAATTTGCAAAAAAATTTCCTGGCATGAATTAACTCCGTATTCCGATCTCTTCAGCAACTGTTCTAATAGTGACTCGAAGATTATTTATAGAAAGTACATGGAAGTCTGAATCTCACCCTTGCTGAGAGATCCCACTTAGACTGCTATGTATAAAAAATTATGTATTTGGGTATCAGATAACGGTAAAAACGCCTTGAACCTATTCCTATTTCCCTTGGCTGTTGAAAAGTATGCATCCGAGATCCTTTTACCTTGATCTACCAAATGAAGGATACTCGAGGAGTAAGTGTTGAAGCAGCTGGCATCATGTAAAATATTTTATCTTACTGCATGAATTCCGATCGGACAGTATCGAGACAGAATTCCTACTACATCGAGATATGTGAAACCTGCTGAGTGCAAAGAGTTCCCTGGATCTTCCCCTGGACCTGCTAATATTTGAACAGCGCTTGCTGATTTGGTCTGGGTCAAGTAGTAAACCACAAAAAGCTAGAGAAGCCCTTACTCGTTTCGTGATAATTACTTTAGCGAGACAAACAAGTTTTGATATATATATTTACATAAGGGCGTGTGCCATGTTTCCTCTGAAGTATCAATTGTTGCTCTAAAACATTTCTTCTTCTTCTTTACTAACGTAGACACCGCTTACGTGATTATAGCCGAGTAATTCGTTTTCCATGGTCGTCATAAATAGGGGGGTCACTGATTTGAGACTTGTTGTTCCTTTTCATTGGTGTGCTTTTTTTACGAGGCGGGTCCCAAACCCAGCGCTCAATCCTGCGGAGGGGATGTTTCGCCTTCTCACTTTAGCTCGCCTTTAAACAAATATTCTTAGGCTACCCAGAGGATACTTGATCACAGACCGGAAGTCGTGAGCTGCTTGAGTCATATGTGAAAAAATCGTTTCTGGCCACTCCCAAGTAAATGGCGTGAACTTCTACACATGACTCCATCCTCCCTCTAAACCATTAACCCAATCCAATTTACAACTTCGAAAAAAGAATATTCTTTCAGAAATTGTCAAACCTGATCTTGCCATTTTTTCCATTACATCATGCCCCTAAAAGTTTTGCTAAGGACAGGCATATGGTTTCCGTACACCAATGTGTAAATTAATAACTTTTGTGATTATTTTATTTGTTAATGATATGCCTCGGTTGCACCGGTTGAGTTACTTTGCAGAACTGGCCACATAAATCTAAGTAAACTTAAACTGAGCCTAATGTAAACCCATTCGCTAATGCAAACGTGACGGTGTTTAGTTTCTTTCCGCTGTTTGCTTTAAGATGAAGCGACAAGCGAGTTTTGCAACCAGCGTGAGTATAGAAATTCGCTGATTCAAGCCGCGCATGAGTTTTTCTGTTGCACTACAATAAAAGCTCAGGTTACAATTACCAGCATAATGACACACATGGTGTTGTATAAGTTTTACACTCATCGTCTGATGAAAAAAAATGAAAAACATAAATTCATAAATCAAAATTCTAAAGCCAAAAATTTGAGATATTACATTATATATATGAGGAAGAAAAATAAATGTTTTAGTCTTGCAATATCGACATTAGAAGAACAGCGTCTTATACAAGAAAAATGACAAGCGATACTGTGGCAGAAAGGCTTAAAGCTTTTGACGTGTTCATGCAATCCATCGTAGTCCATTACACACAGCACACAATTTCAATGGTTTGTGGAACGCTATTGTAGTACTCTATTTGATTTGGAAAAAAATAAAACAGTTAGAGCTATTAATTCTCGGCTTAGTTATGTTATTTTAAAGGTTTTCAATTATCGACATTTTGCGCGCGTGGCAATGCACTGATCACGCCCATCTGCAATAAAAACGTCTCATTAGCTAGAAAAAACCATTATATAATATAATTGCAACATGTTGTGACAGTACTCATATAACAACGGGTTTTGCATTTCGCAAACGCTAATAACAGGTAATAATGGAACAGCTATAATTTGCATTTTTGTGCAAAAGTGCGCTGTAATAACTAGATGAGCTCCAACAAATATCATTTTAGAAGGTAAATTCATTATAAACAAGTAAGGAAGGGCTAAGTTCGGGTGCAACCGAACATTTTATACTCTTGCAAATTGCAAGAATCAAAGCCATGGAAATATTTAAAGGTGAAAAACCAATCATATAGAGTAAAGTCAGTCGGATGTTTGAAAATCTTGATATTACTTATTTAAGGGCTAGGCCAAGTTTTCGCTTAAATTTGTCTATTTGAAGCACATAGTTACATTGTTATGAGTAAAACATGCTCTCTTATTTTCATTAGGATAAGTCACACATTGATCGATATATGTGGTACAAAGTCACCCGGAAGTTCGCACAGCTTTGTATTGAGCATACCAGGTGATTTCCAAAGTAAATAGGACTTTTTGAATCTAGTGCCTTCTGATGGCGCCATCTATATGTCGACTGGTGCGATAAGCCCAAATTGAAAAGTAAAACAAGAAATCCGTCCCCAAATAAGGAAGGACAGAACAACAATTTCTCAAAACTTGCCACTAGATTATTTCGGAATTTCACAAGGAAGACAGATACTGCGGTGTAGTTGTGAGTACCCTTCTAGGAAGATAAACAAATATAATTCTACACCTAGAGCCAAATTACAGTAAATTTTTAAATTAGTATGCACACATTAACGGTAATAATTCTTTTATTCTGAAGACGAATTCAAACACAAGTATTTTCCATGATGAATCACCATGATGAACTTTATCTAAAGTAGTGCCTGGAAATTCCCGATCTGTGAGCTGCATTAATTATTTCGTGCTTTTTCTTTCTAAAGTCGAATTTACTTATTCTCAAACACTAAAAAAAAATCCAAAAAAACTAGCGGAGATATGCTAGGATTATGTATGAAACCACGACAAAAATTGATGCAATCGAAAAAAATTGCTCAGCAAAGAAACGCTATATGAGAATCTGAGCAGCAATCCATTCTTCTGGTTGGCAATATTGTGATACCTTAGTGATATTAAGGTGGCATAACATTATTCAAAGTATGGCTTGGTAACAGAAATCAGTCTGTTCAGCCTTAAAGAGAGGGAAGAGGACACTGATGAATGTGCAAATCCAAAGTATAAATGATGCTCATTGTCTTTTTGACATCAAAGGCATCATCCAAATTTATTCCTCCTGAGCAAAACGTTAATGCCAAGTTTTACGTGGTAGTCCCCAAGAGACTCACACGAAGGGTCAGTCAGTTGGGTCCAACAAGATATCGCAGCCGATTGGAAGTTGTACCGCGACAACGTCCCGGCTTACGCCGCCTTTTTTGTAAACAGCTACCTAAGCAAAGCCGGCATCCCAACTTTTCCGCAGCCACCCTACAGCCCAGATGTAACCCCCTTGTTTTTGTTTCCTTGCCTGAAAAGCCCGCAGAAGAAGCCTATTTTGAAAGTTTTTAACAAATTGTAACAATTGATTCAATACATATTTTTAAATCCGCTCAGTCCTATTACTTTCCTGTTAAACCCTGTAAGTGCGTACATTTCCCATTTGTCCCACTTAACTCTTTCAAATCAAAGTTTAAGACTAAAATTTTTAAAATTGCACACCACATACCGCTAAAAAGAAGAGTCATATAATTAAATAATTTACCGTTACAATTCTCCTTGTATTTGCTAATGTCTACATTTTAGTCTTACGTAGCAAATAATAGTTCAAAGTAGGAAAACTACAATTAGCTAGAAAATTATATTAGCATTGGAAGATTATTCACACATACAGACAATTCAAACTTTGGAATAAGTCAAAGGATAACTAAGGGCATGCAAGCTCGAATGCGATCGTTTTGTGTAAACTCGACATAAGTTAAAGGATGATTCTTAAAATTTTTATGGGAACCCAATTATGACATAAACTTAGCAAAAGCTTATGCTTAAAAATATAAATAAGACGTTCTAACTGTGCTGAGGTAGACCTTATTATTCTTTAATATCTCTCTGTTATTCGGAAAATATATTCACAGCGAAAGAGAAGGACATTAGTCAATATTGCCATTATATGTCATCGAACTTTACAAGTTTTTATTGAAATATTGGCAATTTCTATCACAGATTGTTGTGCACTGGCTTAGAAAAGCTCGTCCGACTTATTAAACAGTAATACACTGCCAATATGTATATATAAATAGCGGAATACACAATTTCTTTCAACAGTTAAGATAAAGTGTTGAACTTAAGTGCGTCTTATACAAAGTTTAAGTAAAAACAATTTACAAACTATGTACAGCATAAGTGAAATGAAGGAGTTGAGAACTCGCAATCATTGGCGAATAAGAGAATTGAAGAGAATTTCATATATAATCGGTATTAATCTGAATGCTCAAACGAAGTGCAAAAGATGGTGGCGAATGTGAGTTTATCCGGCGAGTAAAATATCTTAATTAAAATATTCGTAAATTTCAATGCTAATAAGAGATTCCTGATTGTCGCTGTCATCCTTAAAAAGAGTGTCTGAGTAAAATTTTAGCGCACTAGACGCAAGTATGTAACATTTCGAAAAACGAAGAGGAGTCGGAAAGTTTAGTCACGGTGCTCACAAATTTCGACTTTTGAGTTTATTACTTTTCAGATCAGTTATCTGTTATTATTTTTATTTCAATAGTAACACGTTTTCAGTACTTATGTTACTCCTAAGTTACCAGAAGTAGTCTACTTCTAAGTTATAAGTGTCAGCAGTGACGCAAGGTTCTCACGATTTACTTTTTTTCGTGAAATATTTTGTTTTTATTTATTTCCTTACTTAATCCGTCAATATAATTTTTACGGATATTCTATCAATCCAAAATACATAAAAAACTAATTTTTGTGCTTAACTACTGTTATTTGAAAGCTTCTTTTCAAGATTTCTTGAAGAAATAATTATACTTTAAAAATGATTTCGGGCAAGCAACACCACAACTGGCTTGTCTAACTTCAATAGCCCCAATTTCCAACCACCATGTTAGTGTGGCGTGCGCCAGCAATAAGGCGACAAATAGTCTATTCCAAGGCGTCAATTGTCTCGGGCTTATCTGCGCCGATAGTACAGAGGTATGTCATGATTCCCACTGCCTATAGAATACACCTAAAATTGATATTTTGAGAATCAAACTTCTTCGCAACAATGTCTAGTTTCTTATCATCACTCCAAATGCGACAATTTTGTAACTGAGCTACATCACTGTTTTTTTCGAGCCACTATTACGGTAATAAATTTTCAGGAATTGTAAACTTTGTTCATGGTAAGTCTTGTCATTATAAAATAGCGAACTGAGTATAATGTGAGCTGCAACACCATTCAAAAAGACCAACACCGAAAAACGTATTGCATCATTGGAAACTACATATCCGAAGAAATGCCCATTGTAGGCAAATTTTCGCTAGTCACAATATTAATTGTCATATGTAAACACATAGTACATAGAAAATATCTCGGCATACAAAGTTCCAAATTCATTTCACTTTTCCAAAAAGATGAAAGTAATAATTTTCCAATGAAACAAACTTAATAGTGTCTAGTTCTGACGATATAAATATCCTCGCAACATACTGACAATGTTCTATTGAAGTATGTATTCTGGTAAAAACGAATTGATATTTGGAATTTTTTCAATCGAACTACTTAATTTCTTTTGGTTTCAAATTTGGACACGCCTTTTCCAACATTTATGTAACATATAACGTATTTGGACTGCTAATGTTATATAAACGTCATAATAAATAATTATTTTTCCTTTTTGCCAGCATCAATATTCTGTTCATAATTGCAAGTTGTATTGCTCTATATCCGCATTGGTTAATGATAAAACAAGCAGAAGGTGATATTCCATTGATAGCTGAGGTAAGTAAAAATAACTTGATATGCTATACATACTTATATAATATTTACCTTATTTATAATAAAATTCTTCTGTTTTTTGATTCAATAATTCTCAAAGTTTTTAATTCGTGCAAGTTTTAGTTAATTAATTTCTTTGACTATGGAACTGTTCCAGGTAGTAGGCGAAGAGTTAGCAAATACCACTTTGAAGGGAAATTACAAACAAATTTTTAATAGAAAACTTATATAACGGGTGGGCCATCTAACGTTTTAAATTTGAATTATCTATATTTCGACATTGGAAACGTCAAATACCATTCGGACAGTAACAGATAATCAGTAAAAAGTCTAAAATTTACGAAATAGGTCGCTCACTATTCTACAGTTCGCAGATTGGGCAGAAGATCGTTTGACTGAGGATGGTCAATTTTACCGAAAAATCATCTTTTCGGACGAGGCTCATTTCCACCTCGATGGTTATGTTAACAAGCAGAATGGTCGCATTTGGGGCACAAAAAACCCACACGTAATCGTCGAGAAGCCAATGCACCCAGCACGAATCACTGTATGGTGCGGATTTTGGTCTGGGGGAATCATCGGCCCATTTTTCTTCGAAAATGAAGAAGCTGTAACCATCAATGGTGAGCGATATCGCGAACCGAACCGAATTTTTCTTCAAGCAACCTGAAGAGGAAGACTTGGACAACATTTGATTCCAGCAAGACGGCGCTACCTGCCATACAGCGAACGCTACACTCAATCTTTTACGCCCTATCTTCGAAAATCGCATAATCAGCAAAAGAGGTGATGTGAATTGGCCTCCCAGAAGCTGCGATTTTACTCCATTGGACTATTTTCTGTGGGGAGCTGTTAAAGATAAATGTTCGGCCAACCATCCAGAAACAATTCAAGATCCAAAGTACGAGATTTCAGCTGCTGTAGCTGCCATAAGGCCTGAAACCATCGAGAAAGTACTTCAAAATTGGATGGATAACCAGTGGGGCACCCTCATAGTTGAATATAATCGAGTTGGATCTCCATAAGTGTCTTGCGTACTAGCACTGTATCAAGAAACCCCGCGTGCGTTTATCAGACGCTAGTCGACGACCCACTTCTGTGTAACTGCAAGTTCGGCTTGGCCTAGAGCAGAACCCAACAGATCGTTTGAATTACTCGTCCTTAGCAAAGTTCTTCTTGCCACTACTGTAGCGGTTCTTATTGGATATTGTCCAATAGATATTAATGCGTTAAAAATCGAATCGGACGCAAGTCGTAGAAGTTGTCTGGAAGAAGGGTGAGGTGGAAATATCTAGGTAATTCTTCTTCCATTGACACGCCTTTGTAAGGCGTATGAAATGCATCGGCAGCTGAACCATAAGACATAGTCGAAACTGACATTAGCCGTCCCAACAAATTTATGATAGACTCAAAGCCCTTCGTCGATTTGTAAGGTCTTATTATATGTTTTATATTAGTTTTAAGTAACACAACGGGCCGAAGGCTAGAAGCTATTCAAGTGTGATCGCAGGTAAGATCGATTTCTCAAATAGATCCGAAACTAATTTTGCTAACAGGAAGCGGTATCTGTGTAAGTTACGGGTTTTCTGGCCTTAGAGGTCTTTTCTAATTGGCATTTGAAGCTCGAAAGTAAATTTTATAGTTTTGTAGCATTCTAAGAATGGGTCACGTAAAAGTATTGTTTGGCGACATTCCATTTTGAATAAAAACTAATAAATTACTTAACTTTGAAGACTTCTACCACAGCGCTGCAAACGACGACCGGCCTAATAAAAATGGCTTACATGTTGTTCACTCAGCATCGATTTCATAAACTGCTTCGGAAAGCTGAGACACATGAACTGCTGCAGGGAATCGAAATCTTTCAAACAGGTAAAAGTCTAATAGTAATGGATTAGCGTCACGTAAACAAAAATATAATTTTTTGCTAGATATGCCAATCAAAACCTCTCTGAAGAAGGAGATTAACTCAATTATGGAAATCAATTGGAAACAGGCGAGAGGACAGCTTCTGTTCACTTTGGGAACCTGCGTCTGCATTATGTCTAACTATTTCTTCTATGCATTCTTCAAAAACTTATATAATCATTTGAAAGGCACACCAAATTATGTGTATATTCTGCGTATGTGAATATTATCTTCATACAACTGCAGAACTCGATTAAATAAAATATATTTCTTATTTTAAACAGCTTTCACTGGCTATCCGATGTTTCTGCACAAAGAAATGGCCTCTCCGTATTATGCAATGGACATGTTTTTCGGTGCTTGCTCGCTTCTGGTCGCCGGCATGAGTAAGTCATACCCTAGCATATATGTGTGTGGGGGCAGATCCAAAGAAACTCTTTATTTTGGATAACATATTTTACAGGTGCTATTAGCTTCCAGGGTTGCTTTTTGGTGCTTTGTAAGCATTCCTGTGGACTGGTCCAGGTGTTATGTCTACTGTTGAAGAGATCCACCTCAACTCTGGTTCCAAAACCGCAACGTGTGGAATATTTGCGCTACTGCATAGTACAACATCAACGCACTCTTGAGTAAGACTTAAAGACACATATTTGTTTAGGGCGCAAAAGCTATTAGTTTCGTTCACTTAACGGTTATTTAAGGGAGCAACAAATAGTTGGGCTGAGTATATAAGGCTTTGATTATATCGATAACATATTGAAAAATCGTGATACGCCAAAAAAGTAGCAGGAACTGTCTCAACAAGTAGAGTATAGAGCGAAGCCCATACGAAGAGTAGATTATGTGAATTTCCTCAACCTTCTATACAGAGAACTCGAGGCTGTCCTTCTTGACTTAAGCGTAACATTTAAAAATCGCTCCGAAGGTGCAGCCATTGATAGTCAGTATAGAACCCATCATTGTGTGTAATCTCGTCTCTTTTAGCAAATCTTACTTTATATGAGAGAGAAGAAGCTAGATTTGAAGCGACTTTTCATACTGTCGAAATCGGAGATGGCTAAAAACGTTAGAAACGACAAAGAGAAAATCAATATCACAAAAGGAAACGAAATAGCTGCTGAAATTGCCGACACTATTGGCCGCTTGGCTACCGAACCAGCACAGAACTTGCATAAGCCGATACACAATGAAATTTACAAAAGGGCTGACAGATGAATCAGGATCGCGAAGATAATATTCAAGGACTCGAAAAGACTACAGGACGATTGTTGGTATAATCACAAATCACAATTTACTGGCATCACAGAGCCGTATGGACTTTACTAACGATGATGAATGTAGAAAGTATAGTGAGGTAGGCATGAGAGAGAGCCGGTAAGCCATTGCCTACATATTCAACATCATGCGGACATATGTAATACTGTTTTCAACCTTGGTACCAAATTTTTATTCCAAAAAATAGAGAAAAATTAACCTGTAATCGACAGAACCAGTGGGGAAGCCTATGAATTCACCGATAAACTAAATGTGAGACAGAACCAAAGCAGATTTTTTCTGCAGCGAAATGGGTGGACTTTAAGAAAAAAACTGGGTAAACATCATCTTTGAACCAATCATATAGCGAAAGAAGAAGATAAAAGGGCAGCATTTACAGAGGATGATGAGACGCTAAATCCTTATATCTATGAATGCCTGCCTTCAGTCGGCTGAGACGAGATATCTTTCACGGCTCCGAACACCCCAACTTAAAAGAGCAGTTAGGGTGGAAAATTAGATATTTTGTCAAATTCGCCGTGTTGTTTGTCAGTACTTAATTGGTTACCATTGGGCTACTCAATGGAATTAATAATCCTTAGATACGGCCGCCTGCTTACTATAAACCCCATACATTTTTTTCACAGTTTTTATTATTTTCTATACCATAAGCGCTTATTATTTCTTTCTAATTAAATTTTTTAAAAAATATACATATATGGATTTTAGGTTTATCAGTGAGGTCAATGAGCTTTTCAGACATATTTGTCTTTCCCAATTTCTTCATAGTCTGGCAATTTACGGCTTTGTACTCTTCGAGATGAACTTCGGCTTGGTAAGTGATATTGAAGTTGACAATTTCTTAATGTACTACATATACCATAAACACAATCCATCTCTCTATTTATATCTTATTGTAGGAATCAAATAAAATCACTTTTATTCGCATGTTAATGTATTTGTGCGCCGCTACAACAGGTGATTGCATGCACTACGTCAACGGACAGTTCCTTGCCAACGAGGTAATCGTCTAATATCCACAGTATGTACCATGCATAAAGATGTTTATATGCTTTCAGCTGGAAAAGGTTCCGTTAGCTTGTTATAACTGTGAGTGGTACCACGAAACAGATGCCTTTAAGAAGACATTGAGAATGATCATTATGCGCTCAAATAAAAAATTCTGTTTCCAAATATCTTGGTTCACAGTAATGTCCTTGGCTACATTGATGGGTGTAAGTTGATACAAAATGTACCTTGCTCTTCAACTATTCAAAATATACTTAAGTAAATTCATGGAAAACTGTATATAAAAACGCATTTACCAGCGAAAGTAGATCGATGGGATTATATATTTATATGATAATATTCGGCTCTAGTGTACAATTTCCCAACTGCAATAAGAACTTATTCGACATTTCATTGTAAAAGCAGCATCAACCATAGAAGCTATAGGTGCTCGAATACAATTAGTCTCCTCTAGCAAGCCAAGATCCTCAACTGCTCGATCTGATCATAGTGTACAAGAAATTAAAATAAATTTCTAGCTAATAGTAAAGCCAAGCAAAAACAACTTCTGAAAGATATGAAAGATTTATGTATCGCTTCCTTAAAACTACTTAAATGTCAATAATTTTGTTTTGTATTTCAGATATTCAAAGCGAGTGGGTCATATTTTGTACTACTTCGAGATATTGATGAAACTTGAAACGGTTTTATACAAAATACAAGTTTTATGCTTTATATTTTTAACCACTGTGTTTGCTTAAGTAATAATAAAAGTCTTGCACATTCTGACAAAAAAGCATCCGGAAATTGTTATTAAATTCCCCGAGTATATGATATTTAAAAAAAATTCATTTTTCTGAGTTGATAGGACTGTCCTATACAAATTAAGAGCGCGATTTATTAACCAGTTTGTTTACAGCAGCTGCTTAAGTCGAAACACCTCAGTAGCGCGTTGCGATTTTCACAATGGATAAATATATTAAATTTTAGATTAGATTTTTCTCAAATTTTGTATTTCTAACAAAATTTCGTGTGCGAAACTGTTCAAATATTGGAAAAGGCTAACAACGTTGATTCAGTTTTACCTAAAGCACAAGCCTGCGAGGTACAAAACCTTCAAAGACGGACGAGAAATTGTTGATGACATGTCTCGTTCTGGACGATCTTCGACCTCTTTAATTGGGCACCAAGGAAGACAAGTACTAAGTTGGTGCCAGATATATTAATGTACACTTAAGTTACAGCTTGCATGGACGTTCTATTATTTAAGAGTGTAAACTTTTCGGTTGATCCGAAAGTTCCTTACTTACTTTGGTGGCGTTGTATTTTAAAAACAAGAAATGTTTATTCAACTGGGAGAAAAGAAATACAAATTATTTTTTTTATTGCGTCCTGGTTTTGAACTTGTAAATAAGTACTAGGGTTTCGCCGAAAAAATTTATTTTTTTCCCTTAGAAAAACGAGTAAAGTAAGAGTTTTCATATTTTGTTTACGTTTTTCATGTTTTTGATCAACTTATTTTATAATGAAAAATTAAATTCATTCTCGCACATAATTTTCGTTGTCAATAGAATTTTGTCCTACTTGTTAGCAAGCTGTGACCAACCGAAGAACTTTCCTTTTAATTCAACCTTGATTATTAAAGCATTTGAATGAGGTAGCAGAAGTTGCAAGTTATCTAAATATCCCTTGATTATCGATTGCCCAACTTGTAAAATTCAGCTTTGTATATGATTTGATCATGCTTTGCTTACTTTAAAGCCAGAGACTTTGACAGAAATCTCTGAGCAAACATATGTACTCTCAAAAAGCTAACTTCAGCAAAAGCAAAACAGTGGAAAACAGTGAAGGCAAGCAACTGGTGTAATGCAAACAGATTAACTCAGTTAAATAGAGATAGAAATGCAATATAACATACCGTAATTACATTACAAGTTAGTAAGGTATTTCTAGATTTAATTGTAGTGTGTTGTATACCGTTGCATGACCGCATTATGAAACGAAGGTGAATGCTAATTTCTACAGAAAATGTTTTTCACTTTTTACTATATACTTTTCTATAAAATGTAATGACTTGATTTTCAACATTCTCATATTTTTCTCATTTAAACTTAAGCACGGGTATGTTAACCTTGCTGCCTCACTGGCAACTTTTATACCTTAGCAACATGTTGCTACAGCGTAGAATAGTTTTAGTCACCCAACTGTTATGTGTATCAGCTAGTCCAGCAAGATAAAGAATTGAATATAGGGGTCGCTACATTTAAAAGTTGCGTTCTAAACTTTTTTCATACACAAGAAATTCTTTTGTAATATTGGAGTTAAAAGTTTTCAACTCTCGAAGAAAGTGAGTAAAGTTGCAAGTTGCCAGATTGAAATTCATAATATAAGAAGCAACCTACATTTGCTTAGTTAGTTCCATTACAAAATACTTTGCTTCGTATCTAAGTTATTTGCATATATTAAAATCAAGCTAATTAACTCAAATGATATATCCATATGTAACATCAGTTCAACGGAAGAGAACAAACTTAATAAAATATTGTATTTATAATGAAAATATTAACCAGATCATGAAAATAGTTTTCTTAGGAGTCTGAGATTTAGACCACTGTTGAGACGTTATAGCAGTTTTTGTAGTTTTCAACAAGGGGAGAGGGCGGAGTGAAGGTCTGATTTCATTTGTTTTCAAATACATCTAGAGACACTAGGAATACTTGCTTTGAGGTGGTTTGGTTCAGAGAGATAGGTTTGTGAAATATTCACGTCATTTGTATACTAGGGGTTGATTTTAATATAAATTAGTATGTAAACGTAGTAGTGATACTAAGTGAGTATTTTTTTTATAGTATGAAGTCATATGATACCAAATGTGATGGTATTTCTTTTCCAGTTTTATCGAGTAATTAATTCTTTCGCAACATTCCTTCATATAAAGTTTAGTCGATACGTGAAAGTATTTTTCCGGCTTTGACCATTACAAATCACTAGAGGATGAAATGTTCGGTTACAACCGGGCTTAGCCTTTGCTTACTTGTGTTTGTATTACTGCAAGTGAAAGTGTTGTGGCGTGTAGGTAACAGGTAACGGCTGCTTCAGCGGCTGTAGTGGTCAGTCTTATGCAGAATAAACCCAATTATGCACTAAATAAAATAGCGCTACCACTTTCAAATGCACAAAGCAAAGAACGTAAAATATTTTTTTCTTGATAATTTTGAAGAGCTGATAGCTTACGATTGGTACTGGCGCTGTTCAGTAATATACTCTTTTCAACTACCACATATACAAAGGCGTTTATAATATGTGCATAATTACGTATGAACCTGTACATATGGGATATTTACATCAACAGCAGTGTTGTGTCAGACATGTCCATGTCTAAGAAATTACAGCGCTGCTTAATTGCCGGCAATATTTAGTAGTGAACAGTAAGAGCACAGACAAATGCTTTAATTAGTTTGATATTTGCGAATATTTTCCAATACTCAAGCATTTTTTTGAACTTTCTGCAACAGGTCCACTTTTTATTTTTTGTATTATTGAGTGAGTGGAAGATGCACTCTTGTCGAGTAAATCCATCTGTTGTAAAAATTGATCGCTCAAAAATATTGATGATTTAATTCCATTTTTTTGGTCAAGAAGAATATTATAAATTACTGTAAAAAACACAAATAGTGCTCGCATACCATCAGAAATATAAAATTTTACGATAAAACGGTGAGTTTCCAAATTGCCAAATCCCGAAATATGAAAGATAACCTACATGTTCCAAAACTATCCATCTCATAACGAAAAATACCGAACTTTTCATTGCGCTAGTCTAGAATAAATGCCTCCCATTTTGCTATTTATAGATGTTGTAACTTTTTTCTTGCCAATTGTGGGGCAGATGCTAAGGCTAAGGAAACCAGAGCACTAAAAAAATGTATATAACCATTTTCTATTGAGACTTTGTTAGGATTTTTACCTCACTTTGAAATAAATACATGCATGAGTAGAATGCATAGAAATATGTTTATGGACAAATATATCCACCCCATAATATTCTCACAGGGTTCGTTGCCATAGAGTAAGTTCAAAAATGGTGGATGCGTTTCTATAGGCGATTACTTGTTCACCTTTTAGTTACCCCACATGCTAGTATGCACACATCCATACTAACTAAGTACAGATCCCTATATGCTAATTTGAAGATTATTATTGTGTTAACACGGAATACAACAATCTTATCAGAATCCAACATCTTCTGGGACAACACACGCTAATCAACATAAGTGTGAAGCATATAACTGCTATATGTATTTCGTCAGTGATATTGCTGAGCATAAACATATGAATACACACCGGTCCGATTTAGCTCAGCGTATGAAATTTACAAATTTACCATAATTTCAATGCAAATTAGATGCTTCGGTGAACTTGTGGGTAATTTTGCCACAAATGTTGCGGAGTGTGCGTGATTCGCGTTTAAATCAGAATAATGCTACATATATATATAGGGATATATATAAACATGAAATTTGTATGTATGTTAACCAACAACCCCCTTGTAGCAAATAAATAAGACGTACGTGGTTTCGCCACGGTTTATTAAATCAAGTGAAACAACTCAGCACAATACAGTTCTAAATATAACGGGTGATTTTTTTGAGGTTAGGATTTTCATGCATTAGTATTTGACAGATCACGTGGGATTTCAGACATGGTGTCAAAGAGAAAGATGCTCAGTATGCTTTGACATTTCATCATGAATAGACTTACTAACGAGCAACGCTTGCAAATCATTGAATTTTATTACCAAAATCAGTGTTCGGTTCGAAATGTGTTTCGCGCTTTACGTCCGATTTATGGTCTAGCTCATTTCTGGTTGAATGGCTACGTAAATAAGCAAAATTGCCGCATTTGGGGTGAAGAGCAACCAGAAGCCGTTCAAGAACTGCCCATGCATCCCGAAAAATGCACTGTTTGGTGTGGTTTGTACGCTGGTGGAATCATTGGACCGTATTTTTTCAAAGATGCTGTTGGACGCAACGTTACGGTGAATGGCGATCGCTATCGTTCGATGCTAACAAACTTTTTGTTGCCAAAAATGGAAGAACTGAACTTGGTTGACATGTGGTTTCAACAAGATGGCGCTACATGCCACACAGCTCGCGATTCTATGGCCATTTTGAGGGAAAACTTCGGACAACAATTCATCTCAAGAAATGGACCCGTAAGTTGGCCACCAAGATCATGCGATTTAACGCCTTTAGACTATTTTTTGTGGGGCTACGTCAAGTCTAAAGTCTACAGAAATAAGCCAGCAACTATTCCAGCTTTGGAAGACAACATTTCCGAAGAAATTCGGGCTATTCCGGCCGAAATGCTCGAAAAAGTTGCCCAAAATTGGACTTTCCGAATGGACCACCTAAGACGCAGCCGCGGTCAACATTTAAATGAAATTATCTTTAAAAAGTAAATGTCATGAACCAATCTAACGTTTCAAATAAAGAACCGATGAGATTTTGCAAATTTTATGCGTTTTTTTTTTAAAAAAAGTTATCAAGCTCTTAAAAAATCACCCTTTATTACCACATTTGCATGCATAATAGAAAATTAAACTTTGTTGATTTATTTGCGAACGCAAAATTGAATTGAATTTGGTACGCACTTATTTTTATTCATATCTGTTCGCAACTGGCATGAGCTTCTTATGGAAACCATGGAAAGCAGGAGAATAATTCCTGTGTGTATGCTAAATAACGCGCACTTATGATTAAATCACGTTCGCTCTTCATGTCGTATTTGGCGTGTTTCTCACATAAGGATCATTTTATATATGAATACGGTGGCTACACCTCGTCATCCTTTCTTCCCATTCAAGTAATTGATTCGAGCAAAACCGATTAGCTAATTAAATTTTGGAAATTCATAGCAAGTAAGGAAGAGCTCAGTTGCAGAAGAGTGTGTGCAAATGAGATCATTGAACTTAGGATTTGATATGCTATATATTGTGGGTTGGGTAGTTGATTGAAAAGGGAGGCGGATAGGTGCCGGACCATATGCGGCCGCACTTAGGCCATTGTTGGGCCTATTGTGTCCCCGGAAGGTAACCAATTTAAGCCTTATTCAGCAATTCAATGGATACCAGGTTGTTCAAGGTTTTATCTTTCCCTAAGAGGGGGCGTTGCTACTAGCCCAAATTTTTCTCGTTTTGTTGGTACACTCTTCATACGAACAAATGTGAAGATTCATTTCAATCATTCTTTGTTTACAAGCCATTTAGTGTTGCCGTGTCAAAGTATTTTTTAACAATGGAAAAAATTTAATATCGTGCAGTGATAAAATTCTTATTTTTGGAAGATGTAGCACCGAAAAAAATCACTAAGGAATGTTAAAAATGTATAATTATTGTTTACCTCCAATTAGATCAGTACAGAGATGGGTTGCAGAATTGAAGAAAATTCACGTAAAGGACGTCCAAAAACCGTATCAACACCAGAAATCGTAACCAATATACAGAATATGATTTGGAAGATCGTGAATTGACTGAGGGAGATTTAGTAGAGGCTCTACACATCTCATTAGGCAGTGTGAGCCATATTTTAAGTGAAATTTTGGGTTTTAGAAAGCTGAATGCACAATGGGTGCCACATTCGCTAACAATGGAACAAAAACTCATTCATTTCCAGCATTTTAAAAAGGATAAAGTGGATTTTGTGCCTCGATTCATCACTATGGATGAGACTTGGGACTGTCACCGTGATCCTGATTCAAAACATGGTGTGAACCTGCAGTGCCGGATTAAACTAGCGCGGAGCCTGTAGCAAATTCTGTCAAGGGGCCCTTGGTTTGCTATAGGTTCTTAAGTTTAGGGTACTAAATAAAACAAAATTATTACAAATAAACTTTTCTGGATGTATTATAGGCAAATTTAGAGATAATACTTTCTTTATCGATTTCTTTAAGCAAATCATGCAGTGGGATGATTAAGACGTTCTTCGCCCATCGTGTTCTTTAATTCATTTTTAATACGTTCTAATGTTGAAAAAGAACGTTGGCCACTGCAGTTACTGATCATGAGAGATAAGTAAATTCGCAAGGCAATTTCTAAGTTTGGGACACACGATTCTAAAGAACTATTTAATAAGAGTTTATAATATTTCTTTTCCAGAGGCTCCTGTTTCTTTCTGTCAATAACAGTAGCCACATCTGTTTTCAGCAGCTCTGCGAACTGCACTAATTCGCCGCCTAGGCTATTCTCCAAATCATCTTCGAAACCACTGACCATACTAGAGGATTTTTCCAAAATCTCTTCTGTTGCGAGAGATTTTAGTTGTCGAAATACTTCAAAAACACTAGTAATTTTATGATATGCTTTCATATGTTTAGTTAAAGCAGACAGTACGTTATCAATAATGACAATAAACACCTCAAGTTCGAAACTTTGTTCAGGTGTGTGATTTTCAACAAAGCCGTAGAGTGTAGTAGAGCTGCTAAAATTGTCGTACTTTGTATTTCACTTGATTCGTCGTGATGTCTGTTGCTGGTATTCTTCACAGTAGGTCAGATCTTTGACTCTTGCCTCAATATCTGAAAAGGTGGATCGCATTGCTTGGACGAAGCCATACAATGATTCATAAAGGGCACATCCCGTATTAAGGTCTAGATCAGATGCCTGCAGCGAAGCAGTAGTCGTTTGCAAGCGTTCTAAGACTTCGTTCCACGTAATTGTCATTACTCCCGTTTCAAACTTATTCGTCGTTGAAAGTAGTCCGTAATCTTTCTTACGGCACTCCGCTCTTTGATCCACGTTATTGAAAATGTCTTCCAATACTTGCTTAATAGTGATAAAACCACATAAAAGTGCCTTCGTAGCTTCACTCGGGCTGACCACCTAGTGTCCGATAGATATTGAACTTTATTTTGATTTAAAAATTAATGGATATTACTAAAAAAATAAAAATCCGGACGCTTGAAGGTTAGAAATGTACATAGTATAGATACTAGTCTACATACTTGTATATCGATTATCATATTTATAGTTAATTATTAGAACATTAAAGTTAAGAAGTTCGTAAAATGCCTACTTATTTTTACGATTTAACGTGTCGAAATCGAGTTTTAGATTTTCAGGTGGTCAGAAGTGAAGCATATGTATGTATGTTTCTTCTTTGCTATTCGAAATTCACTTGAAATTTTACAATCAATTTTACACATGCCATACACGTTTGTTGATATATTTGTGAGAGACGGTTTAGAATAAACAATGGACCAAAAGAGAATAGAGCTTTTGACAGCACGTATCATATCTCAAAGAAGTACAAAACTAGTATTCTTTAAAAATTCTTGAACTAGCAAAAGAGTTTATATCTTCATTCCCAAGGTAATCATCATGCTCATCTCAGCTCACTTTTAGCGCTCGTCTACAAAAACATATTGCGAAGGTTTCGCAAGGTACTCGTATACAAAATAAAGGACTTCATTTCATGCCATAAAATAAAAAAGAGAATTGTGCTTACCAAGAAATTGTAAATCTCCTTCTTTTGAGCATCAAAAAATTCCCTTAAATTTCATTGCTGACCACTCATCCGACGCCAATAAGTTTTTCCTTCTCCTTCATTTCCTTCCTTAATTAATTAAAGTAAACTCTCCTCAGTTTCAGCTCCCGTTCTTATTTTGTGCAGTCAATTACCCGGACTGTTGTTATTTGAGTGTGAATGTTCGCCATTTGAGCGCGAATGCATATTTAAATCAGCTTCGGTGTGATAATGTGCACAAACGAGTGTTTCCCCATTTAGAGCCAACGATTTACTGTGAAATATAAACATTGGGAAGGAAATTTAGTGCAATTTAATTTGCTTTGCAGCTGAGATTTTCCATTATTTTTGTTGCATCGTAAAGCAACCACTTCTTAATATTGCGTAAATATCTTCTGCAATTTTCATGTCATTAATCAGGGGCGCATTCAGAGGGGGGAGAGTTTTCCTCCCAACATATTTTTATTATTAATGTTACTTCGTAAATTCTTCTGAACTTCAATTTAAATATCCGATTTTTGAGGGTAGTGGGTTTGACGCCCACAACTCTCCCCGTGGATTCGTCGCTGAGTGTATATACTTAAAAATAATTTATTTATGCGAATTTATAATTTCGCCTAGAAAATATTATATTACAAAATAGAGAAATTTCCGCTAATATGAAAAAAACTTTAAATTAGGTCCAGGGAAAGTGAAAAAGAAAAATTTAGTTATTAATTAATTAATAAAATAATTTAATAAAATTTGCCATTGTGTTGAAAGTGGATCAAAGCGGGGCAATACATAACTTTAACGCGACGCTATTTTTTGAAAATACTGAGTGATTTTGGAACCAATCGCCCTTCCACTTTTCTTAGTCTAATTGATCCTTCAAAGTGGTTTTCGCTGATCTTTTCGTTATTCCAAAGATGAAAGAAAGATCTCTGACAGTTAATCGTCGTTTCTCAAGCACAAGTTACTTTATTTTAATGACGTGTTGACCAGCAGTTGATGTTGATGGCCATCTTGGACGTGGTTCGTCGTCAAGGCATTCTAGACCCTCTTTAAATAAATTGTACCACTTAGAAAACACTTGCTCGCGACAAACAATTATCAACGAAGGCACATTATCAATGCTTTGGCGATAGAAATTTGATTTCGAACACAAAATTTGATGGAACTTATTTGTTGAATAATTTCACTTATTGTTAAAATCGCCGAATGAACTCTATGGACTTCAAAAAGACAAATGTATACTAAACACCAATGTTGACTTTGATATGACTTTTGGCACACCATCCGGATGACAATATGCGGTAATCGTTCAATATGGCAGTTACCTTAATAGAATTGAAAGAGCGTGTGTTTATATAACGGTGCATATTTGTGCTTAGAAAGAATAAAATTAGGTAAAAAGTTATCACAAAGCCCATATAACTAACAGGACTTATGTGCCAAAATAAGCTTCACTGATTCTAATCCTTTGAAGTTGCAAGTGTATGCAATGTTTGGTTATAGCCGAACTTAGCTCTTACTTGTTTGTTTTTGTACAAATGTACATATGTTCGTGTTTCTTTGACTTTTTACCACTTTGTCTTTAACTCAGACAAGCGACTCCTTTCCAATAAAAGTACAAAAATTATAAGAGAGAACAAAAACTCTTGTGCCATCTGGTGCAAGGCCAATTGGAAAATTTCTAAAATTGAGTTATTTGGCGGGGCCGACGATGCAGAAAAAGTATTTTATCATTGAAATACCGGATATTGTCGTCTGCTGCTTAGTGCTAATGATCTATATGGCAATGTTATAAATTTTTAGAATACAATCAAATAAAATTTTTCTTTTACATTTTGCTTTTTAACAAAGCGATATGAGGTAAGGTCACCTCATGAGTTTTAAATTACATCCCATCGCGGCGCGTGGCTCACCAAATAACATGGCAGGGCGAGAGTCACCTAAGCACTGGCCATACACAGTGCCTGCTTTGCTTATATACTCGTAGGACCAGCTGACAGCCAGCTTCCCCTGAAGTCACATTGTGACTTGCAAATCAAAGCACATCGCAGCCAAACGGTTCTGAGTAAAATTTAATAAATTCATAAGTAAATGTAATATAACATTAATAAGACAATGGTAGAAACATGTAAGAACCAAATAGTATCTAAATTTATTAAAAATTCTAATAAACAGAATTAAATAGATAAACTAAATCGCTGAAGATATCATACTTTCAGCAATTAGATAACCTTTTTGAAGTAAAAACTTCTTATGGCGCGTTTGTGGGTGAGCATTTTCAGCCGTTCTCGCGACAGATGAGATTTTACGCAGATATACCCCTCGTAATACTCGTATGTATATGTATGTATACTTACTATACGCAGACTTATTGAAAACCAAGTTCGGTGAACGTGTGGTCTCACGAAATGGCCCAGTTAATTGGCAGCCTCGGCCCACGCCACTAGACTATTTTCAGTGGGACTACGTCAAGTTTATGGTCTATCCCAACTTATTGAACGTGGAATTGCAGCAGTGTACTCGTAGGACGATTTATGCTTGACAACCCTCGAAAATTGGGTTCAGCATCTAGATTTCTGCAAGCGTACCCGTGGTGGCCATGCAAAAAAAATCGAGTTCGATACGTATCAGTATCAAATGCACATTCACAGAAATATAAATTTTTTTTGGTATCTCCATATAACCATTCTTTTTTTTAGCGTTTTTATTAAAAACCCCTATATTAAACTTATGTCAAGTCAATGCCAAGACTTTTCAGTCAACTTCCATGAAAGTATTCTCCAAATGAAACATGTTCTGTGTTTAGTAGGTTTTTAAAAAGCAAAAAGGCACAATTTATGCAAAAATATATATATATAAGTATAAATATTATTACAAGTATTCAAAATAGGCACCATCCAGATGATTTATTGGTTTAGTGTTGAGCCCCCTGTAAAGGTGTTAAAACTCTTAACTTCTATACTTAGAGCTGGGGAAAAATTTAATCAACTGGATGACTTAGAAGGTTGGTATGGTAATACTCTCTTGAATGGAGAGCATTCGTTCATCCAGCAAGATTCTGTTCACGCATACAAAGATAAAACCACTCAGCAGTGGCTTCAGAGAAATATTTCTGGTTTCTTTCCTCCAGATGTTTGACCGACTGAAAGTCCAGATTTGAATCCAGCGCGGACTGTCGAATATGTTACAAAAATTTTTGAGAGGGAACTTGTAACAGACCTCATGACAGTAGTAAGAATATTGACAAATTCGTGTATTACCGAAAACGGATGAAAAGCGTTCACAATTTGCCTTAAAAACAAAAACCTTCAGTACACAGCTACAGTTGTATAAATATTTAGAATAACTGTGAATAAACGTCAGGCACTGTCGCAGAATGGGAGAAAGAAAAGGCGTTACTCTCAAGTGGAAGTGCAACAAGCTAAATACGGTTTCCCTCTATTTTGTTCGTGAATTTTCACTTTGTGTGTAAAATACTGATCAAATGTCAATTCATAATTATTCAGTTATTTCGTTCTATATTAATCTCACACTAAATGGCCAAAATGCGTTTAAATTTTCCATTTCTCTTAACCTTCGCTTTATTATACAAAAATACCCAAATAAAATATACCTTCCACATAGCCCCTGCTAATTCCTCATCCGTTGAATCTACTTTTGCACAGCTCACTTTTGGTATGCCTCTGGTATTTTGCAGAATTCCAACAACAGCCCATCTTTGATTTGATTTCATTCGAATTGCTGAAATGATGAAAGAAAACTGTTCGAAATCACTGCTTTGTAAATACCAGAAATAACCTTCCTTTAAAGCTTTCGTGAATGGTGAATATTATAAAGCATTAAATAACTCACTTATTTGTAACGAATTGAATTTACGATAAGGCATTCATGCTGCAGCTTCACTGGTCCTTGTATGTGTTTTGTAGGAAAACACATTGCATGTAAGTGTGTAAAAATGATAAGCGAAGAGAAAGGAAGGGAAAAATCGATTATATTGTGACAAAAGCTGCTCGAAAACCATCGTTCAATGTAGAATAAATACATTAAAAGAGTGGGAAGGATCGACGGGTAATTCTGTAAAATAGTTTGTTTACTATTACAAAACAGCGCTTAAAATTGGGCTTTCAGGCCTCGCAGTCAATTGTGAATCAATAAATGACCAAAAAGCCATGGTATAAAAAAGTTGTAATTGATATTATTTAGAAGTATGAAATATGTTAATGAAAATAGTTGATCCGTATTTAAATCTTGAAAGTTATTTTAGCAACTTTTTTAACTCAAGAAATGTATGATTAGGTAGGTTAAGAGATCGAACAGGAATCTGACTAGTACAGCTTAAAACGCTAATCCGTGTGGGATAGAAACATCCAATATACCAACAAGAATTGATCATGACATCACACATCCACAAAGCACTTTGAGCCTATCACAGATTTGTTGAGACAGCTAATGCCAAATACCCGCGGGCCAAAGCAAATTAGAAGACGACTATTAGCTCTTGTATTAAAGTCAGTCGCGCTGTACGGCGTACAGATTTGGGGAAAAGCCATCGAAATAAAATCTTATCGTCGTGGCCTTTTTTCTATACATATATGCCACTTGCGCGCTGAGGGTATGCTCTACGTTCCGCACAGTATCGGAAAATGCTGCCCTTATAATCTCGGGCCTACACCCTTTAGACCTAATGCACTGAAAGAAATTGCAAGGGCAGAGACGGTAAATCACTGGCAAAAGCGCTGGCAGGAAAGCGAAAATGGGCGGTGGACACACCGACTAATCCCCAACGTTGAACCATGGCTAAACAGACCACACGGTGAGGTAGATTTTCACCTAACTCAAATCCTCACAGGACATGGCTGCTTCAAAGCATATTTGAAACGATTCGGACACGAAAATAACGACACATGTGATTATTGCGAAGGCGATACCGTCGAAAATGTAGAACACACTTTTTCATGAGAGGCAACAATTAAAAAATGCGTTCGGTGTAGAGCCCGAATCAGCAGAGAAGTGGAAAGTGGCTTGCGAAGTGCAGACAGGGTTATGAAATCCCAACGTGCTAGCGAACAGCGGCGGAGAAGAGACGTGTTAAATATAACGAACAACCACGACCCAAACACACTAACATTGACGTGACGGGAAGGGTTGGCGACGAACAATGTACAAGGGGGGTTAATAGACCAACAGAGATGGGGCCAAGTAAATGCAACTTGTAACTGAATGCATTTTGACCATTACGTACACATGTCACTCAACCATCCTCCCGACGTAATACTTGACGGTGGTACCGAGGGAACGGTACAGGACGGTAGGAGCTAAAGGTAATGCCAATTACGGCTATGTTTTCTGGTTCGCAGAAGGTGAGATTGTCGATATGTTTCAGCCTCAGTCTTGCAAAGTCTGAACAATAGAGGAGAAATTGCTTGAATGTTTCCATCTCACTCTAATCCCTACAACTTTAACAACTTGTTTCCGACAATATTTTTAGCTTTACTGGATGAATTTCACAATGCTGGACAATGAAAAGTAGCTCAGTCAACTTTTTGCATTCTACTTTAGACTGAAAGTATATTGCAGTCACACAAGAGCCGGTTCACCAAAGCCCGCTAAGCGCACGCCATAGAAATCCAATTAAGAGTGCGCCCTTTGGCTAGCTTATCTGCTTTCCAGTTACCAGCGATATCGATATGACCGGTCACAATGTAACTTCGCAGGCGAAAATTTCATCGGAAAGTGAACATTTCATGGTGAGAGTTTTACACCAGTATATGCTTAAATCTTAAGCTCTCATGACAGAACAAAATTAAATTAATCGGTGGCTTTACAAACACCTCACAAGTATGGTATGGCAAATAAAAAATAACAAAAAACCATAAAATTATTAAATATATAAAGTTATAGAAAGTTTTTACAACAATGGAAGAACAAAGCTTTTCAAACTTTATTAATTAACTCAGCAAGAGAGACTGCTTACAGAGACAGGAGGGGGGCTCTTAACTATACGAGTATGACTCTATAATATGGCGTTTGCACCGCGTCTTTTGGTCGCTACTTCGTGTTTAATTAATTGGAAAACGTAGTTTCACTGAGAGAAACCCCAACAAAATAAATTTCAGTCGATAGTTAAATGGAACGTCAAGGTTGGGTATGGACAACACAAACAGTTGTTTCAACTTTTTCTATTCTATCGCTCAACTTTTCATGGAAAACATTTTCATATTTGAAACTTTATTCATTTGTGTCTGAAGGGAACATTTTGAAACGCGCACAAACTCATAACTGTAATAATTATAAACATTTACATGGAATATACATATATATGTACATATAGTATATATATAAAGTGATTATTATGTTTTATTAAATATAAAATTTGTTTATAGTTTATAAAAGTTAAAATGAATTGGTATTTGATTCAATAGAAAAATAGATTATCTGCCGCTGTATTCGACAACTGTCGTTACTCCTCGAGATGTGAAGTTGTTTGCTGCTTGCCAGCATTACGCAGAGTGTTGTCAATATTACATATATGTATATATGTACGTACATTTGTGTGTGTACCATCAGTAAGTGAAATAAATTTGGTACTCTAGAGGTTAAAAGTAATTACTTCCCTGTCTTAAATCCTTCCAAGTTGCAAGAGTGTTAAATGATAGGTTGAACTCAAACTTAGACTTTCCTTACTTGTTCATATTTTAAAAAGATGCTAACGATTTGCGTGAGAATATTATGCACCAAAATAATACTATGAAAAACTAGTATTCTAATCTGTATACATACTTTTATTATGTAGTTGTCATTGTTACTCAAGGAGCTTTTAGTTTGAAATATTCTAGACATTTTCACAGCTTTTGTAAGTTCTCAATTATGTATACAGCGTTTTGTCATGCACGGAATGAGAACAATCTGCGCAAAAGGCTGTGATATAATACTTGACAGTGTTGAGTGATTATAAAGGGTGGGCCATATGAAATTTTAAATTTCGAAGATAGGGCGTAAAAGATTGAGTGTAGCGTTTGCTGTATGGCACGTAGCGCCGTCCTGCTAGAACCAACTGTTGTTCAAGTCTTCCTCTTCAATTTACTTGAAGAAAAATTCGGTTAACATTGCGCGATATCGCTCACCATTGATGGTTACGGTTCCTTCTTCATTTTCGAAGAAAAATGGGCCGATGATTCCACCAGATCAAAATCCGCACCATACAGTGATTCGTGCTGGGTGCATTAGCTTCTCGATGATTACGTGCGGGTCTTTTGTGCCCCAAATGCGACAATTCTTCTTGTTAACGTAACCATCGACGTGGAAATGAGCCTCGTCCGAAAAGATGATTTTTCGGTAAAATTGACCATCCTCGGTGAAACGGTCTTCTGCCCAATCTGCGAACTGTAGAATAGTAAATAGCGACCCATTTCGTAAATTTTAGACTTTTTACTGAATATCTGTCACTTTTCGAAAGGTATTCGACGTTTCCAATGTTAAAATATAGATTACTCAAATTTAAAACTTTATATGGCCCACTCTATATTTAAATTATTTAGGAAAAATAGTCTCTATATTTCACTAACCTGTTTATACATTTATATAGTATACACGTGGGTGCTCAAATACATACATACTAGCGCACACACAAACTACAATCATCACGCCGGTTGATTCATAGGCGACCATTTGCTGTCGGAAATGGCTCCATTTGGTGTTTGTGGCGCCAAAAAAGTTTGGCAACTTTTTGAGTTATTGGCCACAATTTTTGGTTTGCTAATAGAAATAAACCGCCGTTATTTTTAAGTGTGTAACAGCAATGTGCGAAAAATTATGGCTATGACGCAATACTCTTGTTGTTCGTTCAATTTTCAAGCAAATACTTTGAATTTACCAAAATCATTCTAATAAATTCAAACAAATTCTCGAGTATATAACATAAAATGACTGAATTGAAGCTGCGCCTACACACTAAACGCCTACTGTAACGACAGTTTTCCGGAAATTAAACTTTTACCATACAAACGGCGGAATGTCAAACTTTTATGCGGCTGATCCGCTCAGGAGGCGCCCACTTGCGTTAAGTATTTATTTGCACTAATGACTTCAAGCACAATAGTATTTCTTCCCATGATAGTTCACACATAAGTTTCATATTTATATACGATTATTACACAAATATAATATACTATGAAAGCGTGCGTGGAGAGCTTCTGAAGAACATTTGACTTTCAGCAGCAAACGTTAGCATGAGTAAACTAATATTTTATCAAGGATAATCCAGAAATATGGGGTCAAAAGGAAACGTGTACTTTATCTTTTATAAAAAGCCTCTCTTATTTATTCTGCACTGAATTCGTTGCAGTATAGTAGTTTAGATATATTTTCTTCATGGCACTTTCGTAAGACGCTTTTAGTATAGTTTATATAGTTTAATATTTTGCCAGCTGAAGCTACCGATTACAGTTGTCGCTTTTATCGAAATTGGACTAAACTCTTGACTCTTAATAAGGACATGCTAATTACCCTTCCTCAAATAAGTTAAGTTCTCAATAGAGAATTTGTGAAACAAAAAATTAGTGAGCGTGTATGCGTTATCTGAGCTGTTAGAAACTAGCCGTAGCATATGTATACTTAGAAGAGACATTTCTAACTTCTTTAAATCAAAGTGGCCATGTCCTCAGCTGTTCACATTCGATTTTTTGCAGGAATAAAATCTACTTAGAGTTATATTTTGTTTAGCGTGACAAGAAAAAGAGGAAAGAACCCAAAGTTCGTTTTATAGGTGTGTGCTGAAATAAGGAAAATAGAGATAAAATTTGCAATAGCTTTGAAATTTGGATAGATTAAAGAAATTAAAATGTATGGTCCCTTCCCTTTTGCATTTTGGATTAACAAGTTGGCAAGTTATCCGTATAATTGTTAAACATGCAAAAAATTGATTTCGGCTTTCTTAACAAAATGATCATCCGTTTGACTTCATGTTATTATCTCCAATTCGTTTAGAGGGGTTACAAATTTTGTGACAAACTTAATATACCCTGTTCAGGGTTTAATTATATATTCAATAAATTTGGTATACTGTAAAAAGTTTTGCAAAGCGTTCATATGTATTATATTGAGCATTTTGTGTAAACAGAGCAAAACAAAGCTTTAACGAGAAATTTGATAACATTGCAGAATTAATAAATTTGATTAAGAGTTGTTAAAAAATGTATTTATCATTGAATTAGTTGCGTCTCTTGAGCCACGTTCGTGTTGGGTTGCCCGACGTATAAGTAACTTAATTACCGGAAAATGGTTTGCTAATTAAGCATGGAAGGATTATCAAATTAGATACTATAGAAACGAAAGAAGGAAGAAAAGCTGTCGCAACGTTTATCAGCATTTACTTCCACTTACACTTACCCATATCAACGCTCTAGCCTTTTTAAAAAGTGCACGCTTAATTCATATATTTATATTGATTAGAGTAATTCCTGGAGGGAAAGCTGGTAAACCAGCTATCGACGCATGAGTTTGAACTTTGCCAAGTTACCATGCAAAGCCACACACTCGTACAAAGAAAGCTCATCTAGCTTAACAATTAGGGAATATGACAAATTGCCGGACTTGGAGTGAGAACATTTTTAAGCATATTCCTTGCAGATCCGAAAGAGTTGCTGTGTAGGCACATCAAGCGGTGTATGTTGATAAATCAGCTAAGTTTCTGAGTGTTGCAAGATTAATATGCTGCTTGAGTAAGTGTTGAGAAATTATATAGTTTGACTTTTGATGCTTGAGTTCTAAGGTACTCAAAAGTAAGCTTTAATTCAGGAATATTAAAAAAATAATAAATTGCAAAAAGTGTATATTTTTGCTTACACCTCCTCTCCTCCAAAACTTTTACTGAAATAATGCGATTTGCAATAGCGAAGTAATCACTTATAAGGTGTCTGATGTAGAAAAAAACGCTTTCAGTTAAAGACATACATTGACATATACATTGACCAATATTTTCAGTCAAAAGTCAAGTATTGATACTGGATTCCACATATTCGGTCTCTTCATAGTTTCTTGAACAATTTTCGTTGCATTTGAAGAATTTTTGATCAAAAGGTGTCATACTTTAAGGGAATTATTACTGCAAAAAATTACTCCATTATAATGGGTGATTTTTTAAGAGCTTGATAACTTTTTTAAAAAAAAAAAACGCATAAAATTTGCAAAATCTCATCGGTTCTTTATTTGAAACGTTAGATTGGTTCATGACATTTACTTTTTGAAGATAATTTCATTTAAATGTTGACCGCGGCTGCGTCTTAGGTGGTCCATTCGGAAAGTCCAATTTTGGGCAACTTTTTCGAGCATTTCGGCCGGAATAGCCCGAATTTCTTCGGAAATGTTGTCTTCCAAAGCTGGAATAGTTGCTGGCTTATTTCTGTAGACTTTAGACTTGACGTAGCCCCACAAAAAATAGTCTAAAGGCGTTAAATCGCATGATCTTGGTGGCCAACTTACGGGTCCATTTCTTGAGATGAATTGTTGTCCGAAGTTTTCCCTCAAAAATGGCCATAGAATCGCGAGCTGTGTGGCATGTAGCGCCATCTTGTTGAAACCACATGTCAACCAAGTTCAGTTCTTCCATTTTTGGCAACAAAAAGTTTGTTAGCATCGAACGATAGCGATCGCCATTCACCGTAACGTTGCGTCCAACAGCATCTTTGAAAAAATACGGTCCAATGATTCCACCAGCGTACAAACCACACCAAAACAGTGCATTTTTCGGGATGCATGGGCAGTTCTTGAACGGCTTCTGGTTGCTCTTCACCCCAAATGCGGCAATTTTGCTTATTTACGTAGCCATTCAACCAGAAATGAGCCTCATCGCTGAACAAAATTTGTCGATAAACACATTTCGAACCGAACACTGATTTTGGTAATAAAATTCAATGATTTGCAAGCGTTGCTCGTTAGTAAGTCTATTCATGATGAAATGTCAAAGCATACTGAGCATCTTTCTCTTTGACACCATGTCTGAAATCCCACGTGATCTGTCAAATACTAATGCATGAAAATCCTAACCTCAAAAAAATCACCCGTTATTAATTTCTTCATGATTTGTGTACTGGAAAGTGAAAGAATAAAATGGAATTTTAAATTGTGTTATATGGTAAGGAGGCTTGGTTGTGGTAAAATTTTATACATATGTCTGGTAAGTACCTTAGATAAATAAAATTAATATTTACACAGTGTCTGGCTTTTACTTTGAATAAGTATTCATAAAAAAACTAAGTTTTTCTGCTAGTTTGGGCCTGTCGCGTTTCAGGAGTTAGATTGATCTGACCTATATATCAGCTTCACAAAATAGTTATTTGAGTAAACATATACATACATTTATGTAATCAAAATGTGATTTCATATAGATACAACTTTCAAAATTAATTAACCATACTACCACCATTAATATAACAGAAAACATAACTCAACTAATTTTATATAATAATTTCCTCATGGCTTCTCATTACCATAAATATTTACTTTAAAATCGACTTCTTCCCTACATCTATTTTGGTAGAATTACGATAATTAAGATCTACTTAATGTGTGTTAACTGAGTACACATTGGTACTTTCAAGTAACTTCTTTAACCTTACATGGATATCGTTTACAGGCGATTTGCCTTTGTTCTTTAAAGCTGTGACCACCGAGACTAAACTTCGAGACTTCTAAAATATTTCTTACCGAAAAACTTTAGGTTATAGCCTTCAAATTTATTTATTAATTAGGTCTATGCTGCGGTCAAATCAGTACGAGCACTTATATTATATAAAAATACGCATATTTATGGCTTGCAAATGCTTCGAGTTCCTCAGCATAAATTGCTTTCGGTCAAAACAACAAGTATTGGATTAGTTCGAATTAAACAAATGTTTCCAAATGACTTTTTTACCCCCTAAAATTATTCAAATGTACTAACACGTATTCGCATACATAAAAACAGCGTAACAGCTTAAGTAGTAGACCCTTGTGAATAATTAAGTAAGCAGAAACACGTAATAGCTTCTTTACTTTTTTTGAATGTTGGCTAATCACGAAAATGCTGAAGTTCTAAAATATGACCATAACTCATTGTAATGAGGGTGATGGCTGCAATGGTCAATAATAATATACACAATTTGTTTCATACTCTAAATATGTCCATAAAAAATCTACCATACACTAATTGTAGTTTAATACTTAAAATTGGTGAAGTCAACCCTATACTTATGTGTAATATAATATTAATAAAATAATAAAAACGGTCTGAAACGGTCTCTTCTATCAAAACCTCATAATCCTAATATAATTAGATCAACTCACCTACCCAAAAGTTTCAATTTATTTCAAAATCAAATTATTTAATGTATGTAGTATGTATGTTTTGTAAAGTATACAACATATGAATATTATTTATATCACATCTTATTTCATAAACACATGTGCTCCATATAGGCAAACATACTTACCTTAAACAAAACGTGATATAAATGATGAAAACAGCTCACTACCAAAGCGTCATGAGAATACGTTTTGTCTGTTATGTCAATCAATAACACATGGCACAACAAACAAAATCAAGTGTTACAGTAAACAACGAACATTTTCTGTGTTACCAAAAGGTTACCAAAGGATTTTCATATAAAACCCTCATCAATTTGTTGATCTTTCATGTTTTTCACTGCGCAGGGTTTTAAGTAAAAAGTTTTTATCTGTCACGTATTTGGGAAATGTTTCTGATTGTGTATTTTAAATTAGAACTGAAGTGTGTGATGAAAATATCACAGAGTTCCATAGTTTTATATGAATATACATATGTAAGTGCACATTAGGGTGTATGTTGTTCGCAAAATTGATTTTTTTACAGACACCCTGAATTTTCAGTTTATGTTCAATAAAGCATCCTAAATGAATAAACTCTTAATTTTCAGTTTGAATCGTGCCTAAATCATTTTACTCTTCCCATATTTTTTATATAGAATTTTTTAGGATTTTGAAATAATTTTTTTTTCTCCAAAGCAAATGTACCTCCAACTTTAAAAAAATGATAAGCAAATATAAAATTTTCTGGTCCACAAAATAGATTTAAATGATTTTGTCATAAAAAAAATTCCTTCAAAAGTTATACGCAGCTAAAGTTAAATATCAAATGACCTGATCATTCACACAAGTGAAATGTTGCTCATACGACATGGTGTGCTGTATTAATGCAGTATATTCTGCGGCGGCTTGCCACCTTAAACTTAAAAGTTTTCACCTTCGACAGATAAGGACAACAAGTAATGTCTTGTGCAACCTTCAGACTGACGTCCAGAGACAGATACATGCATGCATACATATGTATGTATGTATATGTATATATTGCAAGTAAGTAAAACGATAAGTGCTAAGCATACAACATACGTGCTTGCGTGGTGGATTCGATGTGATGAGTGGCAGGTTAATATGTCAGGTTATAAATTTACACATGCAAGCTTGACTTAAGTGCAAAGGTAACAAGTAAGGAAGGACCAAGTTAGAGTGTAACCGCACATGTAATACTTTACAAGAATCAAACTAAATAACTTTCACTAAAATATCACAAATACTCGCGTTGATCAATATGATCGTAGAGATAGGAAAAATAAACGAAGGTCTGGACGATGTCATTAGCTCTAAGCTTTGTAGTATGTAGGAGAATATTATCATAAACAGATTCTCACCATATTTCAATAATTTTTGTCAGAGTTTAAATGATATTTTCGGTAAAAAGTACGCTCTGGGATCCATATATTCAGTATTTATGGTTAGAGTGGCAGTTGTCGATCAACAGGTTGGAAAAATTCACAGCCCTACAATTATTCAATGAATTTGCGACAATCAAAAATTTGTGAAAAATGAACAATGGACGTGGCACCGTTTCTATTCAGATGTCTATCTTGGGAACTTCCTCACCAATGTCAACAAAATTTCGTTAATAATATTAATCTGACATTCTAATTTCGAATTATGAAATTGGTCGAAATTGGGCTACAAGTACTCACAGATATTAAAATTTTTTATTCCATATAGTTCTTTCAATATTATATATAGTTCAAACAATTATAGTTCAAATAATAATTCAAATGAATTTTTCGTAAATATTGCCTACAACCTTCCTAGGATCACTGGGATAATAGGTCGCATTTTCAAACAACTGACCGCCAATGTAGAATATCTCAATAGCTATTTCTAGTGGCTATAACTTAAGCAGGAAATTAACTGCAAAGATCAGCAAATACACTTGTGGCCACGCAAACCTTACCACTATACATTCAAAATAGCTTTTTTGTGCTAATACAAAAGCGGCCGATTTTATTGTTTTAATGTGATATACTGTGCTAAACTTCGTTTTTCAATTAAAAAATAATAAAATAAAATATTAATTTCAAATATAGTGAAAATTAAAATAAATTTAAAAATAAATATCAATTTTTTCAGCGCATGTCAGTCTCTTATATTTCGAGCTCATTTTGTAAAGCTCACTATCTTTAAAATGAATGTATGAATGGGTGAATGAGTTTTGTTTTTAATTTTGAATATTTTTGATTAATAACATGTCATTAACTTTTTTCTAAATAAAAAATATTATAGACCGCAAAACGTACCGCTATAATATGTAGTCAAATATGCACAATACTTGAAATTTGTGAGTGGTAAGATTTACGTGCCCACGAGTGTACAAACATACGGTATGTGCAAGTAAATGAACATTTTAGCATCAATAACCTCTACTCGAGAACATACATATTTACATAATTTTTTTTAATGTACAACTTATACACTGACCGTCATATTCGAAAGTCATTACAAGTAGCATTTGAGTATTTGGGTAATACGCGAACTAATTCGGCATTGAACTATAATATAGCAAATATTATACATTCAGTTAATTTTCCTAAGATATTTTACATATTGACCAACATACAGCTTACAAAGTTCGCAGGAAGTTTAAAAATTTGTTTTTGTGTATATTGGAGCTAAGTGCAGTATTGACCCAATTTTAAATAGATTCAGCGCTACTACATATTACTAATAGAAAAAGATGCTCTCTGATTTTCATTAAGCTACCTCACATACCATAAATAATATATAAGGAGTAAAAACAACCGGACATTTGAAAATTCTGATATTAGTTATATGGGGCTAAAGCAAGTTTTCACCTCATTTTATCCATACAAGTCAATCTATTCATACATGCAAACAAGCATACTATTACTAGAAACGCATTCTTTCCAAATTTGAGTAATATATCTCACAGCTCTATCGTAATTCGCGGTAAAAATTTAACAATAAGTATTGAATATGAGTACCCCAATATTTTCTGGATTAGTTTTAGGTCTTACAAACAATCCTTATTTGAACAAAACTATTATACTCTTTAGCTACATGATCCGAGGGTATACAAAGATTGTTTATATTAAATTAAATGGCACAACTAGCACCTGTAAGCGTTGAAAAGACTTTCTTTAGCGATTCAAATCATATTTGGTGGACTTGCAGTGACACGATTTTTCTTACGTGCCTAATCTGACTAAATATTCTGTCTTCAAGCACTTATATCATCCTCCCTTAAAGTTATTTATTTTTGCTGTCCTTTTGAATTCAAAAGAAGTAAAGTAATTAATTGCAATGCGATCCATCTTAACAGCCTCCTACCTTAAAGGTTAATGGATCGATTAAAAATTGACTAATTTGCTCTATGCGACACTTGAAGTGTTGCCCTAGCCTTGCTTTATTTGACCTTAGTATTTCGGTAGGTTTATTTACTTTTTGCGGGTTTGTTAGAATAATTTTCACCTAGTCTTTCTTAAGACAAACAAAGAAAACACTTTTCAAAGAAAGTTTCAAAAGCAAAGTAAAACTGATTGCCTGAAGCAAAACAGCAAAAGCCACCCACATAAATAAATTGGTAAAGTGAACACATACACAATTGCCAGCTCTTTACTTTGCCGCTTTCTACGTGGGCAGCTAATCGACTGTTCTTTCACTACCTCTGTTGAGTTTTAAATCCCTGTAGGAATTATTAAATATCGCTTACAGCTGTGAGTACATAAATCGGCACAGACTACTTTGTAGAAGCTACTATCGTAGCTTTTAATAAAAAATTACAATATTTTGCGTTGTTGAAAAATAAGTAATTTAGGGTATATATCAGTAGTAGGAATAGTATAAACTGCCATCCAGAAAAAACACCACGTTAGAAGAAATGCAAATAATTAGAAAAATAAATGAAAAAGAACAAAAAGTGATTGATATTGACAAATTAATGCAAATTTTTTGGAAAAAAAATATGCAACGCAATCAAACCAATATGAGGCATATCCCCAAGTGTTGGTCAAAGGCAGGTTTCGCGTGCCCACTATGCTATGGTACGAATGATCAAAAATGATTCATTTAAAACACAGCGACAGGTAGTAACCGATTTTAGTCAACCATTGGGTTGAAAAATGTCCTGCAGGCTTGTCAGCTTATGTTTGGATTAGGCAAAGTATTTTGAGGAAGAAACCAGTAATTTATTTTCTCTGGAGAAGAACGATTTTTTCATTTTCTCGGACATGAATCCAAGTTAGAACCTATGAAATGAGGTCAAGATTAAAGGAGCACATAATATTAATAAACATGTTTGTATGAACTACAGTTACTTCAGTTTGTACAATTGTGGAATATGGTATATTGTATGCCCATAGATGCATGTACGCACATATTTGCATGGTATGGCGAATAGGGCTAGCAATTAACATAAATCAAATAAACTATATGATCGAATGGATATAGTAAGAAGAACAGTTACACTGGACTTAGATGAGGTGCTCGCATACTCTTTTCTATCAAAATTTTAATGAATAGCTTTGCTGTTGTTATCATATGCTAACTTGTTCATAAAGGGAATGTGTCCACTCAAGGCTTTGGAAGAATTATTATTTGCTCATTCATCAAGTTTTACTTTGGAAATTGATTAAATATTTTTGTAAGCCAGGTGCCATGTTGTCTAGCTCTTTCATAGTATGTCTTGAAATAATGCCACTTTGGCAACAGTCACTTTTGGCAAACTTCCATTCACAAATATTTCTTTCGGTTCCATTAGTCATTAAAACCACTTTACAATGCATTGTCCACATTATATGTGGACAGAAAGCACTCAATAGTAACTCGCTTCCTATGGAATATATTATATTACATATTTTGTATATATGCACATTACAGATCCTCTGCACACCAAATGCAAATTATACACAAAAGTTTTTATCAAGCCAACGAAATATTTTATATGTCGTTAAATTTACATATACATATATATATACACATTTATGTAGAAACTTGGAGTAGTTTATGCAGGCAAACCCTATAACTATAATCGATCCTTAATAGATAAATGTTTATTTTTACATTACATTGTTTTACATTACTGGACCCTTTGATCCAGTAAATTACAGTAATTCGACCCACCTAGTTATCTTGTTCATTTTTGTATATGTATATCGATATCTCTATATCGATCTGATATAAATGTTACAAAAAACCGATAGATGAAACAACATAACAACAAACCGAACGATTATCTGCCCGACCTACACTCATGATTTCTGAGAGCCCTCATCGAAAACTCGGTATAAGGGTCTAGTTCGCAACATTACACTCGACCGCAACACGTGCGGGAAGGGGTAAAAACCGAGAGTTGAAGAGGGAACCAAAACGAATTTGCAAGCAAAAAAGAGAGAGGTCGAAATGAGTGAGTATGTGGAGCTTGGTAAATTGGCCGTCAGGGGTTATGCTTGAAATTTCTACGAAAAGATGCGATGACTAATAGAGGGATTCAAGACCAGTGCATACGCTTGTAGAACCCCAAAAATGTTCTAGTGACTGAAGCTCAAAGTCTTTAGAACTTACGGAGGAAAAATTCTCCAGCCTGCTCAATGGCAATGAAAATATAACACCAGGATATGGTGAACCCGATTGCCTAATCGATGACAATGGAGAGGAGGTTCCTTTACAGAGTGCAGAGTGAATGATGACAACATCTGAAGAGTCGATGTTACGACTTTTCGATAGAAAGGTTCTTCGGAAGTTTATGGTCCATTGCGCGTTGGCAACGGCGAATATCGCATTCGATGGAACGATGAGCTGTACTATCTATGCGACGATATTGACATATAGGGTGATTTTTTAAGAGCTTGATAACTTTTTTTAAAAAAAAAACGCATAAAATTTGCAAAATCTCATGGGTTCTTTATTTGAAACGTTAGATTGGTTCATGACATTTACTTCTTGAAGATAATTTCATTTAAATGTTGACCGCGGCTGCGTCTTAGGTGGTCCATTCGGAAAGTCCAATTTTGGGCAACTTTTTCGAGCATTTCGGCCGGAATAGCTCGAATTTCTTCGGAAATGTTGTCTTCCAAAGCTGGAATAGTTGCTGGCTTATTTCTGTAGACTTTAGACTTGACGTAGCCCCACAAAAAATAGTCTAAAGGCGTTAAATCGCATGATCTTGGTGGCCAACTTACGGGTCCATTTCTTGAGATGAATTGTTGTCCGAAGTTTTCCCTCAAAATGGCCATAGAATCGCGAGCTGTGTGGCATGTAGCGCCATCTTGTTGAAACCACATGTCAACCAAGTCCAGTTCTTCCATTTTTGGCAACAAAAAGTTTGTTAGCATCGAACGATAGCGATCGCCATTCACCGTAACGTTGCGTCCAACAGCATCTTTGAAAAAATACGGTCCAATGATTCCACCAGCGTACAAACCACACCAAACAGTGCATTTTTCGGGATGCATGGGCAGTTCTTGAACGGCTTCTGGTTGCTCTTCACCCCAAATGCGGCAATTTTGCTTATTTACGTAGCCATTCAACCAGAAATGAGCCTCATCGCTGAACAAAATTTGTCCGAAAAAAAAAAAAAAACCGAACACTGATTTTGGTAATAAAATTCAATGATTTGCAAGCGTTGCTCGTTAGTAAGTCTATTCATAATGAAATGTCAAAGCATACTGAGCATCTTTCTCTTTGACACCATGTCTGAAATCCCACGTGTTCTGTTAAATACTAATGCATGAAAATCCTAACCTCAAAAAAATCACCCGTTAGTTCAGCGAATAAGGAAATGGGAAGAAGAGGTAGACTTTCACTCCGTTGAATCGATCAGGTGGAGAAGGACTTTGCTTCGTTTGGAATCTTGAATTGGCGCCAAAATGCAAAAAGAAGAACGACTGGCGCTCTGTTGTAAACTCGGCTCTAACCGTAAGCAATGTATATGCCAATACAGAAGAAGAAGGTAAGACAAACATAAGAAATTAAAAATCGACTGGGTATATACTCGTACGAACTAAGATAAAATCAGTGGTATTTGTATTAATTTTTGGTATTATTAAAGTATATATCTTCAGGAACATTTTTCTACATATCTAACTTCATGAAGATAACTCATTATATGTAGATAGTATATTAGAGTTGGAGTTATTCATAAAGCGATTTCACTCATTTTTGGCACCAAACCATGACATATCCATTATTATATAATCCACAAGTTTTGCTAAAATATATAATAAATTGGATGAGATATATTGTTGAAAGTCGACTTTTAGTTCATAAATTTACTGATTTAGTACTACAGGGTGCCCCAATATTAACGCAATATTTAAATTTGAGCCCATGTCCATTGATTTCTCACAGTTGACGAAGTTAAAACACAATTCCGGCCATATTTTTCGGAATGACGAACGAAATAAATATTTCAATGAAAATTCACCATTTCAGAAAATTTAATTTTCTATAGTGCACACAAGTCTGGTGAAATATTTATAATTCATTTATGTTGAATAATACTATCTCTTTACTCTTTTGGAGAGCAGGCTGGAGAACTTTTTTCTTTCACTTAATTTAATAACTGAAGTAAAACCAAACACTCCGCATTTATTTTCTGCATGGGACCTGGAGTTTAAAAGTTCATCGAAGCATCGAATTTGTATCGAAATTATGGCAATTTATAAACTTCAGTCGTTGAGCTCGTGCTCAGGTGTGTGTGTGTATGTTCACGAGAAGAGCAATAAGAAAAAACGTTTTGCTCTCTTGTTGCTAAGCGTGCGTTTGAAAATGAAGATGTCGGAAGTAAATAAGATGGTCGTTCGCAATGTTAACACGATAATTAGCCACACATTAGCATATAGGGATCCTTATACAGGGTGGCTGATGAATTTTGCTACATTAAGAAACATATATATTTTTTTTTCAGTGTATGAATTTTATTTTTCATATTAAAGCTCATTCAATTTTATTAAATATGGCTTAATTAGTTTTAAAAATAATGGAATTTAAATGCCCCCCCTGCTCGCTGATGCATGTACGGCATCTTTCCAAAAAGTTGTTCATTACTGCTTGGAGGGTTGAGACAGGAATAGCCGCAATGGTTTCCCGAATGGATTGCCTTAGTTCATAAAAATTTGTTGGTTTTGCTTTGTAGACTTCCTGTTTGCAATAACCCCACTAGAAAAAGTAAGGTGCAGTAAGGTCAGGCGACCTAGGTGGCCAACGGAATGTGGATTTTCTGGATATCAACTTATTGGGAAATTTTCGTCGCAATTCTGTCATAACAGGTTGGGCTATGTGAGGAGCTGCACCATCTTGCTGAAATCACACAGTTGAAAGAAATTCTTATTTGGCGTAATTCTGGATAGAAAAACTTTCTCAACATGCTCAAGTAACGGTCTCCAGTAACCGTAACGGTGTGACCGTTTTCTTCGAAGAAGTAGGGCCCAACAATGCAGCGTGATGAAACTACACACCACACTGTGACACGAAGTAGATGCAATTCCGTCTCATGGAGTATCTGTGGGCTGGAAGCACTCCATATTCGACAATTTTGTTTGTTTATGTTGCCGTTTAAATCGAAATGGGCCTCGTCAGACATGAAAAGACAGATCAACATGTTTCCATCCTCTTCCACCATTTGAAGCATCATCTGGCAAAATGCCAAGCGAATCGGCAAGTTGCAGTTGTTGCCATTTGAATTTTATATGGGAATAAGTCCAAATCTTTGTGCATAATTGACTGTAATGACTGTCTGTTTACACCCATTTGAGCAGATAAGCTTCTTGTCGAAACACGTGAATTGTTTTGTATAGCAACAGCTACAGCAGTGATTGTTTCCTCCGTTCGAACTGAAGGGTTTCGACGGTAAGGTCTTCTGTTGACTGTCCCATGCTCGGCAAAATTGTTTACAAGTCTCATTATGGTCCATCTTCTCGGAGGATTGCCGCGAAACATGCGCCTATACTCTCTTTGAACCGAAACTACGGACTCCAGTGCGTGATAGCGGCAGACAATCCAAATTCTTGTTTTAGTGTCCCAGTTATCCATTTTTGTTAAATGTCAATCTGCAAAATAAAAAATAAAAAATTAACCAAATTCATTAAATAGAAAAAAAGTTATTTAATTTTTTTTGTAGCGACTTTCATCAACCACCCTGTATATAAATGCGGATTTGTGTAAATGTGGACTAACCGTAAGGTGAATTTATAACCGCCCAAATTAAAACTTTTCCTCTGTTTGTGCTTTCAATTTGCTATATTAAAATCAATCCTTCGGGAATGCTTTCGAGTACTTTCCTGGATATATTTACACGAACATACATCTCTATGCATTTGCATTTGTTCGTAGGCGGAGTGGATTTGGATTGGGAATTTGCCATGCCCACAAAATGTCGTTAAGTGAAAACATAAAAAGAAAAAAAGTCCAATGACAGTACCCTCACTTTTCGACGCTTAAGTTTTTCTTTTACTCATTGCGGTACATAAAGTACAAGTACATCAGCAAAATCACCTTTGCGCACAGGTCGGGTTTGAGTGTCCACTATGAAGGAACCCTAAGAACCAACAACTGGTCGAGCTCACAAGAAAATGAAACAAGTTAGTAAGGGCTAAGTCGGATATAAAAGAATATGTCGCAATTCGGTCGGTGATATACTTGTCATTCGAATACTCTATGTCTAATACGTATTATTAGATTTAGGCCAAGGTAAAGACCAATTCATAAATATTGAACATTCAGCCATATTGAGTTTAAGTGGTTATATGCAGTTAGAATTTTTCAAAACAACAATTTTTTCAATTTTATTTTCTTAATGTACGTATACATATTTAAAAATACACAAGGAATATTTCAAGTCAATCCGGTGGATATATACGAAGTTACATACAAATTTGAAACACACTCAAAGTGCTTGGATGTGCATTCCAAATTTTAAACGTGTTATTCTAAAAATTATTATTCTCAACATTACTAGAAAAGCGCTAAACCCATTACTCTTAGTAACACGAGCTTATTAAATAAATTTCTGGTAATTAAAAGAAGATTTTTTCTCACTGATAAATATGTTTTAAAAACTAATTTAAAACCAAGATTTTGGTCAAAAGCCGATTTTTATTTGAGAAACCGCCATTTGATCAGTTACTAGATTTAACATTACTTTACTGAAGTCTTGCTGTTTTTTAAAATTCAAAGGATCCACTTTAATGACATAGTGGTCAGCGAAAAACGTCTTTTTTGAGAGGAGCTCCCGGAGATCAGCTGTAGTTCCTTTCCAAATACATATTTTTACTAGAGCTAAGCCTTAAAATACAGTTAAAAGATAGCTTAATATGTCTACAAATTTTTTGTTCAATAAATTTAAATGTTTTCTCGGAAAAAAACTGGAAAACCGATTGCCAAGTTTTTTGTATTAGATTGATATATATGCTCCTGAAGTATCATACAATTTTGAGTTGTATTCTTTGCTTGCTTTATACTTTACAGCATATAAATCAAGCACCAATAAAAACGTTGGAACAAAATATTCCACAAATTATCACGTCCGTTCGTACGTCCGTCTGCCTGTCTGTGCCAGCGACAATTTAAATTAAAATTGAGATATCGTTGTGAGAATTGGTACATTCCTGGAAAAAAAAGAAAAGTTCGGGGAAATAGTTCGTAAACCTATAAAATTGTATAACTGAGCACTAATTTAAGATATAGAGCTGTAATTTTAAACATTGAATCGCAGTAACATGTGCATAAAATTATGAAAAAGTGGGCGTGGTGCCGTCTCTAATATTATGAACATATCTCCCAAACTATTCAAACTAAAATAACCAAATTTGTTCAAGATTAATCTCATAAGAACCCCTACGGACAGTGTGAAAATCGATTAAATCAAATCATAATTCCTATGTCACAGTGCGGAAATGGATGAAATCGGACTAAAACCCTATACTTCTTATATAACAAAATTTAAAATTTCATTTGACTCTTTCACTTTCCGGTAATTGTATGTTTGGTTTGATTGATGAAACCCTGGGAACATTTTATTAGGCTGCGGGATATTAATTGTAACTCCAACATAAGTCAAGAAAATACCGAATTGGATGGCAATTTATCTATGATTTTATGAATAACAGATGTTTATTTCTTTCCTGGAGGAGTTTTCCGACGTTTTATCTTTGCAAACGCAGATTCACCTGAACTTACCTCTTTTTACTTGCTATGCTTATGTATAATATGTCGTGATGCGTGGATAAACCTTGGTCAATACTACACCCATCAAATAAGTATGGGTGATTTTGCAATATCCACCTGACTTTATACAGATATAAGAACGAGCTCAAGTCAAAGACACGCCGAATATAATATAAGTTAGCAAGTTGAACTTTTGTTGAGTAATGAAAATCGAACCCTTATGCAAAATGTTTTAATATAAAATTTGCCTACACTTGAAAGAATTTCTTCAGATTTTATCAATCAAATTGCGATTACACTCGATCTCATCCCTTCCGTACTTGGTTTTAATCACATTAGCTTTTTTTATTTGTTGGTTCAAGTAAAAAGTTTCCCCGAATGTAACAAAAAATTACCCATTCGTTGGCATGGATACGTTGAAGACTGGATTTTTTCTGATTCACAGCATATTGGCTAGATAATTTTTGATTTTTTGTAGATATATTCCCCAACTTTACTTCAACACTCAGCAAATTAATTAGCAAAGTCATGATTTTATTTTTCATTTTGGCATATGCGCCATTTCCTTACTGTTCATGACACAATTTTTATAGGTATGTAAATAAAATTATAAGTATTACATGCTTATAGCTTTAATTTTAGTATACAAGTAAGTATATTGTATGATGTTTGAATGAGTATATGTGAGTATAATAGCTAATATAGGTAGATAATCGTGCTGTCAAAGAGCGCCGGAAACTCTGATTCTTAGAAAGCATTCCTTTTTGCCTTTTGTTGTCGGGATTCCAGCGAGAAATGCAGATAATTGGATTACATGCGGAGCGACGCGTCTTAGCAAGGCAAATTATTTCATGAAATCAACTTCTAATATGTTAATATTCCAAGAATATACACCACATAATGAAGACGTCAGTGACAAAGTTCTTGTTAACTTAGGACTGAATTAAAATGATGAAATTAAGTGGGCGGCAGTGGGAAACAGTAATTTTTGTTAATAATTATATAAAATACTTCATAGAAACTGGGATAATAAATTTTGAATTTCTTCATAGAAATCAATTAAGACAGTTAATATATCTCTTTATAAAATGCGCTAAGTAAAACTGTTTCGCAATCGTTTTATATTTATCAATTTAGTAAAATATTGCCAGAATCGATAGTTCTTTAACGTCTCAGTCTCAGTATGCAACTATTAAAATGGAAAGATACCTTTAATTTTTATATTATTGCAATACTGTTTCTTCAACGCTTTCTGGTTAGTTGCTCACCAATTTACAAAACAAACTGCGCCATTTATGCCAAAAGTGAAACAAATTATGTCAAACGTCAAACTCAAACAACAAAATAAACACAATTTCGATCCGAAAAAAGTTTCAACTTTGTTTCTAAAGTGAAATTTGTAAATGTAAGTATGTACCTATGTAAGTTGGTACGTAGGAATAATATTCATACTTTATTGATGGGGCGCAAACATCGAACACTGCTGGCGAAATTGCAATTTCCCAATTTTAAGCTATTCACATATGAACATTAGGGTGTCCGGTACAATTTTTTTCAAATGGTCCCGGAAATTTTAGTTTTCGACTTAAAAAAGGATACAGCGTAAATTAACTTTTTATTTGTAATTTAAAACGGAGGTAAATCATTTTACTTTTCTCATTTATTTTATATGGAATTTTTTTGGTATTTCGTACTAGGTTATTTATCTCTAAAGCAAATAAATCTACAAGTTTCAAAAAAATATACTCGAGTACAAAACTTTATGCCCTACCAAAATTGACTTGTTGATTATTTTCATATGTATAAATGCATTTCCAAAAATTATGCCCTGTTGAAATTATGCATCAAATATAGTACACCATGCCGTATGAGCAACACAGAAAGTATACCTAAATTGCTTGTATATATGTTCAGTTATTTGATTTATTACTTAAACTGCCTGTAACTATTAAAATAATGGTTCTTGAAATTTTTGATATAGAATGTTAGTGTGAGAATTTCATTATTTCAAGGTTTTAGGTTTCCTTGCTTCATGGAACGGAAACCTAGACCGGGTTTAAATAGAAAAACAATTTTTGCTTACGTTGTATCCCTAATTTTGGCGTAAGAACTGAAACTTGAGGGAATGTTTGCAAAATGATAAATAACTTGGCAGACACCCTAATGTATATATGTACATATTTGTATACTTCACATTGCAATGGAGAGAAGTGTAATTGCCAATCAGCATTTCATCACGGCTCGAAATTTCGCATGACAAAATTGAAATTGTATGGTCTATTTCAATTATGGATGGCTGCATAGTTAAAATAACTTTTATTGATGACTGCTAAGACTTGACGATTTATAAGTATTATTGAGGAGACTTTAAAATGATGAGTAAGTATTAATTAGAGAGCTACGAGTATGTGACATGACGGCGATATTGTCTTTTAATTACAACTTGTTGTTATTGGTGGAATAGAAATATTCTGATTTTATAAATATATAACAAGCAAAGCAAAGAATGGCTATTTGAGATATAGGCCAGGTTGGAAAATTTTTGAAAGCAAGCAAAAGCGCGGTAGATTACGTCAATTAAAAGAAAAGTAATTTACGAAAGTTCTGTGGTCAGAAGGAGAGGAGCATGGTTGAATTTTCTAAGGTTATAAACGGTTTAACTATCTCATTGGCAAGCTGATATATTTTACAGTTTCCGGTAATTGCACTGAGATTAGGCACCCACATAAGTCTAACATGGAAGAAACTTAGTGCTATTCTTAACGCAGTCATGCCATACGGCTATTGGAGTGACTGACCACCGCTCTCAAGAAAACTTAACTTAGGAATAGTACATCATCTGCTACTTTCAATTCAGTAATTTGACTTAACTTAACTTCTCTTCCAACTTCTCTTCCAACCGACAAGCCGCTAAAGAAGTCGATTGCATCTATTGAGACTAATTTGCCTCAAGCGTATTATCCGAAGATGTTGAGTTGATCAACGAAATGTATTCGAAGTATTTCAAAATTAAACGTGGTTTTCTCAAAATGTTGTTTTCAGAGTCAGTACCAACATTATTCGAAAATGAAAAATTTGGATTACCTTTAGCCTTAAGGCAAGCTTCTTGAATATATTTTTAGTAATTAATCGAACATTTTTTTGACACCAATACATTTGTCTTTCTAAACAATTTAAGGGCGAAATGTTGGTCGATTTTTTTTCAGAAACCGCCATTTTGTCAAAAACTTTTAGTTTGCTTATTCCTTCGATTAAATACTAGATTTCACAGTACTTTAACTTTCAACAACTACTGTGCAACCACAAATCATATATTAATTTCTAGTGTTATCCAAACAAAAACCCGCTTTTTCTTATGTTGTCTTAAAAACGCTTAGATAAACAAAAGGGTCTTTTGCTAAAAAATTATCTTTTCTCCCTTTCTTACTTACTTTTATGGCTTTCGCCAGTTATTTTCATAAGTTTTTCCGCCCAAATAAATAAATTACAAAGGCTTCGCCGCCAGCGATTCAGCGAAAAAGATCTGAAAATCGATTTAGCAAAATGAAACGGTTAATATTTGATACAATAAAACCAAAATGAGTATAAGAAATGTACGCATAAAACTTGTTCATCGCCCCTTTGCTACAGTGGAAAAATTTGGCTTGCCGTAATAAATTAAATCTGCGGTTAACAAATTTTTAATTTTTTTTGTCGCATGAAAATTTATTTCAAATTTTTAATACACTAGGGCCACCAAATAATAATATATCAATGAAAAAAAATCTACACATCATGTTTTCTTGTGACATCAAAACATATATTTTCGTAAAAAGTACAAAATTCAGCCACACTTACAGAATTATTTCCTAATATCTAATAGATACTTATGATTTTCTTGAATATTTGGCTTCCGGTAGGTCCCTTTTAAGTCTCCAACAATAGTCTGCTAGCATTCCTGGACTCCATTTCCCTTGATAACGCTTCTCCATTAAGGAAATGTCTTGATGGAACCTCTCACCTTGTTCGTCACTCACAGCACCCAAATTTGCAGAAAAGAAATCCAGATGAGAGATGTATTTTCAAGGGCATATTACACCCCAAAGCTTTAATCATATCATCAATTTTGTATTTATGGTTAGCTAGAAAATTTTGAACAACATTCACAAAACATTTTCCTGATTATCAGTTTTTCTTCAAAGCTCTTATCTTATTAAAAATCCATCTCCATCTTTAGGCATAACTTCCACAAAATTTTTTATCAGGGTTCACTAGAGGATTATTTTTAACATTTTTATGGCCTGGAGTTAGTGATTCACGCTTGGGCCACACTTTCTTTGTATAGTGAATTTTTCCGTCTCTATTGTCTCATTTACAAATAAAATAGCAAAATTTCGTATAACCAAGTAGTCCAAGTAAAAGTGCAATGACTTTAAAATCACCACAAATTTTCCAAGCGTGTTTACTGTATTCAATTTTTTCAAGTATAAATCTCATATTTTCGTAAGTCTCTTTCATATTAGAACCATGAGCAATCGGCACTGAAGGAAGTTTGTTTCCGTTATGCAGTTTCTGTTTTCAAACTAGTTTTTGAAGAGACAATAAACAGTCACCAGTGACTTGGATCATATTTATTTATGTTATTACAATAGACTAAATCACCTCCTTCAGAAAAGTAAAGTTTTATTTCATCGACACGACGTCGAAAATAAGAAATCCTTGCACCACGAGAAAGTAAATTCCAGTCGTTTAATCTAGACCCCAAACGCTCAGCATGTTTTTTAGACATATTTAAATCACGCACTAAATCGTTTAAATCATGTTGTGTCAATAAGTGCGGTTCTTTTGAAGTTGACGATTCATAACTTGAGTCACTATGATCAGATACCTTATTATGCTGACTGATAACAAATTCCGGACTCGAATTCTCACTTTTTGATCGATTTGGAGGCATCGGCACAGGCACTTCAGCACTATGTAGGATGGGTCTCTTGGCCGAAGACAAGTTTGGAGACTGAATAGTGTGTTTGGATTTGGTAGTAATACCTTTTGTTTGAGTCAAACAAAAATAACAATCACTTACATGATCCTTTGGTTCCGTCCAAATCATTGGTATAGCAAATGACAAATGTCTAGGTTCTTGTTTAGCCCAACCTAAAAGGAGTCTCACACACGTTACACAACATTTATGTGAAACCCAGGATTTGTCTTGATTCCTCACAGGAAAACCAAAATAGTCTAAATAGCACTGTTCATTCAGTCATGTGAAATTTCGACGCTGAGTTGAAAAAGTTAATTCTCCACACACATAACAAAAATTGTCCGGGTTGTTCAAACACTTTCGTGGCATATTTACGATCTAACTAACGTAAATAAAATGTAATTTAGAAAACACAATAGTTGCACAGTCGACTAAATGCAGTTATGTAAACAAAGAAACGTATACGAGTATGAGGTCAGAAATGAATATGTAGCTGTCACAACTAGCTGAAAACTGGATGTGATAGAAACAAAACTGTTTTATATTTTTAATGAGGGTACACCAGCGCAAATAAAAATCATAACAAAGTTCATGTGACAAAAACAGTGTTTACCAGTGTTATTACAGAAAATTATTCGTTCCAGCTTCGGTGTTCTAATTTTTTAACGCCAATACGCTTTAAGCGCCAGTTTAAATGTAATTCAGTATGCTTCTTATGAGCTTGCGTACATTTTTTTCCTTATTCGAAGGGATACCAAGCCAACAACCAAACTGCTGTGATACCAACGATTACTTAAAGGAAATTCAGTGAAATTTATTTGACTGATGAGGAATTCTACTGTTTTTGCTTTCTTACTATCCAGATCCAATATCTTCAGCAATTTCTTTCTGAACGTGAGAGTGAAGAATTTTGTGCAGGTGTTTTTTAGACATGCTGTTTTCAAATAATGCTAACAATTTAATATTATGGAAAAATATTTAGCTTAATTATATGGATAAGAAAAAGTTTGACATAATGTTTTAAAGTTGATTTCAGACAAGTAGCCTCCGCGGCTGGCTTGAACAAATTTCGTTCGACAGGCCCGATTTTTTCACTTTCCCGAAAGTTTCCTTCAATAAATTGATTGCTTCCTTGGCTTTATGGCAATTAATTTGGGTCACAACAAGTCATTAGTCGTGGCTCCACAGCGCTCCAAATGGACTGTAACGCTATGGTAGGCATTAATTTTGAAGAAATATGCAGCAATGACTCCCTTTGCTCATAGAGCACACCAGACAATGATTTTTTAAGTATCAAAGTCAATGGAAATGCGAAATTTATTTTTACTAATCTATCCACTCTACAACAGTGAGCGTAACTATTGAAAAAAAGTATCTTATGAAAATAGGGATCGGTGGCCATGTCGTTTTGGGCTCACTCAATGAATGAGTCATGCGCCGGATGGTCGATCGCTTTCAATACTTGCATGAGTTGGATTTTGTTAGCTCGTAAAATCTTCCAATTTTTACACCTGTTAGCGGGTTCATTCGGGTATTATTCTATACGTATCTGCATTTTGCATTAGAGTAAAAGTTGTGCGAAATCGAAAAATCAAATTACTCAAGTATCGGCTATCAAAAATACCAACTCCGAAGCAAGAATTGTTTCATTGAAACCCATATGTCTAAAACCCCGTTCTTTACCCGATTTTTATCTGTGTGAGAGAAAAAGGTTTTGTCAACAAAATAAAGAATATTCCAATAGGGACACTACAAAAGCTGACTAATAGGTACAGGAAATGACGTCATATTTTTCCCCGTTCTTTTGATATTTCTCTTCAGTTAAGTTTACCATTTCAAAGATTTCCACTTGAAATAACGATTATTTATAACATAGTAGCGTCTATCGATAATAAATACTCAGAGTATGAGCATAAACATTCGTAGTATTCGTAATTAAGGCAATGCGAATGAACATTTAAAAGCATGAATGAAATTTCAAAACAGCTGATTGCTATTCAAGTAATTGAGTGAGAGAGCGAGAGCAACAGAGCAGGGGAGAATCAACACATTTCGAATTTTACTCAATGAAAATGTTGCTAACCATGAAATGCTACTCAAAAGCAACATGAATCAGGTGTTGCACCTCAGCAGTGACGTCATAGTGAAAAGCACATGCCAACAGAGAAGAGATGCTATAAAAAATATTAAGGAGGTTCAAAATTTACTTGTTTAGAATGACTGGCCAACTGCATGCGAGATGTGTTCAAAACCTAAGGGGAATTTTCTTTAAAAAAAACGTTATTAATTACCCAATCAAATAAAAATACGTGGTCACCATTCGATGTTATAAACTTATACCAGCGCTTTTATTCCATTCGTCGAAACACCTTTCAAACTGGATTTTTGAAATAGCCTTTAGCTCATTCTTTTCTATTTTCTAAAACAATGGTGCTTTAAGATTCTCTTTAATTTTGGAAATAGCAAAAAGTCACACAGAGCCAGTCTCAGCATGAGAACAGGCAAAATAAAATATCAAGTTTAAAAATTATATGAAGGCATCAACAGTTTTAAAAAAATTTTAAATGAATTTCTTTTGATTCATAAAAGGAAATTCTTTATTCGAATGTGAGTTTCTTCTTCGAAAACACGTGTACACTCCCGCGTAATTTGTAATTATTGCGGTTGCGCTGTGCTCCAACAATGTTCGAAAAACCACACACTCGGCACTAAATGCCGGCGGTTAAGGATCTTCGAATTTATATTTGTCATCAGTTGGCTTCCAACCTCCGACAGCGTCAGTTCGTTTGCGAACTGTGTGAAAAGCGAATTCGGTCACAACGTTTTATTCGAAAATCTAAAAAAAGTACAAAAAGTCAAAAACGAAATGGAAAAGCGTCAACGAACCGCTGTGCGAGTGGTAATGTGTGAAAAGCTACAAAGAAATTAATTATATTTTGGTGACTCGTGGTTTTATTGCTCGCATCTGCCTGTGATTTTATAGTGCTGTGACATTTGGTACATATTCGAAATTGAGAAATATGGTGCACTGCCGTAAGCGGGCCGCGTTAGTGTTTGCTGCGATGACGGTTCATATAAAATGCATGTGAAATGAGGAAAGCCCGTGCTGGCGACCAGCTATGGCAGTTTATCTACTCCAAGTCAACCGTATTAGGTTTGTTTATGTTTTATGATTAATGTGTTGTGATTTGGATATTGTTGTAAGGTGTTTAGAGGTTATAAGGAGAACTATTGTTATTTAATTATAAACCTTCCTTAATAGTTGCCATAAGGTTCCTATAAAGCTCAAAAGGGCGTCATAGTCTGCGGTATTGTGATTTATTTATATTTAATATAATAAAATATAATACAGTATAGTCTTGTGTTCATGGCATTGAGTGAGTTAATTAAAAAGCTAAAAGAGTCTTCATTAGCTCTTCTGCATACATACGTACATATGTACATACATATGTATGTAGCACTGTTTGGTGCATATAAGTGGATAAATATTTTTGGATGAATCTGTGCTCACACATACCAGTATACTTACATATACGTATAAAATTATCGCTGACAAATGTTGAAAAAATAAAAAAGTGAAATGTCGTGCGGCGTAAATAAGACAACAATAAACCAGAAATAAGACATAATAATTTTAAGCAGCGGCAGAAAATCAAATTAAATTATATTTCATTCGAAAAGATCTACTTGAAATCATACTATAGTACATAGTACTATATACCCCTAAACTTTTATATGTATAAAGTTTAAGTGTTTATTTGAAAGTGTGTATGTAGCCTCAAGTATATAATAATACTAAAAAAAAAAAGTTATTATATACTTCAAGATAATATAAAAAAGATTAAAAAATATTTTGAATAAAAATATTATTTATTTTAAGTTAAAAATTCGAAAAATCTATATTAACACAATTTTTAAAATTTCGAGGAAAACATTTTTTAATATTGAATTTTCGTTAAAGAAAAAGTGCTGAGTGCTCATATTCAAGAATACATAACGGCATGAGTGTGTGATACAACTAATAAGCTAATATAAATAGTAATATTTAATACTATACCTATCTGTAAATATATATCTACTATATAAAAGGAAACAAACTGCGTCCAAAAAAAAAAAAAATGTTTATAAACCTACAAACCTATTTCTTGCAAATTACGCCAAAAAAATGTGTTCGTATTTATCAGTTCAAAATTTTTGAAGCAAAAGCGTGCTAGAAACAAAAACTAAATATAAACGAAATACTAAAAAATTATCGAAACAAATAAAAAAATCAGAGCGAATGTGTTAAATGGCCAACGGTGGAGCTTAGTGTATAATTTTGTATTGTATACATGCATATATTAATGCCGTCTATATAATTACTAATGTTCTGAGTATATAATTTAGGTATATGTATGGATATACCTATACAATATATTTATATTTTTATTCGGCTCACAGTGAACGGTGTTGAAAAGTGCTAACGAAAGCATTAGTACCGCCATACATACACTTGGATATAAGATATACCAACACTTAAGAAAGTGGCTAAAAGCAGCACACAAATATATTCTTTAGTGATTGTGTTTCCCAGGCAAAAAAACTGCGATGAAAATCCCGCGTGGAAAGCAGAAATAAAAATTCAACGAAAAAAACACAAAAACGGTGAATAACTGTTAAGTGCTAATGACTTTCCTTGAGGCATTAATCGGCATACTGCTTGATTTCATGTTGTTCTAGTGGCGTTGTGAGACTGGCAATGTGTTCGAGAGGCGTGAAATAATTGCAAGGTAAATACCTCCTCAAGTGCTGCATAATTACCTCCCGCTTCATTCGAAGCAGATATTAGGAACTTGCGGACATTCACTTTTTACTATATTCGAAACGCAATACAAGTACTTTCCGTCATTATTGTCCTCTTTCACACCACCATCTCTTCGTCAACGCTTTGCTAGTGTGTTCAGTGGTAGCGCCATATTGTTTCGGCGGCAAATTGCTTGTCATTGACAAGCTTATGCTGTCATCTCGAATGTACTTATGCACATTTGCAAACACAAGTGTAGCTGTGATCATGATATTAATCATTATTTCATTATTTATATGTCAGCGGAATATTTTTTATTGATTTTGAAAAGCACATCTGACTTCTGTTTAATAATCATAATATATTATGGAATTTTATCTATCTATATTTTTTCTATTCATAAGAACGATCAATAACTAAAAAAACAAATGTTAAGTTCGGTTACACCGAGCAATAATACCCTACACAAATAGAAAATATGTTCTTACAAGAACTTGATTTTGATTCGTGAGATTTTATAGTAGTTACTTATACGCTATGGTGGTTCGATATCGGACTTTCAGACAAATGAGCAGCTCACTGTAGAGAAAAGGAGATGTGCAAAATTTTAGATCAATATTTCAAGTATATACTGAGCAAACTAGATGAATATTTCTAAATCGACTCAGCTCGTAATGCTGATATTTCCGTATGTATTTGGGTGTCTAACTTCCAAACTTAAATTAATATTCATGTATAATAGGCAGCATGATTTGTTGCTGCAACTTTCAAAATCTGATTGATTATAGAGGACATAGGGAGCGAGTGTATTTCGTTTCGGCATTTCCTTTTGTTTTTTGTGTTATTTATGCCTTTCTCTCATTTGAATCAATCAGTCTGACTTGACTGAAGAGTCAGAAGAGAAAACATTTTTCCAATTTTATTCAACAAGAATCTGACAAAAAATGTGTTCCAGTAATATCTGCGTTAATATGTATGGTACGTTTATCAAAGCCGACGAAATACATTCAGGTATAACTATAAAATTTTTTACTTGCAACTCAAACACTTTTCTTCGCAGAATGCCATTTATAATAGCAATAATGCATATTTTTGAACGTTTGAGGTGGGAACTCTTTGCAGTTAACCCACGTGGATCCGCCCCTGTTTCCAAGATTATACACGTTTTCGGCATTAAACCATAATATATCCAATATTACAAATTCACTTAATTTTGTGAGCATATCTTAAAGTTTGACCGAGGTTATCAATATTCACACAAGCACATCGGAGAAAATTATTTTCTGGATTTGAAAGCTGTATTTCACAAAGATAGCGATATTTTTTAGAAAGTCAGCGGTGAATCTTGAGAACCATCAGAATATTATATTCCAAATTTGAATGAAGGTGGTGGTGCAATTCCCATGTTATAGGATTTCACCGAGCCTAGCCAACCGCGTTGTACAATTTTTATACTGATTTATTTGAAGACCCTAAGCTCTATCTTCGGTGTGAATTATTTTGTTTCTGACATATTTTTTAGTGAGTTAACGTTTCGGTAGTTTTTAACATACTACTGTGCCCAAAAAGGTAAGGTGACATTTGAATTTAAACTGCGCGCGTCGAAGGATTTGGAGAATTATTTTTTTTTTTTTAGGTTGGTAGTACTGTCAGTCGCATCTTTGTCAAATTTCATGTCAAAATATTCATTAGTGTTCGAAATATGTGTCGTTGTGAGCTGCTAAAAGTGAGTTTTTCGTTTTTGCCGATGTCGAAATTTGTTGAGCAAAGAATTTGCATTAAATTTTGTTTACGGAAACAATTTTCTGCTGCGGATACGTTGAGGATGGTGCAGAAAGCCTTTGGTGATGAGACTATGTCTAAAAAAAATGTTTACAAGTGGTATAGTGAGTTCCAAGCCGGCCGTGAACGTGTCGAAGACGAAGGGCGACCATCAACCTCAACCGACGAAGCTCACGTTCAACAAATCAAAGATTTGGTGTTGAAAACCCGTCGATTAACAATTAGAGACCTTGCTGATGAAGTTGGCATATCGAAAGCCCCAGCCAGTACCATTTTGGGGGATATTTTGGGCCTCAAGCGCGTCAAATCTCGACTGGTACCGAAAACATTGATTTTTTTGGAAAAAAAGGCGTCGCGTTGAAGTGTGTGAAACGACGCTTTCCGACTACCAGGGTTGAAAGCATTATATCTGGCGATGAGACTTGGATCTATGCTTATGACCCTGAAACAACCGATCAATCGACCGAATATCGTGCCAAAAGAGAGCCGAGACCAAACAAAAATCGCGCCAAAGTCGCTCAAAAATCAAGGTCATGCTGACTGTTTTATTCGATTATCGTGGTGTTGTGCATTATGAATTCCTTCCAACCGGTCAAACAGTCAACAAGGAATAATATTTGAGCGTTATGCGTTGTTTGCGCAACGCTATCCGCCTAAAAAGTCCGGAATTGTGGGAAGACAATTCTTGGTTTTTACACCACGATAATGCACCATCCCATACTGCCCTCGTAATTCGTGATCATTTCGCCAAAAACTCAACCCATATCGTTTCGCAACCACCGTATTCACCTGATCTGGCGCCGTACGACTTCTGGCTGTTCACCAAGCTCAAAAGATCACTCCGGAGACACCGTTTTTATACGATACAGGAGATTCAAGCCGCAGCGAAGATGGCCATCCCGGAAAGTGACTACAACCAGTGTTTCGAAGATTGGAAAATCCGTTGGCATAAGTGCATTGCATCGGGAGGGGATTACTTTGAAGGGATGAAATTGATTTTTAAAAATAAATAAAGAATTTTCTAAATAAATACAATGTCACGTTATTTTACAGTAAATATGTTATGTTGGGTAGTCGAAAAAGTCTTTTTGTATTTCTAGTAAAATTTTAACTTATTCTTTTTTATTTATACTAATAAATAATTAAACAAATGTTTACCATTTTGGTCAAACACATTTTGCCATTTTTATGTTAGAGACATTATTTCAACAGTCTAAATCGAAATTTCTAAATTTCTAGAACGGAATCGAGCAGACCATTGTTGTGCTACACGAACTGATACAGTATCGTCTCCGTAAACTTCACGAATTTCATTGGTGGCATGCGAGGCATTCTTAAAAAAAATTTCAAAATATGGCGAATCTCCTAATTTTTTTCACATATTTTTAACTTTTTTAACTTTCCCAAATTTAATGGTATGACAAAATGTGATTGGTAGCGACATTTATTGACAAAATACGAAACGACTTTTTCGACTACGCCATATATTGGTTATATTATGTAGTTAGCTAACGGAAAATAATTATTTTTAGGATATAGGATTACGCTATAATAATATAATCTGAACAGAGTATATTTAGGTTAGTATATTTAGGTTAAGTTTAACATATATACAAATTTTATATTAATTATTAGTGTGACGAGCTGAGTTATTTAGATCATGTCCATCTGTTCGTCTGTCTGTCTGTATGCACGAAAACTAATCTCTTTCTGAGATATCGATTTGAAACTTTGCATATATTTTTTTCTCCTTAAAAGCTGTTAATTTATCGGAGCCGTCTATATCGGAGAACTATAGCATATAGCTGTCATATAAACTGATTGCTAAAATCGAGCCCTTGTATGGAAAACTATTTTATTTGACAAAGCATCTTCCTAAAATTTGGCACAGATTTTTGCCAAAGCCAACGTTATAATCTGCTAGGAAATTATTCAGATCAGATTTCTATAGCATATAGCTGTCACACAAAATGACCGATCGAAATCTATTACCTGTGTGTAGTAAGTCAATCGCCGTATTTATACTATTTTAACCATCGAACAGTAAAAACGGCTCTAAAGTGCAAATTTTGTATACCCGTTGTTTGTTGTTTATTCCAGGTATATTGACCCTTATTCTAAGAAGCACCAATTTGTATTTTTTCATATAAATACAATATGCACCTGTTCTTAATTGCCCACTTCACTGCAACTATATATATACATACATACTGCGAGTGTGTATTTAATTATACATTTTTTTCCCAGGTACTTTTTTAAAAAAAAACGCATAAAATTTGTATATGAAATAACATACCTGTATGTATGTCACAGCTTTTATTTTAAGTCCAAGCGCCGCGAAACGCGGTGTCAACAGGTCCACACAAAAGCCAAAGTCTATTTATAACTTTTTCGAGCATTTCGGCCGGAATAGCCCGAATTTCTTCGGAAATGTTGTCTTCCAAAGCTGGAATAGTTGCTGGCTTATTTCTGTAGACTTTAGACTTGACGTAGCCCACAAAAAAATAGTCTAAAGGCGTTAAATCGCATGATCTTGGTGGCCAACTTACGGGTCCATTTCTTGAGATGAATTGTTGTCCGAAGTTTTCCCTCAAAATGGCCATAGAATCGCGAGCTGTGTGGCATGTAGCGCCATCTTGTTGAAACCACATGTCAACCAAGTTCAGTTCTCCATTTTTGGCAACAAAAAGTTTGTTAGCATCGAACGATAGCGATCGCCATTCACCGTAACGTTGCGTCCAACAGCATCTTTGAAAAAATACGGTCCAATGATTCCACCAGCGTACAAACCACACCAACAGTGCATTTTTCGGGATGCATGGGCAGTTCTTGAACGGCTTCTGGTTGCCTCTTCACCCCAAATGCGGCAATTTTGCTTATTTACGTAGCCATTCAACCAGAAATGAGCCTCATCGCTGAACAAAATTAAAGCGCGAAACACATTTCGAACCGAACACTGATTTTGGTAATAAAATTCAATGATTTGCAAGCGTTGCTCGTTAGTAAGTCTATTCATGATGAAATGTCAAAGCATACTGAGCATCTTTCTCTTTGACACCATGTCTGAAATCCCACGTGATCTGTCAAATACTAATGCATGAAAATCCTAACCTCAAAAAAATCACCCGTTATATGTTTCTGTTCATATATTGCATATGTATGTGTAGGGTGATTCAAAAAAAAAATTTTTTTCTTTTCAACACTCTGTTTGTTTAGCCATTTCATTTAATTGTAAATGTATGTGCGGTCGGTTTTTCGCCTTCATGCGAAAAATTTTTTAATTAGGTTTTGTAGGAAATTGAATGCTCTAAAATGCAGTCTTTTATGATTTTTTCGTAAACCCAACCGTTTAAAAGATATTAACAGTTAAAATTTGATGATTTTTGGGAAAATTTTTTATTTCTTAATAATTTTATAACTCAATGATAATAATTCCTGTTTTTTTGATATTTTTTCATAGAAATTTTTATTCTACAATATAACTGTTTTTACATATCATGAGGTACATCGTGGAGTTTATAAACACATTTTTCGGAATTTTTTGATGACATCAGTCGGAGAAATGGCTGGGTGAATGAGATGTGTTTTTAACTGGCGGATACGATTTCTCATGTTTGGTTCATTTCAACACAAAAACCAATTTATTCTTAAAAGTACGTGAATGGTTATCGTCCCTACTAGAATCATGAAAAAATTTTAATAAATAAAATGGTAATAAACGTTCCTTTAAATTTTCCGCAAATTTTTTTACATAAATTTTGTCATAACAATGTCAATAAATTATGAAAAATTATGAATCTAATAGGGTTGATAGCTAAGGGTTTTTGTGAACAATAAAAAAAATTAAACAAATCGGTTGAGTAGTTCTACCGGAATCATGTCCGCCAGTTTAAAAAAAGTGTGTTTGGAGAAAAACGCGTTAAAAGTTTAAGATGTGCACTCCGAGCGCTCCGAACGTGGAGCAGTATTATTATTTTTGCGCCTTTTTCGAAACTTTCCAATGATAAAATGGGTTTCTACATTAGTTCTAAGGATATAAGGGAGAAGAAAATGCAAACAAATTTGAAAAAAGATTACTCTACTGACCCCCTAACAACAGCGCGCCAGTCGTTTCTTCTTTTCGCAAGGTGGCGTCGATTGCGAGCTCATTTTTTTGAGACGAGAATGGTCAGAAGGTTGTAACTCATGTGCACACATGCAATATTTTTAGCTGAGGTTTAAATTAACTGTCTCAAAATACTATATAATTTAATAAATGATAATAAACTTAAAGCTTTAACTATTTACGGTTGTAGGAAAGAAATCACAAAAAAGAGGACTTCACATGTGATGACCCGCTTAAGCTTATTAAGTTATGTCACTTTATCTGTTTGTCTGTATTTACCCGATATAGTTACTCCGATATCAGTCTGAAATTTTTAACACATCATTTTGACCCCAAGAAGCTGCTGATATGTCGAAACCGATAATATCGAACTACTATAGCTTATAGCTGCCAGATAAACTGGCCGATCAAACTCAAGTCCTTATATGGAAAACTCTTTTATTTGTCAAGGTATCTTACAAGATTTAGCTTAGAATTTCATCCAAAGTAACGATACACTCTCCGAAGAAATTATTCACATTCGACAACTATTATATGCTATATGTTGTCATACGCAATAACCGATCAAACAAAATATATATATTTCCTTTTGTCCCAAAATCGAATTAATAAATATATTATATTCGGCGAATCGTAAATCGGCTGAAAGAAGCATCTTTTATCTATTATATATGGGTCAAACTACATCAAGTGATCCATGAAATTGTCGGAAAATCGACCCCTGATGTATATATTTTGTCAAAATTCTTTTTTTGTTAAAGCTATTGATGGTTGAAATTTAGAGGACGATAAAATTGTAAAATTATTTTCTCATAAACTACTGGAGATAAATACATGAAATTTTGTGAAGTTAAGAAATATTAGTGCTATATTATAAATATTTTTTCATGATCCATTTGTATAAATAATAATATTTTACATAACTTTTTTTTAAACAATTGAAATTTTTTAAGTGTTCATCACGCTAAAAAAATTGAAAAGTATGAAACACAACGCAGAAAATATTCACCTTTAATAATCTACAAAAAAAAATTATTCATTCATACCATTCCAAAGATTTTGAATTTTGTGTCCCCCTACCGCTCTTAAAACGTATGGAACTTCGATCGTTCCGCAGTGCCCTCGTAAGCTCCCGAGATCTGTGCCGCAAGAAAAGCATAAGCGCATTCTTGCATGTTCTTAGGGAGTCATCTACCAATTATTTCGTCTTTTTTGTGACTTTATTTTAGTAATACTATGTATTGTATTTCATCGATTAATGACTTTTGTGAGCGAGACAATGGTACGATTTTCCCATCTGTAATACGAACCCCCACAGAGTGCGAAGACAACGACAATAATGAATTTTGACGCAAAGAACCGAGCCGTTAGGTGCTATCATAACAACAGAATTATTAGTGCTAAAAAGCAAAAACACTTACACGAACCGGTATATATAAATGCCTTAGCATTAGTTTGTCACACGGATCACAGACTAAGAGCGCAACCAAAGAGATATCAGGGAGAGGACAATAAATTAAATGCTTATTTTACTACTTAAATGAAACCTACAAACTATTCGCTTTAACATTGATTAAATAATGAAGTCAACATACAAAAGTATATTGCATAACCACGGTAATTATTTAAATTTTGCTAATGTTGCTCCTATCAACCGGTGTCACCAGTCGCCTAGTCTCATGCCAGTTCGCTCAAGCTTTCAAAATAACCCTCTTGTGTAGCAGTGCAGGTTTAAAGATTACTAACTTATTTCGTTAAATTGTTGTAAATATTATGTACAACTAGTATAACTGTTATTGTAAATTTGACGCCAACTTTTTTGCCCTTTAACGCATTTTCTAGTCTAGACAGTACGGGTGTGTTTCATGGCTTCATTCATTAAAATTATGAATGCTTTGTTGAAAGCTAAGCTTCTCTAGAAGGGTTCGTATGCACAAGCTATCGCGAAGGTAATTATCCTTTTACTGTTTAAGTTGTGTTATCAATCTTGGTGACATTGACATATGTATTAAGCACTTTAGGCGAAGTTAAATTAAATAAATAAATAAATGTATATACGAGTACACTTAATACAATTGATATGAGAGTATGCAATAAATTTATAACAATCAACAGGTATGTAAGTCGTTAACAAAGCAATTTCATTAAAATATTATAATTAAGAAAATAATATTATATCGTAAGCTTTTTCACTCTACTCACGAATAATTTTACTTTATCGTTTGGAAATAAAGCGTTTTTCGAGATATATTTATTACAGTTTTTTAATTATATAAATTATTTATAGATTTCTCGAAACCCAAATTTCCCGATAAGCGCATATATTTATTTTCATGTCGATTTTCCATTCGCTTCATTCACTTTTATACTCTTGCAACATGTTACAATACTATTGTTACATAGTACAATACTATTGTTCACCTAACAGGTGATTGTTAGGTATAAGCAAAACAATCGAGTGTGTGAAATTTGACATATGTACTTGCAAAAAAGTAAGGCGGAGTTCGTAGATGAACTTAATACGAACACTGCACGCCCCCCAAGCACCTTTAAGCGAAAACCTATGAAGTGTAAAAACTGAGCGGTAAATTGAGATACAGGACTCAAATTTGGTACAACGAATTATGTCAAAGGGGCACTTTTGGTCTGAAAATCTTTGAAAAGTGGACGTAGCCCCGTGTCAGTTTAGTTTTACAAACAGGACGGCACATGAGAATTTTAGAGGAGTCGGTGTCAAATTTGAACGATGGGCGTGGAAACGCCCACTTTTTGGTAAAATCACATATCTAGGAACCACGTCTTTTCCCATAACACATACATAATTTTAAATTCCATTTGATTCGTTCTTTTCCAGTGTACAAATCATAAAGTAATTAATATAATGAGATAATATTTTACTCAAATAATGACTTAGGCATTCTCTAACCACCTCATGTTGAAAATTGTCCAAATCCTAAAAAAAGTATTTAAGCCCCTAGGTATCGAATATGTTGACCTCAGTACCTATATTCGACTTTATACCGCATATATCGGCCAATATGTAAGTTATCTTAATAAATATGAGGGAACGGAATTTACGCCGAAATAATTAAACCTATAAATAAATTTATTATAATATTGGAAAAGTCATTCGATAACATTGTTATTGAAATGTAATCCCACTCAAACTTAATAACAGTTAATAAATACTACATATATACCTATATTAGGTGGTCAAATATCACCCTCCCGCTTTTTTGCTCTTTTTTCAATGCTTTATAAAAAGTGTTACAGTGATCGGATTTGTATCGCCGTATTTTGTATGCATAACTTACTCGGTTTGCTTTCATAAAGCTTACATCTTTATAGCCGTTTGGCTAAAACACGTTAATGACTGGGTACTTAACGCTCGAGAGCCATAGCAACCGAAATTTCACCTAAATAGTGAAATAGCGTTGACGAGATAAGAGCAACAGCAAGCTTTGCATGAAATATAATATGAAAATGATAAAATTTATTATATAATATGTGCAGTCTTTTTATCACAGCTCTACTAACTAAATATAAATAAATAGAGTTATCTATTACTTGTTAATGCATTTATGAGCTCGCTGACAATTGAAACTTGCAGGAATTGTTATCATAAATGAAATTAGCTCTTAAATCCATTTTCTTTTTTTGTATTTGAATATTTTTGAGCATATGGTTATACTCGTATGTGTGCTGCGGTTATATATAATGGAATATTGTGAACTCTCTAACTCGGAAATGATGTCACGTCCTCCGATTATAATCGACAAATGTATGTATTGATTATTAAAGCCCGAAATAAACCAATGCAAAATACAATAATGCGCTTAGCAAATTTTCGCTATCGTGATTAGGAATAAAACAAACACATATGGCATAGAATATATTGAGAAGAGGACAAGTAGTAGCAGTTTATAGATATTGTGGGGTTAAATAAAATAAATCAAAATGATCAGTCAAATCACATCGTGATTTTAATTAATTTTATATATAAGTATATATAACTACTAGGTTTCGCCAAACAAATTAAATTTTTTTCTTTTGATATTGTGAAAATATCGTCCAAAACTATGAGAAAGAAAACATACGACTTCCGGAGATCAATTGTGAAACCAGCGAAACTTTCTTCTTTAATCTCTTATGTCCTCTATGAATCACCCTTTGCTTCTGATGACTGATAAGCTTCATCAGAAACACACACACAGGAAATTTTATCCGAAACATGGTCAAGTACACCTCGAACGAAGGCTGCGATAACTTTCCTATACAAAGGGATTGAGGTCACAGAGAGACAGAGAGAGTTATTTATAAAATGTTTTCCGAATAAATATTTACAAGCAGCCAGAGGCATATAAATTCCTTGCATTCCGGCGTCTTATTGTAGGACTGTGCCTGCTCTGCTTACTTTATCTGCTTAACAGTTACCAGGAATATAACTACATATATAGGACATAGTTCTAGGGATATCGGATGTTAGATCCCGGAATGCTTAATATTAGTTCCAGCACCACGCTTGTCAGCGCAGCTTCCACCATTTCCATTGGCTCTGGGAAAATTGCCTTTGGGATCACCCTCATCCCGCACACCTATGTTAATTCGTTTCCAGGCAACATCAGTAAACGATTTAGCGGGCTCATAATCTTTGTCTTCGGATTTCGGGCTGACGGCTTAGCCTCTTCAGCAGACCTCTGTCACTTGGCTGGTCCTGCTAGTGGTTCAAGTTTTAGCTTAGGTAGAACCGCTTTCACGCAATCAATGTACCTTTCTAAAGAAGTAGCCAGCACGAGGCTTCTCCACTTACTTTGCTTCCGCTAAGTCATCGACATTGGAAATTGACCATTCTTTGGCAGACGATCTACAAACAGCAAAGCTTTTGGCATCTTCTTCCCTTCTTTATTTTGTAAGCCTACCTTAGCTACAAAGTTTGGTTCCTGCTGCCGCTTCCTGGAGTTTCGGCTTCAGAGATATTGCCAGCACTTACCCCTGGAGCAAGCTTATCTACGAGTATAATATGTTTTCAGATTATTCCAATATTTTTAAGAGCCCTATAGGAAACTTTATTTCGGCTTTAACTCGAAAAAGTCCTATATAATAAATTTTCTCAGAAAATGCAAAAAAAATCCATTTTTTTACTCGAATAACTATATAAATTTATATACATATGTATCTATCTCGACTAATGTCTCGAAACAAAATAAAAACACAAGAAAAGTCGTTAGCTGTGTGTGTGGATTGATTGACGGCAAATGCTTCATTGGTTAACAGTTCAATATTTTTATAAATTAAACAGTTATTCTGACATGTTGATGAGTAAAAAATTCTATGTACAAATAAATGTGTGCATATGTATGGCAATATATAAACACATACATATGTATATGCACTACGTACGAGCTGGTTGATCACAAAGCGTAAATATCGTTGTACTTATTTGTATTTAAACGCTTAAATTTTGAAATGTGTTGCATTGAAAGCGATTACTGTCAGTCTATGTTTCTCTTGACGCGTGGAGCCGCAGGTAATTTTAAAACTTTGATTTACTTTTATTTTTCTGTATATTGATTCAGAACAATGTCGCAAGCATATTTATTATTTGTGATTTCTTTGCGCAAGTGACTGACAATTTCACATTAGCATTTTGCAACAGTCTGTTGTGACTGCTCCAATGCTGTGAATTATGCAAATGCCATAGTCAGCTGATTTCATTCCATTCTATTTTGTTTTTGTAAGTTGTAAATGGACATGACCTCCGAATGATGATCTCATTGCTGTTACTTTTGTATTTTAAACTTAAATTAAAAGCGTCATATATGTATTTCATATACATATGAGTAGTATGCGCTGTGCGCTTTCAAAGCTTCGATACCTCGTCAAGAAATTAACGAGAATTTAAAAATAAAACGAAAATGTTTTCATCATCATCCATATTTATTTTATCGCCTTCAAAGTAACATCAAAAACACTTTTAATAGGCACTTTCTGGGATGGCCTTCAGCTATCCCGTCGATTTTGTTTTGATGTCTTCAATTGAGTCAAAGCGTGTTCCGCGAAATGGATATTTCAGTGTGGAGAAATATAAAAGTCACAGTGGGCCATATCAGGTAGATATTTGTTGAGTGTTTGGCAAAAATATTAGATTGTCAAATATCTCCCTTTTTGAATTTCGCGGCTATGTATAAAGCGTTACAGAGCTCGTATCTGGCAATACTATACATCTTTGAAAGGTCTTGACATAACCTACAAAACGACGCTATGCATGATTAGTTTGGATATTGCGTTTCACAGTTATAGTCATGTAAACATTAAGTTCACCAACGCCGAAATTCGCGCTATTTTAAAGTTTTCCTTCGTTAAAGGCAAATCCGCTAGATAAACGTTTCGTGAGATTAATGGTGTTTTGGCGGATGGTACTCCATCACTTCAAACTGCGGAGGAATGATTTCGACGATTCAGAGCTAATGAAAACGACACCTGTGACGACGAATACCGATAAAATCATAGAAAACATCGAGTTAGAGCGGTATGTGGCATCTCGTGACATCAGAAGATGGGAACTAGTCACCAAACCTTTTTAAACCATCAGCAGAAGGCTGGATGCACAAAAAAGCTTGATGTTTGGGTGCCGCATGATTTGACGCAAAAAAAACCTTCTGGACCGAACCAACGCCTGCGATATGCTGCTGAAACGGAACGAAATCGACCCATTTTTGAAGCGGATGGTGACTGGCGACAAAAAATGATTCATATACGAAAATATTAAGCGAAAACGGTCGTGGTAGGAGGCCGGTGAGTCGTCCCAAACAGTGGCCAAGCCGGGACTGACGACCAGGGTTTTGCTGTGTGTTTGGTGGAATTGGAAGGGAATAATCCGCTATGAGCTGCTCCCATATATCCAGACGCTTAATTCTATCATCTACTGCGAACAACTGGGCCACTTCAAGCAGGCAATCCAGAATTGGCCAACAGGAAGGGTGCAGTGTTCCACCAGGACAACGCCAGAACACACACTTCATTGACATGGGAAGTTTTATCGCATCCACGATATAGCCCGGACATAGCGTCAAGTGATTACCACCTGTTCCTGTCCATGGCGAACGCCCTTGTTGGTGTAAAGTTGAACTCAAAAGAGGGTTGTGAAAAGTGGCTGTCCGAGTTCTTGGCAAATAAGGAGGGGGGTTTCTACGACAAACATTACTGAGGTCGACTGACATAAACAGCTTCTGTAAACACACTGGTTAACAGAACGCGCTAATTTTTGGCATCATAATTAAGGACATTTGCACCAACCTAGGAAAAAAAACTTACCTGTCTTCTATATAAGCGGGAGAAGAGAGAGAGAAATGAAGAATACCCGATACTTTCTTGACACAAATACTTACTTTCGAAATTCAAATTTGTTTTACAGAAATAGCTTCCAGCTTTCCATAGACTTAGGTTGAAGCATATAGATTGCCATACTTTTAACGCCAATTGGCTGGCATAATAAATCTTTGGTTGATTTTAGGCTTTATAAATATGCGACAGTATGTTGGATCTGCGAACAAGGAGCTCTGCGTGTCACAACGAACAAGCGCAATTACCTGTCCAAGTGAAATTATTCGTGAAGTCACGAGAAATCAGCATACACATTTACTTAACCTGACACACAGAAGAAAATAGTGATATCATATGATCATATTTATCAGATCGCTACTCTCGCATTACATAAATTTTAGTCACATTTGAATTGAATTGTAGAACAATACTAATATTCGAGCAATTTCCATATGTCGTTCTATTATAAAATTTGGCTTAATAAGCTAATTAGCTAATTTGAAAGCGAACTCAGAATTATGTAAACAAATTGAATTTATGAATTCTTTAAAATCAATAAACAATTTTTTATTGATAACATTATTATTCCCGGCATTTTAACTAATAACATCGTTGTTATGATTAATAATGTGCCACAATAGACAGGCCAACGAAATTACATAACCGATGACAAATAGGTACATGTGAAAATTGTCAAAGCCATAACCTGGGATTTATATTTATGTTTATTGCCCATAATGGTTAGTAATAGAAATTTATTAAATAAATTATTCAACTAGCCGACACATTAATGGTGAATGATGGTTGCATTTGAGCGCCGTCATTGACCATAAATTGTGGCTGGTTCCCAATGTTTATAGAAAGTGGATGGTAAAATTTGGAAGTTGCTATTTTTGTGTCGTATAATATTTGTATGGTTATTGTTTGAATAGAAGCGAGAAGCTCAGTATGCTTTGACATTTCAACGAGCAACGCTTGCAAATCATTGAATTTTATTACCAAAATCAGTGTTCGGTTCGAAATGTGTTTCGCGCGCGTGTTTTGTTCAGCGATGAGGCTCATTTCTGGTTGAATGGCTACGTAAATAAGCAAAATTGCCGCATTTGGGGTGAAGAGCAACCAGAAGCCGTTCAAGAACTGCTCATGCATCCCGAAAAATGCACTGTTTGGTGTGGTTTGTACGCTGGTGGAATCATTGGACCGTATTTTTTCAAAGATGCTGTTGGACGCAACGTTACGGTGAATGGCGATCGCTATCGTTCGATGCTAACAAACTTTTTGTTGCCAAAAATGGAAGAACTGAACTTGGTTGACATGTGGTTTCAACAAGATGGCGCTACATGCCACACAGCTCGCGATTCTATGGCCATTTTGAGGGAAAACTTCGGACAACAATTCATCTCAAGTACCGTAAGTTGGCCACCAAGATCATGCGATTTAACGCCTTTAGACTATTTTTTGTGGGGCTACGTCAAGTCTAAAGTCTACAGAAATAAGCCAGCAACTATTCCAGCTTTGGAAGACAACATTTCCGAAGAAATTCGGGCTATTCCGGCCGAAATGCTCGAAAAAGTTGCCCAAAATTGGACTTTCCGAATGGACCACCTAAGACGCAGCCGCGGTCAACATTTAAATGAAATTATCTTCAAAAAGTAAATGTCATGAACCAATCTAACGTTTCAAATAAAGAACCGATGAGATTTTGCAAATTTTATGCGTTTTTTTTTTTTTAAAAAGTTATCAAGCTCTTAAAAAATCACCCTTTAGAAACATGGATGGTGAAATTTTGGAAGAAGTGTTGCAATATTTGTGTAGTATAATAATAGTAAGGTTAATATCAGAATGGAAGGGAGAAAAAATTCTATAAGATGGCTACTTCTAGCCACAAATGGCTGTATGTGTGTCTTCTTATAAAAATCGCTTAAAGTTGCCATGGTGAAAGCGAGCACCAAAGCGACTTTCGGCGACTACAAGAGGACAAAGCGACAAACCAGGTTGTGTAGTGGTTTCTCGCTTGAAATATTTTTGCCATTTTTATTGTTTGTTATTTTTGAATGGTGGCAATGAGAATGAGCAGAATGCAGCTTATGGGCTGAGAAAACAATTTTAAAATAATACTGTTCCATTTATACGAGTATGTCTGTCTAAATTCAGATCTCACTGTTGGCTCCTCTCACCTTTTGTGAAATATGCTTAGCTTAAACTTTATATGATAGTAGGAATAACTCTGCGAACAAAAAAAGATACATCAAATGCGTGATTTGTTTTACATTTCCTTTGTTGATATAGAGAGAATGAAGCGCATCGACTACAAGCAACACTTGATAGCTTTAGCCAAAGCATTGCAATACTGGGAAGCAGTAAAACATTTATCTCCGTTGATTAAGTAGATTTTTATAGCACTAACAGAGAACTCAATTGTTTTCGTCATGGATGCCCGAGAATGCTTCAGCGAACCTATTTCCAAAGTTAAATTAAACAATAAATTTAAGCGCCTCCTACTGTGAAATGCTTTTGGTCTTACTAGAACATGGGAGTGTACAAGTATATTGCTTTGACTACTTTTATATTCTACTACGCCTTTTACTCCACTTTTGCTTCGCCGAGGCATGTTTTATTTGTGTGCTTTTGGCGAGGTCAGATATTTAATGGCCAGTCGGCAGCCTCCTCACTCCAAGCCACATCAAACCACGTTGGCAACGCAATAATGGGATATCGCTTGATTCAGATAAATCGAGGAGCGTGCATTCTCGAATGAAGTATGTGAGTTTACATAAGTGTGCAATATTGAGCTTGAGTTACAAAGCAATATTTATTTGCTGCGCATTTCAGTGAAGAACATACCAGCGGTCACTCTGTGGTATAATATTAAGGCTTTAGGTCAAAGTTTCTAATTAAATAGCTTCTTTTTCTTTACTGGCGTAGACACCGCTTACGCGATTATAGCCGAATTAACAACAGCGCGCCAATTTTCTTTTTATTTTTCTTCTTTTCGCTACGTGGCGCCAATTTGATATTCCAAGCGAAGCCAGCTCCTTCTTCACTTGGCCTTCGAACGGAGTGGAGGTCTTCCTCTTCCTCTGCTTCCCTCGGCGGATACTTTCAGAGCTGGAGTGTTTTCATCCATCCGGACAACATGACCTAGGCAGCGTAGCCGCTATCTTTTAAGTCGCTGAACTATGTCAAAGTCGTCGTATATCTCATACAGCTCATCGTTCCATCGAATGCGATATTCGCCGTGGCCAACGCGCAAAGAACCATAAATCTTTCGCAGAACTTTTCTCTCGAAAACTCGCAACGTCGACTCATCAGTTGTTGTCATCGTCCAAGCCTCTGCCCCAAATAGCAGGGCGAGAATCACAAGTGACTTATAGAGTTTGGTTTTTATTCGTCGACAGAGGACTTCACTTCTCAGTTGCCTACTCCTTGATGACAGGAGATATTTCGACTTGCCCTCGTTCACTGCCAGACCCATTTGGGGATGTTTCCTCGTGGAGGCTGAATTTACCGACTGTTGCGCCAAAGATACCTTCCTTGTCCACCCTGGCGTTTAAGTCGCCAAGCACGATTTTGATATCGTGGCGGGGCAGTTCTCATAGAAGGCATCTTTGGTCACATTGATCTTCTCTTCCGTCGGGGCGTTGGCACAAATCAGCGATCTGTTGCAAAACTTCGCTTTGATGCGGATTGTGGCTAGACGTTCATCCACCGGAGTAAATGATAGTACTCGGTAACGGAGTCTTTCTCCCATCACGAACTCCACACCAAACTTGCGCTCCTTTATATGGCCACTGTAATAAATGCCACAAGGACCTACTCGCCTCAGTCCTTGTCCCGTCCAACGCATTTTTTGGACGGCGGTGATGTCGGCCATCACTCTAAAGACATCAACCGGCTGGGCACCGGCACTTTCAGAATTAAGGGATCGGACGTTCCAGATCCTCATTTCGTGTGCAATGGTCGTCATCAAAAGGGGGGTCTCTCAACCGAGGCAGTTGGTAATCTTTCATTGGGGCGCTTTTTACGTGACAGGCCCCAAGCCCAACGCACAACCCTGTGAAGGGTGTGTTTCGCCCTCTCACTTTAGCTCGCCTTCAAACGGATGTTCTTAGGCTACCCAGAGGATACTTTGTCAAAGACCGGAAGCCGTGAGCTGCTTGAGCCATGTGTAAAATAATCGTTTCGGCCACTCCCAAGTGAATGGCGATCAGAGAACTTTCCTCATTTGCGTGAACTTCAACACATGACTCCATCCTCCTAGCAAATCGCAAACTTGTCTATAATATTATGCGCCGAAAATACACAAGCGTTTGATTTGGGGCCATTGGTGTCTAGACTTAGTTGCATCAAATATTCGTTCAAGAATAATTCGCATAATTTCCCCAAAAGGACTTCTATCAACTCGGTTATGAAAATAACCGTATCGAAAGTATAGGGTGGGCCATAAAAAATTTTATATTTCGAAGATGGGGCGTAAAAGATTGAGTGTAGCGTTTGCTGTATGGCACGTAGCGCCATCCTGCTGGAAGCAAATGTTGTCCAAGTCTTCCTCTTCAATTTGCTTGAAGAAAAATTCGGTTAACATTGAGCGATATCGCTCACCAATGATGGTTGCGGTTCCTTCTTCATTTTCGAATGAGCGATGATTCTACCAGTCCAAAATCCGTACCATACAGTGATTCGTGCTGGGTGCATTGGCTTCTCGACGATTGCGTTTTTCTGTGCCCCAAATGCGACAATTCTGCTTGTTAACGTAACCATCGAGGGGGAAATGAGCCTCGTCCGAAAAGAATGAATGGGTTGAAGGACTCACCACTTTGGAAAAAAGTTTTCAATATTTCCCAGTTTTCTTCTAGTGAATAGCGATCCACTTCGTAAATTTTAGACTTTTTTACTGAATATCTGTCACTTTCCGAATGGTATTTGGCGTTTCCATTGTCGAAATATAGATAATTCATTATTATAAAAAGAATTATCAATGATTAAAGAAACACAAATTTCGGTTGCGCCGAAGCTAGAATGCAGTATGAAAATAACCGTATCGAAGGTATTATAATAGAATTATCAATGATTAAAAAAACGCAAATTTCGGTTGAGAAGTAGCTTCACATAATCATACATAAAATAGTTCAGCGGTTTTACATCGCATGATCTATAAAACCATTCCACAGACCCAAGTCTTGAGCACTCACAAAAAGGTTTCTTCAATAAATTAAATGTTTCGTTGACTTTATGGCATGTAGTGCTCTTTTATTGGAGCCAAAGGTCGTCCACATCAACATCCCAAAACTCAAGCACGAAAATACCCTAAATTCTTACTCTGAAGTGTAACATTATGACTGCCTTCATTTTATGAAAATATATGAACCAATGATTCTCTTTCTCCACCGACCATACTTTTTGAGAATGTAGTGGTGTTTTAACAATGGCTTGTGGATTATCACTCCAAATGTGATGTAGTATCGCTCTGTATATAAAGATGATGACGGTCCTTTTACGATGTCACTTTAATCTTTGAGATTGGTCAAACTTAATAGGAATTACAGTTGAAAATAAAATCCACATATTTACGAATTTAAATGCTCTTCTTCCAAGAAAACATTTTGGAAAAAGTCGTTTCCTGCTGGGTACATTCTTACACAGAAGTCACTCCCACGTTCAGATATAGAACTTTGTGTGATGTCACTGATGATGGATGCTGACTCATTGGCGACTATTAGTTGCCGGAAATGGCACCATTCAGTCTTTGCGGCGCCAATAAGTTCATTTCATTCATTTAAAATGTTCGTCCCTTAAGGTATCAGCCAAAGTATGCATGTGTGTATAATGGTAGTTTCTATAGACCCAATGCATTTACGTTGCAATAGCAGGAGTACTCAAAACAAAAAATTTATGAGCTCAGTTAGTATTGCATTATCTGAAATCAGAGCGTGGAAAATAATTTGAATTTAGAAAATTTACGAAGAAATCATCAAAACTAAAATTAAATAGGGAGGAGAATTTTTTCTGCAGAACAGCAAAATCTGAAAGAATTTCCAGATCCACCACTGATTACTATTGTAAAATCTATGTTAAAAGTAAAAAACTGATAAAATTAGTAACATAATGTCTAGACTGAATTAAATATTTGCAAATAATCTAACTTTGAATTTTATTATATTTTTTATTGCAGCTCTTACCTACACAAGTCTTCACCTGCCAATAAAATTCACCAGCAAAAATGTGATATTTAAGTGGTTGCAATTGCAAGTGTTTTATTCAACATATTATTTGAGTTCAGTGCACCATTTGGATGACGACTGAACGACCGTGAGGATAAACTTTGCGAAATGCGGAAAAACTATCAGATATAAAAGGGAGACGTTAAACCAAAATGACGCTGCAGATAGCGATTGAAAATAATAAAAACTTACAGACAAGTGAGAGAAATGCTCACGAAGAGACGTTGAGCGTCATATCCTTGCAGCAAACAAAACTACAGAAAGCAACGAAAGCAAAACTGAAAAAATACAAACATACATATGTATGTGAAAATATTTTTGCTTGAAGCCAATTTGAAACACATATTCACTGTGGAGGATGAAAAATCGCTATTGAAGCGAATACAATTTTTTGGCACAAAGAGCTGTGGCTGTGCGAAGTCTATTAACTCATAGTTCCGGGAGTCAATTTGGAGTGCTTTACATATATTAAAAATACTTAAAATGTTGAAAAGCCAGAGTCAGTCATAAAATAGCAAAACATTTCTGAATATAAATAAATATATTATTAATCAGTGAATTTGAACAAAATGTTATATTTGCTCACGTATATGAACTTAATAAAAATTAATTTTGCTGGAGGTTTGTGAATACTTTTGATTGTTTTAATGATTGTAACAAGTAAGTAAGGTCTTAGTTCAGGTGCAACCGATCATTTTATGCTCTTACAACTTGCAAGAATCAATGTCAGGGAAATGCTTTAAGGTGCAAACCATCAACCAGAGGATCGGTAACTAAGTAATTATATCCTTAACTTGAATCACCATAATCCAAAAAACCGAACGCGATAGTAAACGCACAACTATTGTGACGTCAGTGGCGTTGGTATCAAACAACAACACGGCACTAAGTTGGGATTGGATTGACGGAAATAACGGACAAAGTCTTCGGTGATCTGAAAGCATGCGATCAATTCAGATACGGCTGAAGGCGAGTTTTATTTGAATGGTGTGATTAATTGTCAACTACCTGACATATACGCCTTACTATAGAATTGATCCCTTAGTATTACTACGCAGCTGAAATTTGAAGTAGCAGTTGTCATGTAAAGTATTTTAATACTAATTGTTATTGTTAAGAATAATAAAAAGATAAATAGTAATTAAAACACAATTAAGATTATTTAAATAATTTTAACGCAAAAGAATTAGACGCTAGACAACATTTTTTTAGTTTTTTGAATTTTTTCATAACTTTGCAACAATCAGAATTTCTCCATTTACGTCACAATATTGCAAATGGCATGGCTTTGTCTTTAATGGACATCGCTAAACATAGAATCTTTGCAATCAAACAATAAAACTTATTTTAAGGAAACGAAAATGTGTACTTTATTTAACAAGCGCAATTTTAGGTGAGTATTAGTACAAAAGTCGAAATCGATTACAAACTGAACTGGAAAATGGAAATCGGTCAATGAATTGCAAAAGTTTATGCGGCATATTATATGCGCAAGAGTATATTCAGCAACTACTGGAGTCTAAACATCCATATATTGGTGGTTTGGCCCTCAAAAGTTCATCCTGCGTTTATATCTCGAACTTGACAGCCTTTGTTTGTTCCACAAATTCATTGTTATCATAACTTAATTAAGAAAAAAAGGAAACAATTTTAAAGGAATTTACATTAGGTTTATTTTTTTTATTTTTTTGAGATCAGAAAAATATATTATTTTCCATACATGCAGTTATTCATTTATTTCATTTTCATGTATACTGCCTTTGATTTTGCAGATTTTTTTTTCCAATATGTACTACCGACTACTTTGAAATTTATTTGCTCTAAAGCTTCTGACTAAGCACATGATCAGTAAAATAACAGGTCTATTAAGAATTCCTCGGCTTATCACAGTACAATACATATTTTTGGCAAATATGGCTTTTTCTACTCAACATATGTAGTTCCCTTCAAGGATGTTATGCTGATTATAGCGATCTCCCTACTTTTCGAACCAATTTTAGTAGTACGATTTGTGCTTTGATTCAAAATAGACCTCAGTTTTGGCGATCATACCTTCACTCGAAATGTTTTTGCCAGCGAGCATTATTTTAAGTTCTGAGAATAGGAAATAGTCGCTGGGAGCCAAATATTGAAAATGCGGTAGATGCGGAAGCATTTCTAATGACTTGTGACACGGTGCTTTGTTGATGAAACACTCTTTTTTTTCAATTTAATCTATTTTTGGTGATTTCGTCATTCAAACATTTCTATAATGCTGAATTTTTTTTTTTTGAATAAAAATGATTCCATGCCGAATGAAACGCTACCTCGTTTGTTATTATCGTTTGGGATTATTATTTTAAATCATCAAAGAATTTGCAAAGTTTTTTCTCATACCCAAGTATTCGTGAATGTAGAATGTAAAAATTTAGTAGATATCTTTGGAATTAGAATGTCTGAATATTTCCACTTTACGATCATTCAAAATTATTTTGCGGACTTTTTTGATGTTTTCGTCGGTAAGAACTCTTTTTTCAGGTTCATTTTGTTCACAGCTTTCGGTGCCCATTTTATCACGTTTAAACTTAGCCCAACAACCCTTTATGGTTGATTTTTCTGGAACAATGTGTGTAGATTCGTCATCATGGCAAGTTTTGCTGCAAATGTATTTTCCCCCTTCAAAAATCAATATTTTATCACCACGCGAAATTCCTTTTTATAAATTTTGTCTCAATAATAAAAAAATGCTTCACTCTAAATGATGTAATTTTGCCTTTTTGGTCTCCAGATGATTCTTCGCGAAAGTGTTGGATAGACGCGATATAAAAAGTAAGTGAGTAAAGTAAAAAGTATAGTGAGTAACAGTGTACGTAGATATGTATCAGTGCTCGCTACAAGCCTACTTATAAGTTTCGCCGAAAATCAGAGAAATTCGTTAGGCATCTTTCCAATCAAACGATTCTTCTTCTGAAATAAGTATGCATAATTCTCCCTTACATTTAAATATTAATTATGCATTATTCACTTTAAATGAAACCACTTAACGCTCGATAATTATGCATAAAGTTAAGTGGAATCTGGTGAGATACGTATTGCCATTTCCAAGAAATACTTAATTAATATATCGCTGTCACGAATTAATATCCGAAAATGGTAGGCAATAATGAACGATTCTCTTACTTTAAGGGTCAGTAGGGTAATCTTTTTTCAATTTTTTTTTTGCATTTTCTGTTCCCTTATACTCTTAGAATTAATGTAGAAACCCACTTTGCCATCGGAAGGTTTCGAAAAGGCCGAAAAATAATAATACCGCTTGTCGTTCGGAGCGCTCGGAGTGCACACCTGGAAGTATCTCAACTTTAAACGCGTTTTTCTCAAAACACACTTTTTTAAACTGGCGGACATGATTCTGGTCGAACTACTCAACCGATTTGTTTAATTTTTTTTTAATCTCATCAAAAATCACAAAACGCCTAGCTATCGTCCCTTATCCATTTTTTTTTATGTTATGACAAAATTTATGTTAAAAAACATGGCCAAAAATTAAAAAACAAAAAAAATGTTAATTACTTTTTTATTTATCAACATTTTTTCATTATTCTAGTAGGGACGATAACCATTCATGTGCTTTTTGAGAATAAATTGGGTTTTTGCGTCAGATGACCCAAACATGAGAAATCGTGTCCGCCAGTGAAAAAACGCATCTCATATACCCAGCAATTTCTCCGACAGATGTCATCAAAAAATTCTGAAAAAATTAATTTATACACTCGACGTTATATCACATAATATATGAAAAAGTCCTATTGTAGAATAAAAATTTCTATTAAAAAAATGTCAAAAAACAGGTCAGATTACCCTACTGACCCCTTTCAAATATTTCAAAATATACATACATATTTATCGAGATGTAAAGTAGGTATGTATAATAAAGTATCTAAATGGTATTAGGGTATTCCAATTTATTTGTTTTCTTTTTGTGTAAACGCCACTTAAGTTTCAGTTTTTGCTCTAAATCCAGGATCCATCGTAAATAAGCTCTTTATTTATAAATTATGTATATTTATTTTCCCGGGTATAAAACACGGTTTAAATTTGCATCAAGAAAGTAAATTTACAACAGGAAAAGAGTGATACTGTATCACAAAATTTCGCGCTCTACAAAAAAATATCTCAAAGAAGTATTAAGTTAGTTTTTATAGTACATTCTGTGTTACTTATACGGCATGGCGTACGATATGAATACAGTACTTATGGAAAAAATGTGTTAAAATTTAACTGCGTGTAACATTTAAAGACATGTTGTTTGTGAAAATAAGGAAAGTTTTTTTATTATTTCATAGTTCAATAAAAAAGTTGCGTACAATCTCTTAGGAAATTTTCGGCTCTACAATAATGGCCTACATAATTTTTTGATCAGGTTAAGTGTTTACGAGATATTCGTCGACAAACATAAGTAGTGTTAATTTTTGTAGGACAGTAGATTTCCTACAAAACAAGAAGATAACTGAATAATAATATTTTTTTCATTGAGTTATAAAATTCAAAATATTCTTTTTTGGTTTTCAATTAATCAAATTTTGACCATTAATATCTTGCAAATGGTTAGCTTTCACGAAAATATCGTTTCAGATCTGTTTAAAAGAGCATTAAGTTTTCTACAAAAACTCACAAAACGAAATATTTTTTGTAAGTTGTTGAAAGCGAGGCGGAAGTCCTTCCCGTTGCAAGAAAAAGCTCATACTTGGAAAGTTTTTTCTAGAGGTGCCTATCAAGTAACTTTTTAGAGTATGAAGTAAAAGAAATTCCGTTTTTCTTTTTTGACTCACGCTAACAAATCGCTCATTTGCTGCAAGACCGGCATAAGTCAAAAAAATCGATTTTCCAGAAAACGCGTTTAAAGTTTTCAACTGACTACAACCTTATACGGTGACTCCAACCTTACACCTCTTCTCAAGCGGAGCATATAAGAGGTATTCATATGAATTTTTCACTCAACATGAAGTATGATATAACGAACAATTCTGCAGCATTAACTCAAAAATCACGTTTTTTTGATTTATGCCGGTCTTGCAGCAAATAAGCGATATACTCTTGGTAATAAAGCACAGCTATGGCCCTACACTTTACAATTCATGCAAATTGCTTTTAATCTTCTAGTCGATTAAATTAATTTATGTAGAACTCATTATAAGTATAGAGACACAGTAATGGCCTGCTCAGTGATGGCACGTAAAATTTGTGGGACGTGACCGATACCAAATACCCGAAATTTGCGCCTCAATGTACACGTTTCTGTTTTCTATTATCTTCGACGTGACGAAACTCAATGAATTGTAACAGTTAAAAATGCCTTTGCCATCACCTTCATCTCGCTCTTTGCAAACACACACTCGAGTTACTAGAACCTATACACACATATATATATATATTCATGTTTGCAGCTACGTCATCGCAAGTCAGGCTACAATGACTCATTCGCAGCATTTATCGAAGACACTTTTTGTTGTAATTTACAAGCGCAACCTTTTGCGTCAATTTTCGTCTCTCACGTTTCGGTGAGATTGGCTGTTTTTGGCCATATACTCGTAGACAACGCCAACCAGAGCAGCGGCACACTAATAAAATGTTTGTTTCTCAGTTTCTTGCTTTCACTTTTGGCGTCACTATTCTTACCGCAAGCCCAAAAAATGGTTGGCACACAGTAGAAGTATATATGTATATTTTTAAGGCTACATGAACGAATGTTTTTAATTTATCACCGTAGATCATAAAAATTATAAAAGGTGATCCATTTGAGATTTCGAACTTAAAAAAAAAGCTCAGAAACATTAAATTTAATGCGAATTGTTTATTTTCATTCGAAAGGATATTCTTTGCTATTTATTTTTTGAAGATTTTCTCTTTCGAATGTTGGCCGCGGCCACCTCTCAGATGGTTCATCCGTTGAGTCAGTGAAGACTCGATGACTCCTTCGAGCACGGCTGCTATATATTCTTCACGGCATGCTGAACGTGTACACGATAGCTTAGCTCGACTCAAGCGTGATCTATCAAAAAAGGCCTTTGAAAAAAGTACTGCTGTTTGGTTAACCCCTTACTTTTGTTTCCGGCAGTTTCTTTGATACGAATTTAAGGAAGGGCTTTCGAATGGAACATAATGAATGTAAGTGGACATGTGGTTTGTAAGGAGAAATAAAACGCAAATAAATTAATGATATTGCTAAGAATTTAACTTAATTATAAATATAAGGCTTTGCCATTATGAAATATGTACATTTTAATCAATTAATTGTTTCGTTGGCTATATGGCGCGTCGACGTTCTCCACGAGAGGTACGAAAAAGTCATTAATGATGGCTTCCTCTTGGGTGTAAAATCTTTACAGGTTTCCTTTTTGAAGAAAGAAATCCCTCTGCCCATAGAACAGACTAAGAAGCGACTTTTTGCGGATGTAATCTCAGAATACCATCGGTGTCTTATAAATTATTGTCGAGCGAATGCAAAAATCGTGTTATTAACGTATTATTTCAACCAAAAGTGAGATACATTGAAGAACAAAATTTGTTTGTGAAAATCGGGATTCGTAGCCAAACCGTTTTGGGGCTCATTAACCGAATATGTGACACCATTGATGGTTGTGGTTGTTCGTTTTGAATTATCTCTTGAATGGATTTTGTTAGCCCGCAAACCTTGTAAAATTGCGCTCGACGGTGGAAGGACTCTTTCAGGTCTTCTGCGATACTTTTCTCCACAGCAGCAATATATTCTTTGGTGCGTTCTATACGTTGTCTCTAAGGATGCGCGTTTTCCTCTAGTGTAAATGTGGTGCGAAACCGGTCCATGGTTTATCGAATTACCGTCTCTGCTGGCCGATTATATCTACGGAATGTTGGAAGCAGCGCGCGATGTGTAATGAGAACCGAACTATTACTTTGGCAATTTGCTCAATTCGGAAACGTTGCTCCGAAGTGAGTATGTTCATAATGAAATGGCAAAGCAAATTTAGTAAAAATCAAACATCAGCTGTCAAAAAGGTGAAACAAGTATTGCCTATTTGAGAACCGCTCATATAAAAAAAACACCCTAGCAGTATTTTTATAACGGGGTGAATTTAGGAGAGGTTGAGAAAATCAGTTTGATAAGTTGTGCTAGAGGCGAGATTTTCAGCGAAATCTTTTCTGTCATCAAGCAAACAATTACATTACATTATGTCACGCTAATCATCATCTCGGCTTCAATTTAAATGCCGCCCTAATAAAAAGCTACTTTATGAGGACTTTGTCTCTACTCTAGTATTGAACAGGTCAGGTGGGAACAAGGTGTTTTGTCCTGTTTTTACTTACTTCGTAATTGTTTACTCAAACTACTGTTAAGTGTTACAAAAGTTAAAGAAGCCAAATTTTACCTTTATAACGATATAAAATAAAGCAAGAAACTATTTTCAATAAAAACGTGCATTTACTGCAACAAAATTGCCTTTTTGGAGGTAAACTTTTATTGCTTACAGTTCCAAGTAAGTTTGATATCCGACGCAAATAAGTTATTGCAGCATTTGCTACTTTATAAGTTGAACGAAGCCATTAACAAAGGAGAACAGCAGTAAGTAAGGAAGGGCTAACTTCAGGTGTAACAGAACATTGCAAATAATAGTCTTGCAATTTGCTATTGAAATTCTCAAAGATGTTGATTAATCTTTAAATTAAAAAAAAATGGTGTAATGATGGTTCATCATCTATATTTTATAGATCATAAATTCACTAAGGTAGTATATATAGTATTTAGCTTCATATTCGAGATATTTATCTACATATATTAGAGTCAATATAATTAACTCGAATGTGATAATTTATATATGGCATAAATGCATTCCCAAGGGGTTATATTTAAAGTAGTAGGTATACTAAGAAAAGATGAACATCAGAATTCAAATAATTTTATTTATATCGATTTCCCTCATATTCACCATAAAACCAAATTATGTTTAGGAAAACGTGTTCAACTCATTTTATAAAAATGTTTTATTTCTTGACTAACAGAAAGAGTTTGAAAGCAGCTGGGATACCTGAAATCACTATATCGGGTACATACATATATTAGGGACAGAAGAAAATCTGAACTAATTGTTTTAACTTTCGGCTTTACTCGAGCGTACTTGAAGACATCATGACTGCCATGACCAAATTCGGTACATAACATTTTCCTTACTTCTTTATTTTTTAGTAATCGGACTACAAATGGTCAATGAATCATATCTTGTCAAGAACCTAGATATCTATATGTGGACATGAGTTCCAATGATTGACATCTCAGCAAATTACCATGAAAACCGAGTTAAGGCTTCTATACATTTTTAATGTAAAGAGGAAAGTAATCCCCTTTTGGCACAAGTGTATTGGTCAACGTTTTTTCCAATCCTCGAAACAGTTGTTAAAGTCAATTCGCAGAATAGTCTTCAATTGACTCAAAAAGGTTTCCTCGGAGCGATTGTTTGAGTTTGCTGAATGAGCAGAAATCAGTTGGAAGGAATTTTGAGAGCACACCTCACCTCGATAATCGAAGAAAACTATCAACATAACCTTGATTTTTGAACTGCTTTTCGTGGTTTTTCAGCTTCCGCTCACTTTTGTCAAATTTTTCTACTGATTGATCGCCTGTTTCTGGGTTGTAAGCATAGATCCAATACTCATCACCAGTGGTAATACGTTTCATGACATCCTGGTAGACGCAAGGCATTGTTTCAGAGACGTTAATCAGACGCTGTTGTCGAAAAATTAAGTGAGTATGGAATCAATCCATCTTTTACTTTTCCAAATGATCTTTCAAAATGGTTTCCACTGATCCTTCTGTTATGCCAACAATGCCAGTAAGTAAGAAGATTGTTAATGGTCGCATTGGCGACACTTTTGGGTGATTATATCTATGGAATATTGGATCGAACTATTACTTTTGAAGTGAATTTGAGCATTTCGCAAACGTTGTCTTGAAGTTATGTTCGTTATTAAATGGCAAGGCAAACTGAAAAAAAATCAGGCAATGCATACATTATAAGCGCAAGCATATTTTACAGAATCGATTATCTGAACCTCTCAACTCGAAAAAATGCGTCAATATCAAGTGTCAAGCCCTTTATTTAAATCGACTGATTAAATAAACTTAGCAAGAGTTATTGATTTGTGCGAGCTCGAGCGTTATTTATAGACAAGGTAAGTATTTTGACAGCCGAATGGTTATTTTAATGAAGGTAAAAGAGTTTCCAGCTTTTGAAAGGCTTAACCAAGTCACCAACTAAAACATTTTCGAACACAAAAAAACCTTGTCAAAAAGTTGTTAATATTGAATTAAGCGATAAGTCATTGACAATGAATAAACTTGCTTTTTAGCTTAAATATTTACAAAGGCTGCAAAATTAAAGTTGACACTGACAGTCAAAGTTTTCAAAACCATACGCCACGTTTTAATACACAAAAATCTTGAAATAAAGGAGACAAACTGTCTCAGCAAACTGATAACAGCAAAGAAGAACAAGTAAGGAAGGGCTAAGTTCATTAAGTGTGAACGAACATTACAAGTGACGACAGTAGGCTGAAAAGTTTTTAAATTTTCACACATTTCGCAACAAAATATGTTTAATTAAAATATTTCACAAACTACTACACCCGACACCATCAAAATGAGCAAAACTATGGTAAATGAGTAAAAAATGGGGACAAAGTCAAACGATGACAAACTCCCGAACACCTACTGGTTTGAAGAAATATTGAAAATGCACGGTACTCGTATTGGCTACAAATGTCTAAATTTTTTTTGTGAAAATACAGCCTGAAAAAGTTCACACATTTTATGCAACCTGCTTAGAGACAAATTAAAACCACTTGCATCGATATCGAATGCACAAAGAGAATATTTAGTTGACGGAATTTTTTCACTTCTGCGACCTCACATTGCAGACGGCGGTGTTGTAAATGAGGGAGAACCCAATAGACCGTAAATTGCTTACTTAATTTCAATTATAGCTTGTTAGTATGCATATGTCATACTATACATCCAGCGAAATGTGGAAACCGAATAATTACGGTTTTCGCAACTCGATATTAGCATTAAGTATTATTAAGTTCTTATACTTGTATTTACTGCAGACATATAATTTGCAACTTCCTTGATATATAATTTTTTTTTAAATTGGATACCACGTACACGGTTTTGATTCGTTCAGCTAAGTTTATTTATTGGATTAGTTACATGTAATCATAGTTAAATGTAAACATTTCGCATAAAAACGGTAAATAATATTTTCTTGCACTAGTCGATTGCATATTACGAAACCAAGAGCTTTGCGCCTTCGCGGCAATGTACAACGCAGCAGAGTTTCAAGAATTGAAAAACAACAATCGCTTCAAAATAAGAGAACTCAGGAAGGTGTCATACATTTTAGGCATAAACTATGGCTCCGAAACGTCATTGAAGAGATTTCTCCGAGTGTGAGTTGAAAAATATTTGTATGAGTACTTGTTATATCCAAATCTATTCTGTTGTAGGATTTGATTCTATATAAATTTTTACACAATACAAAAATACATATTGTCAAATAAAGCAGAAAGATAATTTTTTTTAGGCTTAATCTGTTCCTTATCATCATTTGTGCCATATCATTGTATCCACGATGGTTGATGCTAGAAAGGGCTGATGGCAATGTGCCGCTAATTGCAGAGGTACGTACATTATAATAACTAAATCTCTCATTATCCTCTTGCAACTTGTCACGAGAACTGGTCTTTATTATGTGAGTTTTAAAAATGATATTTGGATGCTCCCGATTTGTACACCTTGATTAGGGTATATTAAGTTTGCCACAAAATTTTTAACACCTAAGAAATCGACGAAAAGCCTACAAATTATATAAATAAATGATCAGCATGACAAGCTGGGTCAATTTTGTGAAATGAAAATTGATGGAATTAAAGCAATAATGGCATTACGATCGATGTAGTTTTTAACATTAAGATAAACTGAAAATTTAAAATGGTTTACTTCTTTGAGTTGCCATAATATTTAGCTTTCTGGTTATGTTGGTTTCTTATTATTACATGACAAAGTGTACATACATATGTCAATAACAGTTCCATAAATTTTAAGAATTCACCTTTCAAATGACATTACTTTGCAGACCATCACTACCATGTTACAAACAACTACAAGCATGGTTAAAATGACATTTTGCCTGTTCATGCAAGGTCAGTGTCGTGCATTGCTTAAGAAGGCTGAAAACTATGAACTACTGCAAGGAATTAAAATCTTCCTGACTGGTAAGTAATATTTCAACAATTCGAAATCCTTTGCAGCTCAAAAACTTTCAGATATGGACATCAAAGCTGAGTTGAAAGTGGAGATTAACGCCATTATGGCAACTATATGGAAGGAATCAAGGCGACAGCTTTTAAGCTGTCTCATAACTTGTTCGTGTATTCTTAGCAACTACTTTCTCTACGCCTTCTTCACTAATTTGTATCATCAAATAAAGAAGACGCCGAACTATGTGCATATATTACGTAAATATCCTTGAATACGTATGTAGATACATACACTCACATAGTTTTAAAATTATTTTTTGGGACTTGACCGATTATATAGCTCCAAAGGCATTAAGACTGCATCTACCTGTTGCTGTGCAGTCTAGAATCAGGGGCTTACGAGTTTGTGCTCGAGTACGCATAATAGGTAGTTTTCGCAGGATGCTCCACCCATGATAAACAGGTATCTCTGAGGAATTTTTTTATATAATTATGTATTTGTGGACGATGTCTTTCCTTTCCTTCTCCTTTATGGTATGTGGGTATGTGATTCAGGGTTCCAATCCCAACGGCCTTAAAGCTGCAGAGCGGACAAGGTAGTCAACCAGCTCATTTTCGGCTACTACTTTATGGCCGGGTACCTAGATGAGGTGAGCTCGGGTACAAAGCGCCGTTCTATACATTCCTGCACCAATACCGACACACCAAGACAAGGCGCCACACAAGACGTTTATTGCAAATGTTGAATTGAATATTAATTTTTATACACCGACTTGAAGCAAAAATTGCTGCTTGGAATATGCTCGGAAAATCTCTCTTGACTCTTTTTTGAGTCCGGGGAACGCTGGTTAGTGGAGGAGAAAGTGTATCCCCGCGTAGAGTCTGCGTTTTATATTATATACTGTAAAGATATCAGACGTTATACATCAAATTATATTGAGATTTGCCGAAAAAACGCTGGACAATCAGCGATCGGCCATTCCCAATTGTTATACGAATTCACATGAACTTCCCGTATTATCTTTTCCTAAAAGCCTTCTGCCTCCGACAGTTTCTTTATCAATGAAATTCTTTTATATGGTGGTTACTACTAGATTTTACCATTTTGTCTTAGTGTGGTGAAGTTCTAGACGGAAATGTTACTGGCAAGTTTGGCTAATACTCGATTATTGTTATCTCTTGCTATCTCTCTCTTTCATTGTTGTAATGTATGATCTATAATGTATATCTAAATTTGCCATTTTAATGCTCCTCATTCACCTGCAAAAAATGTAATTAGAACTTAAATAAATACAACTACTATACTCATTCGATATTAAACCATAGCTTTCACTGGTTACCCCATGTTTCTGGAAAAAGGCATGGCCTCGCCTTATTATGCCGTGGAAATGTTCATCGGCGGCTGTTCTCTTCTCACCTGTGGCATGTGTGAGCGTGCAATTATTCATTTCTATAAACGTTATGTTTTAATGACAATTTCAGGTTCCGTCAGCTTTCATTGCATTTTTATGATCCTCTGCAAACATGCTTGCGGTCTAGTTAAGGTCCTTTGCGTCCTTCTGATGCGATCCACCTCACTCCAAGTGCCAGCACACCGGCGTGATGAATATTTGCGTTATTGTGTTATCCAACATCAACAGACTTTGCGGTAAGTTAAAGATACTATATACTTTAAAGTTATATTTTAGCCGAGCTAAACTTATTTGGGAAATATACATCTTAAAGCAAAAAGTATTTAAATATATTTTTTCAATAAATTTCTATTATTATATTTAGAAAAGTATTTTTTTTTTTATTTCGATAGATTATTGGCTAATAACTTTGTGTATACAAAATATTTTCATAATTAATATTCTAAATCTTTTCAGGTTTATAAATGACATCAATGACCTTTTCAAGCACATTACCCTTTCACATTTCCTGCACAGCTTGGCGATATATGGACTTGTGCTTTTCGAAATGAACTTTGGACTAGTGAGTACTATCGAAAACAAATTATTGAATATTAAGGGCGTGGTTCCACTGCTGATCAAAGTTGGAGTTGATCAAAGTTGAAGAAATATCAAGGAAATGTTAAGCTCTTGTCTAACTGATCATTTTGTACTCTCCCAACTAGCAAGCATCAAAACCAGAAAAATACCTTCCATTGTTGACAAATAGTTACAGGTCGTAGATTCAGTTAGGCTTCATATCCGAGATTTAAAATCACTCTAAATTCACCTTTACGTTTGAAATACTTGTTTTATAAGGCATATATATAGTATTGGTTCAATTCTCTCCGTTCCTGGCATCACTACGAGTACTTATTATTCGAAAAAAAAACTGGCTGATTATCAACAAGAGATTTTACATATTGATCAAGATGCTTTGTTCGCTGGAAACTCTTTGTAAAAAGTTATATTCTTCATTGCTACTTTATTTATATACTGTAAATTTACTTAATCAGAGGGAAATTGTAATATGTGAGAAGTTATTTGTTGTCCGATTTATCCCACTTTCAAAAGCTAACATAAGAATATCACGAAGAATTGGTCTACTAGTTCTTTAGATATAGAAAATCACCTAAAGGTAGGCGTTGCCGAACCCATTGACCAATTACACCGTAGGAGGAAGTGCAGACAGGCTACGCACTCGGTACTTTCGGTCGTCCACCAATGGATTCAAAAGAGATTTTCGCTTGAGTATTCTTTTTATGCGAACAACAAGGCCTAACTAGCACATTCGTTGCATTTTTATAGGAATCCATATTTCCGTAGAGCTCATACAGTTTGTGGTTCCAGCTTCTTCGATATTCATCGCTCAGGTTTTAAACATCTGCGGAGAATACTTCTCTCGAATGCTGCAAATGCTTTCTCAGCACTGTTCTTCATCGTTCAAGTGTTCGCGCAGTACAAAAGGTCGGGAATAATGGACTATTTATAGAGCATAATTTTTCATCGTCTTAATTGTCTACTAATCCCAAAGTAGTCCATAGTCTAGTTCCAAGCTAAACATAGACAAATTTACAGCTGTCAACCGTGACATAGTTGCCAAGACGGGACGAATCTTTGTGTGTGCCTCCAGGTATTTTGCCTTGGGGCTCGTATCACTTTTACCAGCATAATTTTTAAGAAGGCGAACGAGACCGAATCCTAGCTAATTTTGACGGAGGTGGTTGTTGTGCTCAACGTCATTCTATATAACGGTGTCAAATTTAGACAAAATGTTCAATAGGCAGCTCCTGTCAAAGTTGTTGGTCTCTTACTGTTTGTCAAGAATCTTCTTTAGTACTTGACGTTTTGCAAAAATTTGGTCTGTGATTAAAGAACTTTAACCCAATGTTATTAAGGCTGATCTCGCGATAATTGACGCAGACCAACTTCCCAAATCCTCGCCGTCGTCTCTAAACTACCCTGGACACGGATTGGTTAATGCATATCACGCAAAATTGTTCACGTTATCCACGTGTTCTCATATCACAATTTTATTTAAGTTGTCGCTTGCGAAGACAGACGAACGGAAAGACGGTCATCCGGATTTCAACTTATCATGCCAACAGATCACTTACTTATTATATATAAATCCTTATATGTATCGTGATTAGTTTTAGCTCATACAAACAACCGTTAGGTGAACAAGACTGTTATAAACAACGTACTCTGCAGCAACATGTCTTTTTCCGTAGTTTTCTCGATCTGCCTTACAGAAATTTATTTGTTGGCGCAGAAATTGCTTGTTTTAATGCAAGATTTGTGCTTCTATTATAGTATTATATAATTTTAGGAAACAGATAAAACAACATTTGTTCGTATGCTTATGTACATCGGAGCTGCACTCACTGTCGATTCCATGTATTATGTAAATGGGCAATTTTTGGCCACAGAGGTATGTATGTATGTCTAATTCTGACTTATGCCCAAAACGTAAGCATTTTTATGAAGAGTTTTATTAAGAGCCAATACTATATACGTATTACCCTCTTAATGTTTATTTCTCGACATTACATATTTATAACTTACTTAAAACTGTTTCCATTCACTATTCCATTATGTTAGTTGGAAAAGATTCCTTTCGTTTGCTACAGCTGCGATTGGTTTAACGAATCAGCGGATTTTAAGAGAACATTGGAGATGATAATTATGCGATCCAATAAAGATTTCTGTTTTCAAATTTCGTGGTTCGGTATAATGTCCTTGACCACATTAATGGGTGTGAGTATTTATCATAGATTTCTCACAAAATCAAATATCTTCCAAAAACCACAGAACTACATGTAGACATTTAAACCATTTTTTTTCAAAGTTCTTAAAAACCAATACAAATTTAAAGAAATTTGTCTTATTTGATTATTTCTATTTCCAGATATTAAAAGCCAGCTTTTCGTATTTTTTGATTCTTAGAGATATGACGGATGAGACAAACTAAGGCTGCGAGCCATAACATACATAGCTATTTCTCGAGCAAAGCACATCTGAAACTGTTTTTGGTATTGCTTTAAGTAATAAATCATTCGTAATGAAAAAAGTTTGAAATAAAAATGTGTTTTTTTTTTCTTAAGTATTTACGTGGGGTAATAATTAGGATTGAAACTGGCAGGCAAAGTTTAATAAATGTTTTAATTTTCCAAACCAGTGCGCCCAGGCACCTAAGAGCAATAAACCGAAGCACCAATTTGAAAGGACAAAGACTGCCAACAGCTAAAAAGAAGACAACAAGATAGTACAAATGCGAAAAAGATGAATGGAAATAAAAACTTCGCCAACGCAGAAGAGAATAAAGATATAATCTGTTATAAATATGACAATGCAGATTTATGAGGCAACCATGGTTACAAAATGGAATTATTGCTGTGTAATAAATTTGCCTTCAGACAATGGAAAAATATTGACCAGATTTCTTCGATAGCGATGACTTTCTGTAGTTTCGAAACTTGTACTTGTTAGTTGCCTGTAATATATGTTCGCTACCGATAGGGATGACGTGTGTTTTGCAGCTCATTACGGCCTTAGTTTATTCGGGATTTGTATCAAATTTGGAAATGTACAGTTAAGTTTGCTATTTCATCATGACACGTTTCACGCGACTGCAACCCTTCAAATTGACTGTTTTGTAATGCGGTAATTGTGGTAAAAACTCTTCGTAAAAATGGCAGCATCTTTCGACCTTATTTTTCCGAAGTGGGGCAGGAAATACCATTACCATCAGCGTTATAATGTTTACCGCCTTTTTCTCGAAATTTAGTGAAATCTCTATTTCCAACAAGACGGTGTGCCGTGCACCTTCCACATCTAAATGTAGACCCATTGCATGGAAAGTTTAGCGACTTGTTAATTTCGAGAAATAGCCCAGTCAAATGACTGCCAAGGTCATGCGATTCAACGACTCTAGATTCTTTTATCCTGGTGGTATGTTAAGTCAGTCAAACAGCAAAATGAGCGGAGATCGAATGCAGCATCCCGGGCACTATACCTGAAACTTCAGCGGAAATGTTGCATCGAAACATCGAGAATTGGTGTTAACAGGTGAAAATATCCAAGCGAAGGCGTGGTGTCCATTTGGCATACAATTATCTCAACAAAAACAAGAACAACAGAAAAAAATGTTAGTGTTTTCTTTAATTTTAACATTCCGTCGTTTTTCCTGGTAGACTTTTTAATTTATTACATAATAATTGCAAAAAAATATTTGGACCTATTGTGTTCTGGTTCTTAAATCTACAACTACCTATAATAAAGCGTGTTTTGTAGGCATGTGGTTTTCAAGAATAAATAAAACGTATATATATAATTTAAAGTTAGGGTCAGGGACTGAGCTTTATTATAAAAAAATTTTGCACGAATTGGATTCTGTATCCCTGGAAAATCTCTGATTAAGTGGACAGGCACAGCTCCAATTGTTGCGCGCGATGGCGGATGGATTCGTTTGTGTCTTCTCCGATATTATGTTCCACAGCAACAATAACGTCTACGGTGCGCCCTGTACGGCATCTTTGCGAATGGAGCCGAGCCATGGTTGTTAGAATTAACAAGCCTTTTTTTTTTGACAGATAACGTATTGTGTGGTCATCATGCGTCATCATAGAAAAACTTACGCCTGAAGATTTGAATAATATACCACCGAATAGACCACGTCCAGCGTATAACAAAATTTATCAGCCGCAGCTGAGAGTGTACACGAAGACCGCCGGACAATCTCGCTTCGATTCTGACCTTTAAGTAAAGCATTACGCGTGTCATTCGCCAGTTACCAGTCGAAATTATCAAACGAGTTAACGAAAATTGAATTCAACGGATGAATCATCTGAGATGTAGCCGCGGCCAACATTTGAAAAAGAAAAATTTTCAAAAAATAAGTTTGTTTTTTCAAATGAAAATAAACATTCCCCATTAAATTTGAAGCTTTTATGTTCTTTTTTTAGTATGAGTATAAACATTGGTACTCCCATAATTAAGGTAATTAAGTAGTGTAGGGAATCATGAATGAAATTTCAAAATAGCTATATGCTATTCAGAAAGAGAGCAAAGAGAGAGGAAGCACAGAGTAGAAATTGACTCAATGAAAATGTTGCTTACTATGAGAATTTACTCAATCTCAAAAGTAAGATTCATTGCAACACGGCAATGACATCATAATTAAAATCAAATGCTAACCCCCCTTATTCTACTCTAGAATTTTGAAAAATTCGATTTTTTTCCATATATTTAAAGTTTAGACCCTTAAGAACATATCCTCCAAAGTATTTTAAAAAATAAAAATTATTTTAAGAGCTACAGTTACTTTAGTGACGCAGTACCTAGCCCGGTAGACTCACTTTTTTAAACGCGTTTTTCTCGAAACTACTTTTTTCCACACGGTACCGGCGATATCTCAAGTTCTATACAACCGATTTACTTGAAATTTTGTGTGAACCTTCTTCGTATAATAATTTATCCTTTATCCTTTATCTTTATATAATCCTTAATGCTTTGTTTTTAATATTAAAAAAAAATCATGAATTTCAAAAAAAAAGCGTAGACAATGATTTTTATTTTCAGGCAGTCGCCATTTTTCAAAAAAAACTTTTTTCGTGTTCCCTGAGGTAGGGACTATAACAGCATCCTTACTGATTAAGAATTTCTTTCGATTTTTTTTCAGACCACCAAGAGAGTCAGGATCAATATCACCAGGATGCGCCAGTTTTTTTACACCTGTCTCTCCCCACCCCCATTAATTATTTTAATTTTTAATATTTTTTTGTAAAATTTTTTTTCTGTATTCTTAAATATCAATAAAAATACCATAAAAAATGGATACTAAAAATATTTTTGGTTTTTTTTTTAATAAAATTCAAAAAACTGCCCAAAATTTGATTTATAGAGTAGAATACTCCCTTAAATAATGTTAGGACATTCATTATGTGCTCACATATAGCGACCGGTACAGCCATGTTCACAAACCTTATTATCAATACCAATAAAAATTATAAGGCAAATAGTTCCTAGTAATGTGTGTCTATCAAAATTATAAGAGGTGAGCTAGCAGAACTGTGTGAAATTTAAATCAAAAATAAGAATACGCCTTTAACACGCACAGTTTTGCAATACAAATTACAACAAAACTAAAACAACTAAAAAATACTAAACAAACGTGTCCGGTATTTATTTAGAATCTAATTTATTTGAGATTCATAAATATTTTTTAGTGGAAAGCGATTTGTTTGTTCGAAAATCTCTCATACTTGCTCTCACCATTGAAATTCCCATGGCGGTTGCGCTGTGCCCCAACAATGAGAGAGCACACATTTGTAGCTAAATGCCGGCTGTTAAATAATTTCGAATTTGTTTTTGACATCAGTTGGTTCCCAAACCTCGACTACAATGGTTCGTTTGGGATTTTGGACGAAAACTTGTATTCGAAAATATGAAAATAGAACAAAATGTAAAAACGAAACGAAAAGCGTCAACGAACTGACGTGCGAGTAGAAGTAGTAGCGAAAGGCTACAAAGAAATTAATTTTATTTGGGTAACTCGTGGTGTTACAGTGCTTTGACATTGACATTTGGTAAGTCAAAAGCGTAAAACCCAAACGAAATTGAGAAATGTGGTATACCGCGATGAGAAGGCCGCTAGTGTTGGTTGTAATCAGGGATTTTTCATATTCGCGTGAAATGAGGAAAGCCCGAGCTGAACAGTTCATGGCAATTAGGGGCTACACTTTGGTGTTGTGTCTGTTTTAGGATTAATGTGGTGTGGTTTTGACGTCGTCGCTGATGTGAATGAAGAGCGTGTAGTCGGGATTCTAAATAGATTTTGGAAGTCTGTTGAACGTGTTAAATTATATCAAACAATTTATGAATTTTTTAAAGAAATTTAAGTGAAAACATTGGTTTATAAAATTTTAATTTTTTTTTCATATGAAAACTCATATAAAATTTTGAATTTACTACAGCCACTATATAATAACAAGTAAATGAAAAAACTGACTGATTTCTTGAGACCTATAATCATATATTTTCTTAAAAGTATAAACATCGGCTTTTTAGCAAATCTTTTGCTTATTATTGAGAAAATATATATAGGTTTTGTGAATATCTGGCTTCTGGCAGGACATTTTTAATTCTCGTACAAAAATCTGATGGCATTATTGCGCTCCATTGCTCTTGATAACGCTTCTCCAGCCAGGAAATATCCTGTTGGAATCTTTTGCCTCGTTCGTCACTCACATCACACAAAATTTCCGAAAAGAAATACAGACCAGAGTTTAGTAGAGGTATTTTTAAGGAAATATTACATTCTAAAACTTTATATGTTATTATAAATTCACTTATTAAGCCTTTGTAACTTTTCGAATTGTGGTGTTTTATATATTTCTCTCATCTTCAGGCGATATTTTCCTCATAATTCAGTTTTTTTTTTCAATGCTCTTATCGTTTATCATCCTCCTTAATATTTGCCTTGCAAGGTTTGGGGAATTTCTCTTTCAGATATACAAACCGATTTGGAGATTTTGTTACTGGCGGTTTGGCACCTTGTCGAATGGGTCTGTTGGCCGAAGACAAGATTGAATATAGCGTAGTGTGTTTGGACTTGATTATGATGGCTTTCTTAAAGTGAAACGAAAATAACAATTGCTTACATGATCCTTTGGTTCATTAATATAGCAAACGGCATAAGTCTGGATTCTTGTGTAGCCCCATCTAAAAGTTTGGGATTTTTTCCCAAAAGTGTTCAAAGGACGAAATAATAATTACCAAGTGCGGGTTGGGTAATTCCCAACAGCGTGTATTTTGCTGCAATGTCTGCAGCACGTAAAAGGGGAGCAAAATGCATCAGTGGAGCGAGCGATGACTCAGGGCCCAAGGTGGTCGATGTCGAGTCATCCGATGATGATGGAGTGGAGCTGTCCCGAAAAGCGCGTAGGAAGGCGCGCTTGGAGAAAGCAGAAAAGGAGAGAAAGGACAGCGGCAGGAAAGAGAAAGCAAAGAAGGCAAAGGAAGGAGAAGAGGAGGTAATTGTAGAGCCAAATTCCGCTTGCGGAAATGAGGGTAATTCTGTTGGTGGTGTGGGTAGGAAAATGCCGCCTGAGGATAAGAGCCACCTTAATGCTATGTCGGACTTAACTCTCGAGTTAAGCCGCATGGTGTTCGGGGGGGAGGAGCTCGAGGTATCTAGGCTCATGAAAATTGGTAGGGAATATGAATCACTATTACTTATAGTGATTATGGAGAATGCCGACCTTCGCGGGCAGATAAATGCACTGCACAAGGTAAATAGTGCAGTAACGAGTGCATTGAAGAGTGCAGCTGCAGCTGGTCATTCGACCAGAAGCATGGAGGCTCCTGTGTCTTCGGCGATTGCCCCACCGGCACCTGTGCTGGAGGCAATAGCGCCAAAGGAGCCTAAACCTGTGGAGACCTGGTCTGTTGTGGTCAGAAGCAAGGCTCCAGCCACCTCATCAAAGGAGGTGGCCAAAAAGGTTTTTAAAGGAAGTGGGTCCTTCTCTTGGCGTGCGTGTGCACGCAGTGAAGCAAATGAAGGATGGTGGTGTGGTCATTCGGACCCCATCCATCAAGGAGAGGGATATGGTGGTGAATAACACCAAATTTGCTGAGGTCGGTCTTAGGGTGACCGTCAATAAAAAGGCGAGGAAAAGGGTCGTTGTGCAGGGTGTGCACACCGAATTCAAGCTGGAGGAGTTCATGGATGAACTATTCGAGAACACCATTAAGAAGAGTTGCCCTGGGGTAAAGAAAACCGACGTCTGCGTAATAAGCAATTCGTGGAATAAGGAGAATGGTAAGCTGACCGTCGTCCTAGAAGGAGAGGACGAGGTGATCGCAAGTCTTTTGAAGGTAGGAAGGGTCTACGTGAAGTGGTTCTCCTTCCGTGTTCGTGCGGATAGCCCAGTTGCCGGTTGTTTCGACGGTGTATGGGCTTTGACCACCGAGTTGCAAATTGTCCGGCCAAGTCCGATGTCTGCCGGAGGTGTGGCCAAGAGGGTCACAAGGCGGCACGTTGCGCCAATGCCCCGCATTGTCGCAACTGCCACTTGAAGGGGAAGCCGGCTGGACATCTCATGATGTCCGCCGCCTGTCCAGTGTATTGCGGCATAGTCGAGCGCGCGCTTGCCAAACATTGATGGGCGCACTAAAACGTTCGATTGGGTAGGTTAAGTAAGGGAGTTTGCTGGGGGTTTGGGATGGGAGTGTGGGGTCTAGCCCCTGGCCACCAGTCCAGAGCAGTATGGAAGCTCAACTGGTAGTAGTTTCGGCTACGAAGTCTGACCGGAGACTTAATTCTGGTACCACGGGGAGCAGGAGCCCTTGGAGTTCGCTCCAACCTGCTCATGCGGTAGGCCCCTTGGGGAGTATCGTGGTGGTTGTGGTTTATACCCAAATCGCGGGAAGAGTGTTTCGATCACTCAATGTGGAGTTGCATTGCAACCGGGTGCCGGACCCATAGTACGGCAGAGGTTTTAGATGGGCCTCGAACCCTACCAAGGTGGTTAGTGTGTCCATTCCACACTACCAATTGGTACTGAAAATGCTTAGCATTCTCAGGGCGCTGATCAACGCATTGATTTGATCCGTTGTACTTTTGAGTACCGTAGAGTAAGGTTGTCATCAGCAGGTACCTACGTTAAACACACCGGACGTTGTAGCCCCATCTAATAGCAATGTCAACAACAATGCCAAATTTTTTGAGGATATCTCGTTAATTGAGAAAGTTTTCACCCAAGCACACGTTTCCTATCGCCTAACTTGTATGACTGCTATAATAAAAATTTCCCTGAGGTTCATTAAGCTACCTCACATGCCATCACAAATCATATGAAGTAAAGTCACCCGGTTGTTATACTATGTTTGTTATATGGGGACTAGGTCAAGTTTTCGCCCAATTTTATACCAGTATATACCATTGTCAGGAAAATATTGAATTTCAATTATATGTCTCACACATTGACCGACATGTGTGGTAAAAAGTCAACTATAGGTACAGTGGACCAGTACTGTATTTGGTACTTAAGAGAAAGGAAATTTTTGTTGGATTTGGACAATGTATGATCATAAAGAGCTAGTTTTCGAGATCTCGATCTGAAATCGTCCTAATCTCACCAAGAAGCTGCTCATTTACCGGAATTGCCAATATCGGCCAACTATAGTATATAGCTGCCATACAAACTGATTGTTGAAAATCAAGTTCAATATCTTTGTATAACCTTTTATGCAATGAAAAATATATTTGTGAAAGGTGTAATTGAAATTCACCGTTTTTTCATGTTTCTCTTTCACATCACTTTCTCTTCGCCTACACTATCGTGATTTGTTCGAAGGCCGCAGCATATTGTTTCGCAGGGGCAGCAAATAGCTTGCCATTGTTGTGCTGACGATGGCGATTCGAAAATTCTTGTGTACACAAGCAAAGCAAGTGCAGCTGAGACCATAAAGTGTGCTATGCTTTTATAAAAGGGCAAATATTTTTTTTCGTTTGAGTAACCAATAAATAAGTTTCATAATGTGTTTACTGTCTCTTAAATGCTGAAAGTCAATATGTACTTGTATAAATGCATGCATACCATATGTCTTAAATTAGGTTCAGACTGATTAAACATTTTCCTGACATGAAATTTCATATAAGAGGGAGACTGTCTCCAGACATACACAGGCTTCTCTTGAAGCCAACTTTACTCAATTAAGTGAGCTCTGCATTGACCGAAACAAATAGTAGTCCGATATTTCAAGGTCAGCGCTATATGGTGGATGCATCAAAATTTCCCAGCCAAGCTCTCCCAATTTTTGCCGAATCATCAAAATGTGTGTAGTCTAGCGTTGTCCTGATGGAAGACGAAGTCCTTTCTCTTGATCAGTTCTGGCCGTTCTTTTTTTCGATTGCTTGCTTTAATCTCATCAGTTGTAGACAGTAAAATGTAAAATCAATCATTCAACCGGGCTGGAGTTGTTTATAGTGGATGGTTCCTTTCCAATTCCACCAAACGCTGGCTCAGCATAACCAATTGAGGAGTCAATCCTGACTTTGCGATCATTTGTTGAGCTTCACCACGCTTGGACCAGGATCTTTTTGGCACACTATTGTCGTATTTGATCCACTATTTGTCTCCTGTTACCATTCGCTTTGGAAATGGTCGGATTTCATTCCGTTTCAGCAAAGAATCGTAGATGTTAATTCGGTCCCTTAAATTTTTCACTGACAAATCGAGCTTTGTTTTGTTGCCAGCCTTTTTTTGAATGGTTCAAACCCGTTTAATGATGAATTTTAAGTTTTTCAGCGATTTCATGGCTGCTCATGCGATGGTTCTGGTCAATCTTTTCCATACTTTCATTGACTTTTTCAACGATGTGCCGACCATTTCCAGAACAGAAGCGTGCGAACCATTGTTGTGCTACATGAACTGATACAGCATCGTCTCCGTAAACTTCGCAAATATCAATGGTGGCTTGTGTGGCATTCTTTCCTCTTTTATACAATAATTTCAAAATATGGCGAATTTCTTCATTATTTTCACTCATTTTTGAACAGCTGTGACCTTTTTTCGAACTCCTCAAATGTAATTATTTTGTTAAATTAAGCTTAAAATCTCAACCTTCTAACACATTTATGAAGAGACACAATGTGATTGGTAGCACTGGAGCTATACGACTGTAACGACATCTATTGACAAAATACGAATAGATTTTTTCGACTACCGTATATCACTATATCAATCTCAATTAATTGGAAATAAGTTTGTGGTGAGCCTTTGTACAGTTGCTGTGGTATTATTGTGGTTTTCTCAGAATTGGCAATGAAATTTCTATATTAATTGCATTTTCATATACATACATATATGGATGTGTGTACATTTGCATTCATCGTATGTCGACGAAACGCCTAGAGGATGCCACAAACTTACTGCGTCGTCTTTTATCAACTACAGCTAATGTGTCGGGTTCATAAAATGTATGGCAATAGAGATTTATTAACCTTCTTCTTTATTGGCGTAGACACCGCTTACGTTGTTATAGCCGAGTTTACACAGTAAGCTGTTTTCTTCATTTCATTGAGAGTGTTTTTTACGTGGCGGGTCTCAAAATCAGCACACAACCCTGGGTAGGAATGTTTCGCCTTTTCACTTAAGCTCGTCTTCAAACGAAGGTATTTTTGGTTACCCAGAGGATACTTGGTCTAAGACCGAAAGTAATGAGCTGGTCCTTGAGCCATGTGTAAAAGAATCATTTCTGGTTCCTACCTAGTGATGAACTTTCCTCACTTACATTAATTTCTAAACATGGTTCCATCCTCCATGCTTTAACTTTAGTGTGTCAAAAGCTAGACAGTGGAGGAGAAAGTTTCTAGATTGTTTCACTTCACATTCTTCCCTGTAACTGCAACAAGTTGCATCCTCACGTACGCGTGAGTCTCAATTGGAAAATGTCCAAATACACCCATCATTGCGGCGAAATAAGTTGTGCTAAGAGTTAGCAGTTCACTGGATCTTTTTTGCTCAACTCTGGGACTTCTTTCGTAGTAATCCCACAAGTGCTGGTTGTTGATCAATGTTCAATGAGCTCGCGGGAGGCTTATATGTACATCTAGCGCTCACATACAAAATTAAAGGCAGGAGAACACTGCTTGTTCCCAAGCGGATGGAACTTGGGTAGAGGTGCTGTTCTTACAAGCTCATCGGCTTTACAGTTTCTTACGATTTCGACGTGGCCAGGCAACCACACAAGTACATATATGTATGCAGCTTGATGCGAAAGCTAGTGAGACCATGTAATCCCTGACGGGCTTTGAGATTTCTGCTAGTGAAGATCTGTATAGCAGCTCTGCTATAGGAACGAATACATACCTCCTCAAAAGAAGTCAGACTTCGGAAAAATAAATCTGCTGCTAAATTACTATGATTGCTTGGGAAATTAAACAAAAAATAAATAAAAAAAGTAAATAAAAACTAAAATAAAATCAACATTTTAGTTAATTTTATTACCGTTGTAAGTTTAGAATTCAGTTTGTTTATTTCGTTAAAAATTTATTCAATTCGTCGCAATTTACATAACATAATAGTAAACCTAAATTTTCGTCTGTGTTGATGTATACGTATGTACATATGAATGTATATAGTTGTCATAGCCATTAAGAAGAATTTGAATTTATTTTTATTGCCCATCAGTTTGAACAAGAGCAATTTATGGAAATTTATTAAATAGATTTTTCAACTAACCGACACATTAAAGGTGAATAATGGCTGCAATTGAGCGACATTGTTTGACCATAAATTTCGGCTTCTCCCAAATGTTTATAAAAAGGTGTAAAATTTAAATAGTCTGCAATGCGCGTATCAAATTAAATTAAAGGAAAGAGCGCTGAGAGTGTGCAATCAATAACTACATCGCACCGTTTTAAATTTATAAAAAAAAATGTATATATTGATGGGTGTTTGGATGAATCGATAGTCGCTGATAATAGTCTATTCTGAATATTTAATGAAATTAATCAGTAATTTCAGCCGTGCGTATAATATGAAAGATTTCTCATGAAATCCAGAGGTTTTCGAACCTACCCTGCTCTCGAACACAATTGCGCCTCTTACCTTAGAGTGGAGGGTTCTTGATGATCGCGCCTTGTCTGAAATTTGCCAGCTTAGCAATCCGAAGAGCGCACATAGAAACATAAGCCGGGAATTTTACTGTAGAAAGCTCTGTTCTTCTTTGTTCATCTTGAAAGCAGAGGTTGGGTGTGTTGAAGGCTTCTGCTCTGTATGCAAACAGAAAGTCCCTGTCCATTTAAATCACTAAAGGTCATAATAAAATCTTTCTGATGGAGAAGTGGGACAAGTGAGGGTTGTGTGCTATATAGAGTGAGATTTAGAAAACAAAGGTCTGCGAAGGGCTAGATTATGAATCTTTAAGATTCAAGCGATTACTTCCAATTTCTTCCATAGAACCTCACCTTATGGATTATATTAAGTTGGGAATGGAAAATTGTGCTCCGAGCAGTGATGTATATCTTCATATTCATCTATACAACGCATAGATAAATTTAGGCTTTATTAACTAGTGGAATGACGCTTGCTCTCTTCAAAAAGAAGCGCAACATGGAGGTCTTAACACCCTTCTTTGCAGTATGGTCTTTGCTTCCACAATCTGATAGACAAGCTTAAGGTACGAAGCTGTCTCGGTTGATGTCTATGCAGACAATGTAATACCTATTGAAAAATGTCTTCAGTCTCATGTGTGAGATAACGCAGGGGTACCTCATCGTTGTAACAAACTGGGCGACTGCAAATACTCTTGACATAAATTCTAGCAAACGTTCAGTAGAACGTAGTAGTAGTGTCGGTCTGAAATGTTGAAGGTACATATATACCGATGCCACTGGAAGAGAGAAGCAGTGGGCTTCGCTACGAATGGGTGCAGGATTGGAAGAGAGGTTGGCGGAAGTATCCACTATTGACTATTAACACGAATATCAGGTCGACATACTATTCGTGCCTGGAGTACCTAACCTCACTGTATGAGTGTGACAAGAGGGTATTTCGTCGGCTTTGATCTTTGCAAGTTGCAAGGGTATCAAATGTTTGATTACACCGGAGTTTAGCTTTTCCTTATCTGTTACATTTTGTATGGTTAGCAATAACAATGCGAATGAACAAGAGTGTATGATAGAGAGAGATTGAACGGCATCGGCTACAAGTAGCACTTGCTAGCTTGTATCAAAACACTGCAACACTGTGGGGCAGTACAACTTTAATCTTCCTTGATTAAGCGGATTTTAACTACACAAACTGCGAGCGAAACCGTTGTGCAAATTAACGCCCTAGGGCATTTCTGGAGGCCTATGGTTTCACTCTTGCCTTTGCTGCTTGTGGTTGTGTGTGTGTATGTGCTTGGGATGAGGGCTGCGGCTGACATACAAACGTTTTATGATTAGCCGGCAGGCTTCTCATTCCAATACACATCAAATTGCCTCAAACATTGCAACGCAGCGGGTGTCCGCCGGAAATGAGTTAGCGATCCAATATTTCCACACAAGCTGTTGTATTAAATAGGGCATTTTAGTGCAATTAATGCCCTACAGAGTGTTCACGTGATATTCTCGTGCAAATATATGTATTTGTTATGTTGTGTGTTCAACTTTGTTTGTATATATATTTGGCAATATTAATTTCAACCGCATTCATTTGGAGATTAGGCCAGCGGTCAGTTTGTGGTATAAAAATTGTCTATTGCACAAAAGTATCTAATTAAATGGTAAACTTGCCTGAAATGTCAATCGTCGCCGGGGGATGAGAATGTGAGTGGAAGCAAATCAATATAGTACGAATCAATTTGCTTTATGTTTAATTAAATTTTACTATTTAATTAGATACTTTATTTCAAGTGACCATTGTTATAATTCAAACAAAATTGGAGATTAGAAAAGCGTTGACTCATTTTTGACAAATTTTTGAAATTGGTTAAGTATATTCTGAGATATTCGATTTCATCTAATAAGTAGCGGGCAGTGCTATGCCCATTATCCAATTTTAAAATCTTGTTACTGACTCCGATGAGACCTTTTTGTATTAAACTACTTATAACGTTGGATTTGAAAAACACTTTATTTTTAAGCTTCGCTATAATATTTTGTGGATTCTCTTTTAACGGCACTTTGTGGGTATGGCAAGAGTTCGATTTCGTTGATCTGTAATTCCCAATTCCCTTGGTAACATAAAGCAAATGTATCAGATTTCTTCAAGGTATTTCAAGTTATGGTTTGCACAGAAGGAATTTCAACTCATCTCCTCATTCTGATCATTTATATATATATAATACAATATCTAACTCAATTTTAACGTGGTACACAAACAACCATCAGGTGCACAAAACTATTATACTCAGCAACATGTTGCGAGAGTATAAAATGTGCCTCTCTGTCGACGGATTGTTTCATTAATCTTAGTGTAGCATGTGGTTATGACTACTAGAATCAAAGTCCAAGTAACATTACTAAATTAGAGCTTCACATATTTTCTTAATTATGGTAGTTGCAAACGGAAAACATTTAATTGTGCTACAGACAACTACCTAGTTGAATTTAATGCAGGAATATATAACCGATAAGTGTTCAGTATCTTTAGAAAAGCGACTGTTTCTAAGCAGTTGTTTGTTCGAGTAATTAAGACCAAACGTAGAGGTTATGAATGTTGAACTGACAGAACCATTTATAAAAGTTAAGCTTGATATAACAATCTGCACGATAATAAGCTTATCTTCTTAAATACATATATACATATGTGCATATAAAAGCTTTGCATAAAAGCCGTCAACGCAGTGTTCTCACGAGTGCGCCAAAAATAATGCTTCGACAATGAATTCAAACGCATGTAAGAATAAACAGATCTCAATGGTGAATAGTTTGAAACACAATAAAGCAAGTTTGAGGATTAAAATTAGTTTTTGTTCGCTAATCCCGAAGTAGAAAAGGCAACCTACGCATATATCAATATAGAATTTTTTGAACAGCAACGCTTAGCCCGTACTTTGTATTCAATTAATTAGAAATTTTGTTTTGATGAGTGGAAGATCAAACAAAATCAATGTCTAGCAATTGGTGAGGAGAACGTTATTTTTGGGTATGGATAATAAAAAATTCTATTCAAACTGTTATAAATTTTCATTAGTTTTCATCATAGCTCAAAACTTGTCCATTTCTATTTTCATATTCAATTTAATGATTTGTTTAATTTAGAAATTATTCTGTTTGTCTGTCAAACCACAAAGCCACTTCTCTCTTGAATTTAAATTATAAACGCATAAATTTGAGTTTGCTTCAAATTTCAAATTAGTTTGTTGCCAAAATTGAATTTGTATGACAACATTAAAATTCTCATTACGAATTTCGCTTGTATATGACTGTATCAAACATTACCTATTAAATATGTATATTCAGTTTGTTGTTAAACAAATAGAGCCGTAACAAAGTGAGTGAAAAGCGTGAGCTCCATCCAATGTTTATTGAATTCCAAAGCTTATTTTGTCAGCAAAATTAAATATCCGTTCCATGCCGATGCGGACCACATACTCCTAAAAATACTCCAACTGACTACCAGACAAGAATGGTTAAGTTACGTTTTTGGGTGCTGCTTGACAAAAGTATATAGTATATTAGTTCGTGATGTCATGAACGCAAGGAGAAAAGGGAGAATGGTTTTAAATAAATTCAGCTTCAAATTGCATGCCTGATAATGATTCATTCGCTCTCATAATTTTTACGGCTTTTATGTCGCTCAGTTTCAGAGGTATCGGTATGAAATTTCGCACACGCCTTTTCCTTACCTAAAAGCTTCTCCGCCAGTGCACTGACCCAGCTTAATTAGATTAATCTGCAAATCGGATTTTCTCTTGACTGTCAGGAGAGCAATATCATCCTCGGTTTATGTCAGTTTTTTGAAAAATGAGGTCTGATAGATGTTTACTGTATATGACTTTGCATTCAAAACCATCGTAGTAAGCTTTGATGACTTTTATGATCCCTTATTGAATACCTCTTGAATATAACCATATAGTGCCAGGTTTGAATTCAGTTTATACTATCAATGGCGGTGCTGAAATCTACAAAATAAGTGTGGATATTTGCTTGGTATTCGGTGATTGCCTCCAATATAACGCGGAGTGTAACAATACGATTGGAAGGCTATATTTTTGTACACAAGCCTACTTGCTGTTTCTTCAGCGAACCTTCAAGTTGGGCCTGTATACGGTTTAGAAGAAATTTGGCGAGAATTTTTCATGAAAGGTTGACCAATATGATACCAGTACGCTTGTTAACTATTTGCCCGTATGCACCAACTTGGCTCCAAAAGAAAATCAAGATAGTATTCGGAGTCTGCAGCTTTAACAGCTTCGGCAGGGAATATATCTTCACCTAAGAAATCCCTGGGTTGAATTATTTAAGAGAAGCGTTCATTTTTTTCACGTAGGACGTATAAAATGGAATTGTTTAACAATTGCTGAAAAGTGCTAATCTTGAAGCTTTAACATATCTGGAGAGTAATTCTATACCCAGAGGGTTATGAACTCCAGAAAAAATGTCTGAGTCATCTAGCCTACTATCTAAATTTACCTGCCCTAAAACATAAAGTTATCAAATCGCAATTTAATATTATATTGTTTCTAGTTTTTACTCGCTGATGGCCAACTATTATTAGAAAAAGACGTCCATTGGTTATGTTTGGTTTCGGCCAAAGTTTTAGCGCTTGATTATCAACCGTGACGTAGTCAACGCAATTAATTAATTCATTCTCCAATGTTAAAATAATACTTTCATAAATTTTGTAATGTTGATTATAAATCATATTTACAGGCGGCCATTATTGAATTCAGTGTAATAAATGCTCTGTTCTGATGCTTGATGTGTATTCAGGCATAAACTAGAAACATTTCCAATGATAACTTGATTAGTCGACAGCCGCCTGATTACTAATTGATGAGCGAAAAGAAATAAATAAAACAAATGAAATGAAAACATTAACTTCGGTTGCATTGAATCTATAATGCCCTTCACGGGACCATTTTTTTAAGTATAAAATGGTAAAAAGTGGTATTCATTCTATAAGCTATAGTGGTTCGATATGAAGATTATACTTGGAAACTATACTCGTAGCAATCCCTTGAATATTAATACACACCAAATTTCATGAATATACTCGATCAAATGAAAAAAAAATAACTTGATTTCCATCGTACCGGTAATTTTAATGAATGGGCAGCTTCTTGGTGCGAAAACAACATAATCATGGCATAGAACTAAAATTAATACTTTGTTCAAGAAGAGAAAAAATTTGGTAGTGCTGAAATGGCGGTTCTTTAATACAGCTGATGTCATATCTATTTCGAGTGAATTGTGCACGTGGAGAGATAAAAAATGTACTAGAAGTTAATTATTTATTTTCCGCGCATTTCCAAATAGAATTAAGGAAAAACAAAACATACCCAAAATTAGTATTAATTAGGAACTTGTGAGAACTAATATTGGCATGAGTTTGGCTTAATTTAATTGTACATTGACGTATAAAGAATTGTACACATTGCAACATTCATACAATTTACATACATTAACATTTTATGCTTATTTTTTGCGTGTTTGCTTTAGGTGAGTCCAATCCACACCCACTACCGCTAAGATATGTTGCAAAATATCTTGTTGTGTGCGACTTGGTAAACAAATTGAGTAGTTTCAAATCAATGATGCTGACGTTCTATTTCAGAGTCAATTTTCCGTCATTAAAAAATGTATTTATTGAATTACTGATATAAACTGGCTAAAAAATTCGTATGGGTGTGTACAATCATTTATCTTAATTCCAAAATTTCAGAAAGATACTGTTATTTCAATTTAAAAAAGGTATTTTATTCCTTTGCAGACTAAGAAAACATTATGCTATAACAGTTTTTGTTCGAAGTATATCATTTCCACCGTATTCATTTAGTACACCATGTTGTATGAGTAACATAAAATGTGTAAATCGGTTGTATGAATGCTCAGGTCATTTGATGTTTTAGGTACTTTAACTGCCTATAACCTTTAAAAGAATTTTTATTCCAAATAAATGATTCAGACTTTTTTGTAGAGGGGAAATATTGTAATAGAATCTCACTTTTTCAAAGTTGTAAATTTATTTGCTTGATGCAAAATATCAAAAGAATAGACTGGAAAAGAAGTATGCTTTATTCGCATTTTCTTCCATGCATTGGAAATAAAGAGCTTGTTTAAGTTGGATAATATTTCTTAGCGCAAAAACCAAAATTTCAGGAGAAGTTTGCAAAAGCACAAAGAAGTCCGACACTGAAACTGATCGTTCAATTTGTATGTCAGCTATATCCTATAGTACTCCGATGTAAACAATTTCTTCGCAGATGGAACCATTGCTTTAGAAAATCATTTACATAACATAGTTTTTCATACATTAACTTGTCTGTGTTCGTTTATGTATGTGAGCTATATTTTTTAAATAAAACAAACCCGGCTTGGGATATCAATGAAATTTATTTTTCCTGTGAAAGTACATTTGATGCCATTATGCATGAAACCCGATTTCTGGTGCATGACTCCGCTCGCATGGCACGCTTGCAAAACTTCATACGCTGAATCAATTTTCGACGGTTTTCAAGCATAACTCGATCGATACTGCTGCAATTCTACGTTCGATTCGTACGAAGTTCACCAATCGTCCCAGACTTGTTGGCATAGGTCCCGCAGGAAATAGTCGAACGGTGTCGAATCGCTTGAGTAAGGCGGCCAATTGATTGGGCCATTTCGTGAGATAACTCGTTCACCAAACTTGGTTTTCAATGAATCGATTGTGACATTCGCTGTGTGACTTGTGGCGCCATCCTGTTGGAACCACATATTGGTCAAGAACAAATAATCTAATTCGGGCCAAAAATTATTTGTATTATTTTCAAGTTGTTGCTCAGCCCAATCCAAGATCTTTCGCCAAATTCGCCACAACGATGTTACAGAGATGCCCAACGCTTGAGAACAACATGTGAGAGACCAGAAAAAAACTAAATATAGAATACGAACCAACTAATAAATATTCCTTGTTATTTTTTTGTTTTCACTTGATAGACAAGCATAGCCGAATTTGTTGAACAAGTCATTACAACTAAATGATTTATTGTCTGCTCTTAAATGCCTGACTGCTGAGTTTGCATTTTCCTTATTTGCAAGTTCACTAGGGGTCTTAGCTGACGCTTAATCGTAGGAATGACAACTTTAATCAGTTTTTGATTAGAACTAAATATGTTGGTGTCCCAAAACAACTGTAAGATTTAAACTTGTTTTCAAAATTATAACTATAAGAAGCAATTTTTTTTGAAATTGTACATTGGATTAAATTCATATACATTTACGAGCATTAATAGGGCTGAGTCGACGCTGCGCCCACACGAGGCAACCCGAGAGGTATGGCAGTTTTACGACATTCTAAATTTTTGCCATACAAACGAGCTCAAAGCGTAAGGCTTGATTTAAGTCGTTATTTATACTAATGCTTCGACGCATATCAGAGTTCCTCCACGTACTCAGGCGTGTCCTCACACATACCACAGCATTTATTTACGAGCGAGGTTATCACATGCGTGAACGCAAGTTCAAAGTCGGTATTTAATGCATACATTTCAAATGAATATCCCTATGATATCAATCCAAGTATGCCTGTGTGCTGTGTGTGGCGGTCATTGGACACATTTGTCCTTCAACAAACGCTATCCGCACGAGCATAGTTTGTCTGGCATAATACGGAAATACTAGCACATAAAAAACTTCTATTTTTATTCTGTAACCTCATGCTTACTCTCTGCTTTTTCATTCAAAGGGAGTGCTTTTTTCATTGAAATTTGGTAAGCCGCTTCTGGTATAAACAAAGCTTGTGTTAGAAACACCTTGCAGAACTGTTGCGATAGGCATAAAGAATAATTTTGAAGTATGTATATTAAAAACTGCCTGTCAGGAACCACGACGACATAATTATTGATAAAAGTCTACTTTGTACTGAGTAGGAAATTAAGTAGTTGAGTTGCCGAAGAGCAAGCCCTGAACTTTATGTGTTTTCAGTATGCCCATTCTAATATACTATAATTGATACTTTAAAGTTCTCTAATACGTGTCGTATATAGATACATTATTTGAGATGAAATTTCGATTTTTAGAACTTTGGTGACGGTGAATACTAAAACCACTAGATATGATTGGTTTTACACCTTAAAGTATTTCCTTGGCTTTCACTCTTGCAAGTTATAAAATGTTCGGTTGCACCCGAACTTGGCTGGCCCTTCCTAACTTATTTTTATATTAAATTTAGCAATTGAAAATAATTAAATTTTGAATTTATAATATTTTTTATTGCAGATCGTGCTTACACAAGCACTAACATGCCATTCCAATTCATCAGCATACTTGCGATATTCAATTAGTTGCCACTAAAACAATTTGATGCAACATTGTGCACGATTACAACAAAAGTGACGAAAGCAAAACTGAAGAAATACATACATGCACATGTATATACAAATATTTTTGAAGGAAAGTGAAGCTAGTTTTGCCGAAATACGGAATTTCGCGATTTTTTGGCGGAGAGCTGTGATTGTGTGAATTCTACCAACTCGTAGTTGCGGGATGCAATGAAGAGTGCTTGATGCTGGAAATGAATAAAATTTGGAAATAGGAAAGCTTTTGCAATCATAAATGAAGAACATATTAGTTAGTGAAATTGTGAAAAATGTTGTAAATGCCCACGAATAAACTTTAACAATTAAATTCACTTTGCTGGAGGGGTGTGAATGCCATTTTGTGCCTTTTTATGGTAAGATACTTTGAAATTAGTAATAAGAACATACCAAAGTTTGTTGATGGAATTAATGAATATAAATATTTTGACATAATTAAAAACGCTAATAAAAATATCAAAAACGCTAATGAACTATTGGATTTAAAGTAGTAAAAAGTTAAATCAAAATAAATATATATTAAAACCTTTATTTATTACACATTTCTTTTTATTGAAAAATTTCTAGAAATAATTTCAAATGCTCCAAATAAACTCTATATAAGCATATAAATTACGTTAATTTTTTTTTAGGTATATAAACTAGCTCCCTTTGCCATTCTACTTGGGTTAAGGGACCCATGTAGGCGATAAGATATGGACGTCGAACATTTAACATTCAGACAAATGGGCGAGTGTGTCGCACTGTGCTTATTATATTGCCGCCCAGCGGAACGGTTCGCCGCTCACAACTCGACATTTATGTAATACTTGCATCTTTAAATTCTTGATATCTTTCGAAAGTTATATCTGAAACGAATAATTCAAAAAGTTGTAGAATAAGTAGCATTAAATCTGCCTTTTATATGAATTGAATAGTTTTGATTAGAATTAACACTAAAGTACAAATAATAAGCAAGATTTCGATGGAAGGCATGAAGATTTAGCTTTTTGATCCATCTGAACCTTCTTTATCTGCATCCCACTACATCCAGACAACCATACCGATACTGCGTAACTTACAGCCGACCGGTTGACTGCTTTGTAGGTAGGTAGAGTAGTTGTCTAACATTGCACATAGCACAGTACGAAAATTTTTACCTGAACAAGGAGCTCTCTCTCCAATTACTAATACCATATATTCAATTGTTCGACCTAAATATCGTACTATTATTGGCTCTAGAAGAATCGTAGATTGTTAGATTACGCTAAACAAACAAATACTGTCTGTATATATATGAACTAGTCCCTCAGTTTTTAAGATATCGTTTTGAAATATTCTCTTCAAGAAGCTTCTCATTTGCAACTGCCGATATCGGACGCCTATAACATATAGCTGCCATACAAACTGAACGATCGGAATAAAGTTCTTGTAAGGAAAACATTTGCATTTGACAAGATATATTCATATTAAGGCTACAATGTAATCTCTGAAGAAATTGTTCAGATCGGCTTACTATAGCATATAGCTTCCATATAAACTGAACACATCGTTGCTAAAGGAAATGCACCTGTGAATTTGTAAAGTTATTATATAAATTTTCGAAATTCCGATTGTTTTTATATCACACGTATGTATCGGTCAATCTTAGAAATTTTTTAATGAACTTCATAGAATATGTTTTTCTGGTACAGTATTACCTCGATAATCTGTACAATTGACCATCATGCTAAGTACAAAATATCAAAATATCCGTATATTGAAATGTAAAAAATAACTCAGGAAAAGAACTACTAAATCAATATATATATTTTTTAATTCCCCCTCAAAAAATTATTTTATACATTTTATGAACATTTTTCGTTTTTTTTCAAATAATTTATAATATTTTAATATTGTGCCTCATTTTTCTTTTTTATGCAACATCTCTTAGCTTCACCAGTTTCAAAATATCTCTAGTTGGAAACTCTTGCTGTTCCGCGTATATAATGCAAGTGCTAGCGCAGTTGTATGTAGCTTGAGAATGCTAAGTTTTCGGATCTTGGATTTCCTGTTCATTTTTATGTTCGCTGTTGGTCGACTCCTTCCATCTGATCATCGGTGCCGTAATTTAGGCAGTCATTCATTCCATCATCAAAATACACATCTGGGAATGTTAGGACTAATAAATAAGTTATTTCCGTTGAGTTATTGGGATGTAACATATGTAACAAGAGGTATATCGTTATCTGAGTCCCTTTCTCCTCATACAGAATTTTGTTGAAGCATTTAGTTAAATGAGGGATAAAGGAAATATTCACCCGATACCACCCATTTTTTATATACAGAGTAACTATTGTCAGGAAAGGATGACTCTGAATTTTAGTTATATATCACACATATCGATCGATATTTAAAAGTAAGTCGTACCAGACCGTCATCCAATTTTGACTCCGGCTCCCTCAAAGCTTTCTCGTGCTAATCTCTGTTGTAAAATTTAGTGTCTCTGGCGTATTTAGTTAGTGATTCATCGCGTTTTCGGTAGTTATATATTTATTTATATATTTGCATTCATCGCATACTGGCAAAACGCCAGTATACACCTATCATGGTGGGAATGTGAGTGCTTAGAGCTAGAAGTTCACTGGATCTGGGCAACTCTTTCATAACGCCACAAGTGTTGATTTCTGACCACCGCTTACTGAGCTCGTGAGAAGCTCAAAAATCCAATGTCCATATTACACTGGGGAACATCTGCTCGTTCGCATCCGGATGGACTTCGGGTAAAGGTGCTCTTCTTACAAGCTCATCGGCTTTGTAGGTTCCAAAAGTATAAATAGACAGCTAGAGAGGCCATGTAGGCCTTGACTGGTTTTACACTCACTGCCAGTGAGATCCATATATGTATAGCAGCTCTGCTATCGGAATGGATACTTCCTCCCTAAAAGAAAACTACCTAAACTGCTACAATTTCTTGAAAAACGAATTCATTACTTTGTTTGGATAATAAATAAAATAAAAGCAATAAAAGCCAACATTTAAATAATTCATTTTTGTTGTAGTCTTTAAATTCAATTTGTGAGCCAAATAAGCATCCCAGAATTTACATAAATAAATAGTCCGTGTTGACATATATAATACTTATGTACACATGTAAGTATATAGTGGTGAAAGTCATTAAGAAGAATTTGAATTTATTTTTATTGCCCATCTGTTTTGACAAGACCAATTTATGGAAATTTATTAAATAGATTTTTCAACGAACCGACACATTAAAGGTGAATGATGACTGCATTTGTGCGACAAGTTTGACCATAAATTGCGGCTTCTGATAAATGTTTGTAAAAAGATGTAAAATTGGAATAGTGGACCGAAATGTTCGTATCTAATTAAATTAACAGAAAGAGCGCTGAGAGTGTGTGATAAGAAACTACATTGCACCGATTTAAAATTATGAAAAAAATGATACATTGAGATCTTGCTGGAATACCAGACGGTGGTCGCCGATATTATTTGAAAGTCCATTCTGAATATTCATGACTATTTAATGAAGATAATCAGAAATTTCAACCGTGCATATCATATGAAAGATTTCTCATTAAATGCAGATGTCTTCGACCCTAACTTGCCCTTGAAGGCAGTTGAACCTCTAACCTTAGATTCGAGGGTTCTTGATGATCGCGCCTTATCTGAGCATACATATGTATGTACAGATTGCCAGTTTGCACATCACATTACATCAGCTTAGCAATTAGGGGAGGAAACATTGAAACAGAGGTTGGGTCTTTTATTCCAGAAAGCTCTGGTTTTCTTTGTTAATTTTTAACGCAATTAATGAATATATCAAAGGCTTCAGCTCTGCGTGCAAAAAGAAAGTCCCTGCCCATTGACAACACTAAAGATCACAAGAAATCGTTTAGAGGAGCTTAGCCTACCCTTACTTGTTTCATTTCGTATGGTTAACAATAACAATGCTAATGAAAAAGAGATAGACCTATGACATAAAGAGATTCAATGGTGTCGGCTACAAGCAGCACTTGCTAGCTTGTATCAAAACACTGCAACACTGTGAGGCAGTACAACTTGACTGTTCCTTGATTAAGCGGATTTTAACTACGCAAACTGCGAGCGAAATTGTTATGCTCATTGGCGATCTAAGAAATTTCTGAAGGTCTATTCTTTCTCCATTCCTATGCTGATTGTGGTAATGTGTGCGTGTATGTGCTTGGGACGAGGTTTGCAGCTGAAATACAGACGTTTTATGCCTAGCCCGCAGCCTTCTCATTCCAATCCACATCAAATTGCCTCAAACGTGGCAGAGCAGCGGTTGTCCTCAGGAAATGAGTTTTCGCTTCAATATTGACACACAAGCTGTCATATTAAAATGGGCATTTTAGTGAATTAATGCCCTACAGAGTGTTCACGTGCTATTCTCGTGTAAATTTGTATGTTAATTATGTTGGATATTGAAATTTGTTTGTATGTGTTGTGACAATATTCATTTCCACCGCATTCAATTGGAGATTAGGCCAGCGGTCACTTTGTGGCATAAAGATGGGCTATTGAACTAAAGTATCTAATTAAGTAGTAAACTTGCTGAAATGTTAATTGGCGTTGGGCGATTAGAATGCGAAAGGAAGTAGATCGATATAGTGTGAAACAACTTCCTTCCTTTTGAATTCATGTTAACTATTTCACTAGCTATATTGCAGCTTAGAAAAGTATTGCTTTTTTATTGCAAAACGTTTTTCTCTCAGTTTAACAAAATATCTTAAGCCTCAAATAGTGACTATGCAAGATCTTATTAAAAACAAAGAATATTTAGTAAAGTTAAGTAATCTTATCGAGAAAGTTACGCACAAAATTTAAGTAGTTTTTGACATATAAGATTTCATCCAATAATGCACCAAGGCTCAATACTAGGCCTAATATTACGGAACCTAACATATGGTGGCAACCAACAGACGTCAAACTGATAGCATATGCGGACGGTGCCATAATGCGAGCAGTGGCTTAACAATTAGTCGACCGAAGAAATAAATGCAATGAGGATTATGTCAGCTATCTGTGTTTAAAACAGTATCACCAAAGACTGAGGAGAGGAACAAGTGCACCAAAATGTGGCAGCTGTGGTGGCATTCCTCATCCACAGGGCGCTGGACTCACAGACTTATACCGGATCTCCCCTCGTCGATAGACAGAGGACATGGGAAGCTGGGTTCCCAGCTGACCCAAATACTTAGTGGACATGGATGCTTTAGAAGCTTTATTTACTGATTCCACAATGACATTCGTCCAAACTGTCCGACATGTACAGAGTATGTAGAAGACTCTGAACATATATTATTTTATTGCCCTCGCTATTCAAATACAAGGGAATAACTAAAAACCACACTCGACGATAGTTTTATGGTCGATAATTTAACGAGACTCATATGTGAATCGACTGAAAAATGGAAAGCGTTAGCGAAGCGTTATCTATCATAATGACAAAACTGTGTCCTTTCCAATTGATTAGGCGTCCGTCAGTCCGCACAATAGAAGAGACTTAAATGTCTTGTCCCTCCCACGAAGTAATATTTAACAGTCGAATGGTCCTGAGCTGGGAGTAGGTTAGAGTTAGCGGATTAAAGTTCCGTACTCCAGCTTTCAATGCTTAGTAAGCGACTGCTTCTGAGCAGTTGTTTGTTTAAGGAAATTAAGACAAGGCTTAAATATTATGAATGTTAAACTGACACATTCATTTATAAAAGTTAAGCTAGATATAACAATCTGCACTATAATAGGCTTATCGTCTTAAATACATACATACATATGTACACAAAACAGCTTTGCATGAAAGCAGTCAACGCTGTGTTCTCGAGAGTGCACGAAATTTATGTTCTCACGTATGTAGATGTACTGCTGAGATATTTGTGTATGTCCGATTTAGCTTTCTGTTAATCTTTTGATTGTACACACTCTGACCCTTAGGTCGGTGTACATAAAGCTTAAAAATATGTTCATAAATAAGTATATAAACCGTTAAGTTCAGAAAGCCACAACTACTCAAACAGAGTAAAAAATGTGTTTGCTTCAGTATAAGCCCTGCATGAATGCAATTGTGTCTTTCGTGATCACACATTGTTGATTTTTCCACTCCTTGTACTACATGTGGCTAGAGAGTATAGTTGTTTTGTTCACCGGAGTCCTTTGTGATCAAAAATTGTCCAATTCCAATAAAAACTATTCAAGCCACTAGGGAACGACTATTTGGACCCCAGTACCGAAAGTATCGGTCAATGTGTGAGATATATAATTGAAATTAAGGGATAATCCTTCTCTTATAATGGTATGTCTGTATATCAAAAATAGGTTGATACTTCCCGTAACTCCCACATACCAAATTTAAAGAATTTCGAACTTTCGGGTGACATAATACCGCATATTTCGGTCAATAACAGGAAGTTTTGAATCTAGCGCCCCTGGTGGCGCTATCTATTGGTTTCAACGTTTTCAAAATGGCCGTGAGGATATAAATGACGATCAACATGTGGGCCAATCAAAATCCATGATCACCGGAAATTCCATCCAACTGTGCGTGAATTCATCAAAAATCAGCCAAAATCATCATTGAAATTCATAAAAATGGAATTGAACATTTGGGCTTACAAAAGGTGTGTGCACGGTTTGTTCCGCACAATTTGACTAACGACCAAAAATTGCTTAGAATCCAACATTCGAAGGACGATTACTTGACCAAAAATCACATTTTAACCAATAATCACTTCCCGCATTCACTTGATGTGGCACCGTGTGACTTCTTCCTTCTCGGAAAAATGCATTTGTCCATGAAAGGAAAGCGTTGTGCAGACGTAGAGGCCATTCGAAAGACTTGCACCGGCATACTGGCAGCCATACCGGCCAACGAGCTAAAACACTCGTTCGACATGCTTTTGGACCGTGCAAAAAGCTGTATTGAAGCAGAAGAAGACTATTTTGAATAAAATAAATTGATTTTGCCGAAAAAACCATTTGTTTGGTTTTTTTTTTAATCCTGTTTACTTTGCACCTTGTATATGGATTTCCGGCAGAAGTACGAGTCCTATAGAAAACTTTATAAGGCAAAGTTGTGGCCAATGAAAAGATATGCAAAATTTGTAGCAATACCCCACCGCCGGTTTATAGTTTTATCTTCTTATGACCCAAACAAAGTTTTTTTTTTTTTTTAATATTAAGGAGGATAAGTTACTTTGATTTTAAATCGAAAAAAGTACTTAGAGTTCCCAAATGACTTCTCTTTATTCCCGTACGCAATGCATGTCGTGGAGATACTTCAATCAGAGCGGAAAAATGCTTCGACATCTTATAGATCTTAATGAAGAGCAGTTTAAAAATAATAAACCGATTTTGGAGTATTAAAATTTGTGTTTGTTCTCTAATCCAGAAATACAAAATGTAATCCCGGCATATATGAATACAGGAATGCTTCGTCCATTTTTTGTGTTCAATTAATTTGAAATTTTGTTTTAATGTGTGTATTTTTGGGTATGGACAATACAAGCTCCTATTTAAAATGTTATCAATTTGCATTAGTTTCCATGCCAGCTCCGAACATTTCTATTTTCATATTTAAAATTTTAATGATTTGTTTAGTTTAGAAATTATTCTGTTTGTTTGTCAAACCACAAAACCTCTTAGTTGCCAAAATTGAATTTGTATGACAACACTAAAATTCTCATTATGAATTTCACTTGTTTGCGAATGTATCAAACATTACCTAATAAATATGTATATTCATTTTGTTGTTAAACTAGTAGAGCCATTACTAAGTGGATGGATTGTGTGACCTCCACCCACTGCTTATTGAGTTTCAAAGCATATTTTGTCAGCATGGCGTAAATTAAATATTCGTTCCATACCGATGCGGACCACAGACTCAAAATACTCCATCTGACCACCAGAGTATGATTGAATTAAGTTTTTGGGGGCTGCTAGGTAGAGAAATACATTAGTTCGTGACGTCATGGACGAAAGGAGGAAAGGGAGAAGGACTTTAAATGGATTTAATTATGAATTACATTATTGAAAATGATCCATTCGCTCTCATGATTTTTACGGCTTTTATGGTTTCATTGCGAATTGAACCAAGCTATTGAAATATTTACGACAACTTTGACAACAGGCATTTTAGATGTTCAACCGTAAATATAGCGATTCATAAGCTCTTTTCATCTCTCTGACACTTAGCTGGCGATTTTCATACGCTTCTTTTTTTTTGAAGAGGTCGAAGGTTGTCCAGAACCAGGCATGTCTTCAATGATCTCTCCACCGTCTTTGAAGGCTTAGTAACACGCATACTTTTGATAAAACTGAATCACCGAAAGCCTTTTCCAACATTCCAACGATTTTACATACGAAATTCGATTAGAATTACAAAACTTTAGACAAATTCTTTGTTCGATATATTTATCCACTGTAAAAATCGCTAAGGTGTACCCTCCTAAGCATCTGCTGAGTTCTGTTTTTCACGATATTTTTCTGTCGTATAAAGTGAGTCCGAGGGGTTCGAAATCGTTGTTGCTAAAGAGATATTCGGTTATACCAACATTATATTTTATGCCTATCTCGACAGCACAGCCCCATACTAAAATATGTAGATTATTCTTTAACTGTGCGGACAGCAGTATCATCTCTGATGGCAGTTTTTGCATAAATCAGGTCTGATTGATGTTTATCGTTCAAGGCATTGCATTCAAAACCAATATAATGAGCTTTGATGATGTTTATGATCCCTTCTTGAATACTTTTTGAACATAACCATATAGTGCCAGGTTTTAATACATTCTTTACTATCAAAATCAGCGTTTAAGTTTATAAAATAGGTGTGGATATTCCCTTGGATTCGGTGATTTCCTTCAGTATAACGCCGAGTGCGACTATATGATCTGAACACGTTCTGTTTGTGCTTCAAGATGGGTCCGTATAGTAGAAATTTGGTGAGAAGATTCAATAGAAGGCTGATCAATATGACACCTGTGTGCCTGTTAACTATTCGTCCGTATTTGTACTACAGCCAAATACTTTCCAAAAGAAAAGAATGATAGCGTTGAGAGACTGTACAGCTTCTTCAAGGAATATATTTCCACCTTAGCGTTTGCCTGGCTCGAATTGTTAAAGAGAAATGTTTGTTTCTTCCACATAAGATGGATTTGATGGTATTGTTTAGGATTCGATAGAAGGTCTTAATGTTGAAGTTTTACCATTTCTGGAGTTTAACTCTGTATCCAGAGAGAAGAACCCCAGAAAAAATGTCTGCTGTGGAATAATATCCTAAATTATATGCCCTAAGGCTAAAAGTTCTTTTCACTGAGTCGATCTTTAACACGTAGGGTAATCTGAGAATTTATATTGATTCATAAAAGATTCGAGTGCAGTTAAGTACTGCTATTATTATTAGTTACTTGAAAAGACTTCATGTGACTAATATGCTAGAGTTAATATTGCTACAACTGTGTTCGAAATAATATCAGTGTCATAACCCAGAATTCTAATCAACTCTTCACAGCACTCCATAATTGCTTGGTATTTGACGGATACTCTTTTCCTATAGTTTCTTTGACCTCTGCCCAAAGCTTCTCAATTGGATTAAGGTCCGGTGACTGAGCCGGCCAACCCATAACCTCAACTCCATTTAGAGCAAACCAATTTTTTGCCAACCTGCTGGTATGTTTGGGGTCGTTATCTTGTTGATAGACCCATTTCAACGGCATTTTCCATTCAGCGTGTGGTAGCATAGTCGACTCCATTATTTCAACGTACAATTTGGCATCCATGTTTTCTTTAATCCAAAATAACGGACCTGTACCATAGTAAGACAAGCACCCCCATACATTGATTTTGGCGCCTCCATGTTTTACCGTCCGTGAAACATATTTAGGATCAAATGAAGCGTTTATGGGCCTTCGTACGTACTGTCGGCGTCCTCGGGAATCAAAAAATATAATTTTTTTTATAGGACCACAATATGTTGGGCCATTTTTCGACTGACCAAAGCAGGTACTCTTCAAGTCGCTGCTATTATTCACAAACCACTGCTATTATTTCGAACACCGTTGTATATTAGGATATATATTGGTCAATGCGTAGCTTGACTCTATCAGCCGTCACGTAGTCAACGCAATTAATTAAGGTCAATGCTGCATAGCAATGCTAAAATAACATTTTTATAATTTTTTAAATGATGATTGCAAATCATATTTGTAGCTGCGCTGATGCTTGATGAGTACTCAGGCGTAAACTGGAATTATTTCCTATGATAACTTGATTAGCCGGCAGCTGTCTGATTACTAATTGATGAGCGAAACGAAATAAATAAAACAAATGAAATGAAAACATTGAAAACGTTAACTTCGGTTGCACAGACACTATTATACCCCTTAAGGTAGCATTTTTACAGCATAAAAGAATAGAAAGTGAGCAATATATTTGGAAATTGTAGCAATGCTTTGTATGTTAATTTATGCCAAATTTCAATGACAAACACTTTATTCCGTTCCTTCAGTTGGTATGGCAGCTATATGCTTTAGTTGTCCGTTAACCGTGATTCCGACAAAATGAGCAACTTTTTGGTGAGAAAATAAGATTATGATAGGGTATAAAATTAAATGAATACTGGAATCATTTTGGAGGAGGGAAAAAAATTTGGTAGGCCTGGAATGGCGGTTCCTTAATACGGCTGATGTCATATCTATTTTGAGTGAATTGTGCACGTGCGGAGATAAAAAAATATATTAGGCAACTAGTAGTTCATAAGAGGTTAATTATTTGTTTCCGCGAATTTCCAAATTGATTTAAGGAAAAACAAAAATAGTATTAATTAGGATTAAAAAAAAAAGCTAAAAACTGGCTCTGAACTTGTTATAGCTAATTGACGTCTATGACATTATTTCTCATCGTTTAATTTTGCATTGACACATCAAAAAACGTGCACATAGCAACATTCATACAAATTAACATAATATTTTTTGCTATGTCGTTTGCATGTTTGGGTGTATTTTGTACTGTATACATATGTAGAACACCATGTCGTATGAGCAACACAAAATGTGTAAATCGCTGGTAGGAATGTTTAGGTCATTTGATGGATTAGGTACTTTAACTGCCTACTTTTAAAGAAATTTTTATTGAAAAAAAAAAATTACTCAGACCTTTTTTGTAAAGGGAAATCTTGTATTAGAATCTCTCTTCTTCAAAGGTGAATATTTAATTGCTTAATGCAAAATATCAAAACAAAAAAACAAAAAAAAAAAAATAGATTGGAATTGAAGTATGATATATTCGCATTTTTCCGTACTTTGAGAATAAAGGGCTTGTTTAAATTGAATAATCTTGTTTCGCGCAAAATTTAAAACTTCAGAAGTTTGCAAAGCATAATAGTTTCACATACTTGATTCTGATTGTTTAGTTGAGTATGTATGTCAGTTGTGTCCTATGGTACTCCGATCTAAATAATTTCCTCGGAGATTGAACCGTTGTCTTAGACTATCATCTACAAGTATTTCCAAATTTAAATGTCATCGTTCCAAGATAATAGTTTTTGTTAGGTTTCATTATTATATCCTTGGTTTGAAAACGACACATTTCGGCGAGATAGGACATTTTGAAAAACCATTTCTGCCTTTGGTAATTTTGAGCACACAGGAGCACTGACATATACAGATTTAGGAATTTGTATCGACACACTTTTGGTGACTCAATAGTTACGTCTGTTGACTCTTTTTGACTAAAATGTAGTTATTCATATAAGTAAAGGGTGTGCTAAAATCAACACAAGATTAAATACAGGGTGTACAAAAATTAACGCTAGATTAGAACTCAACATGTTGGTGTCCCAATATTACAGTAAGATTTAAAATTGTCTCCAAAGTGATGACATGCTTCTATTGTTCATTGAATTTAGAAGCAATTTCACTGCGCCTTCACAAGGCATTCCGAGTGGAATGGCACTTTTATGACACTCTAAATTGTCGCTATATAAACGAAAAAGTGTAAGGCTTTTATTCGGCTGATTCACACAAGTGGCGCTCACACGATTTAAGTCGTTATTTATACTAACGCTTCGATGCATATTAGAGTCCCTTCACATACTCAGGCGCGTCCGCACACACACCCTTGCACCTATGTTATCACATGTCTGTACGCACGTTCAAAGTCGGTATTTGATTCATAAATTTCAAACAAATATCCCTGCGATATCAACCCAAGTATGCATGACTGCTATGTGCGGCGGTCATGGGGCACCTTTGTCCTTCAACAAAAAGCATTCGCACAAGCGCAGTTATTTAGACATAATCCAGAAATACCAGCACACAAAGAAACGTCTATTTTTATTCTGTAGAAAAAATTTCTTGTTTATTCTCTGCTCTTTCATTTGAAGTAATTACTTTTTGCACTGAACTTTGGTAAGTTGCTTCTGGTATGAACAAAGGCGTTTCTTACACATGCGGTATTTAACAACTGCTGAGCTTAAGGCATAAATGACCAATAAAATTGCCTAGATTCCAATCCTTTGGTTGACGTTTTACACCTTAAAGTATTTCCCTGATTTTGATTCTTGCAAGTTGCAAGAGTCTAAAATGTTCGGTTGCACCCGAACTTAGCTCTTCCTGACTTCTTTTTATATTAAATTTAACAATCGCAAATAAAAAAATTTTGAATTTATTACTTTTTTTATTGCAGTTCGTGTTTACACAAGCACTTACATGCCATTCCAATTGATCAGCATACTTGTGATGTTCAATTAGTTGCCACTAAAACAATTTGATGCAACATTGTGCACGATTACAACAAAAGTGACGAAAGCAAAGCTGATGAAATATGTACATACACATGCATATACAAATATTTTTGGAGGGAGATGAAGGCCGTTTAGCTGAAATACGGAATTTCACGATTTTTTGGCGGATGGAGAGCTGTGATTGTGTGAAGTCTACCAACTCGTAGTTGCGGGAATCAATCAAGAGTGCTTGATACTGGAAATGAATAAAATTTAGAAATAGCAAAGCTTTTGCAATCATAAATGTAGAAGATATTTATCAGTGACGTTGTGAAAAATGTTGTAAATGTCCAGAAATAATCTTTAACAATTAAATTCACTTCGCTAGAGAGGTGTGAATACTTTTTTGGGCCTTTTTATGGTAAAATATTTAGACATAAGTAAAAAGAATGTACCACAGTTCCTTAATGGAATTCATGACAATAAGTATGTTAACGTAATTAAAAATAGAAAACAGTAAAAGAACGCTATTACACTGTTTGAATTAAAGTAGTAAAAAGTTAACTAAAAATTAAATTAAATGACTCTCTTAACGTGACCCAATGACTCCTTCATCGCATATTATACTGCGGCCCAGCGGAACGGTTCGCCGCTCAGAATTTGACTCTGTTTTAATACTTTTTTTATATATCTTTAAATTCGTGAAAGCTTTCGAAAGGAATATTTCTAGAGTAGTCGTAGAAAGGTGTTAAATCAGTCTTGAATATGAGCTAAATAGTTTTGATAAGAACTAACACTAAAAGGTACAAATATTGAGCTAGTATTCGATGAAAGACATGAAGAGACAGCGTTTTGATCCATCTGTACCATACTGGTACTATATGCTTGCTTTATAGGTAGGTAGAGTGGTTGTCTAACAAGGTCCCTACGCCTTTAGGAGTCCCATTTTGATACCCTTGAAACAAAAGTCCCCTCTGTATATTGCCTTCTCTTTGAACCACCTTGTGCTTTTGACACGAAAAGTCTTACCTGAAGAAGTATTTATTATTGACATTCATTCTAGTCCACCTAATATAGTAATCCTGAGAGTGATGGGATGATTTTCCCAAATGTGGCTGTCAGAGCTTGCCGTGTAGTTCTCGCACAGGGATTGAAGTGAAATAAGAATAGTGGACGGTTTTAATTAGATCAGGAGTCGTAATACGTTCATAGTTGAGCTTCGTGGAAGTTCGCCACTCGACTGGAGTGACAACGCTTTGGTCGAGCGTCATATTTTTTGTATTGGTCAATACATAATATTTGATTTTGCTATGAAATTAAACGACTACATTTTCCATACGCTAAACAAACAAAATACTTTCCAGACCATAATTTATCTCTCAAATCCTTAATACAGGGTGGCGCACGAATAGTGCTACAAAAATAAACCGTAGTAATTTTTTATTTTTTATTTCACAGATTGTTATTTAAGATTTAAAAAAAATAATGCTTAGAACACTGAAGAGAAAGTTTTAATAGTGCAGCGGTTCTATGCCTTGTAATCCATCATTTCCGTCGAAAGGGATTTCAGACGAGATCACCCAATAGTGGTGAGACCATTATAAGGTTGATCAACAATTTGGAAGTATCTTAAAAAGACCATGCCATTGATATCCATATGCTCGTGCTCAAGAAACAATCGAGGCTGTTACATTGTCAATTCAGACAAATCCAAAAATTTCAGATCGCAACTTATCACAGCACCTTGGAGTTATCAGACGCTCATTACAACGCATAACTCATAATGACTTAAACCTTTTTTCGTACACAGTGCAAAAAGCAAGCGGATTAAAACCTCTAGATTCGCCTATTCGCTTAGAATTTTAGAAACAAATTATTGAAATGTCCCAAGAAGACTATAACACGATAAATTGTGTGATTACGTCCGATGAGGCAATTCGACGATGAACTACGTCCAGAACGGCCATTAACATCAATTGTTGATCAACACGTCAGTAAAATAAAGAATTGGTGCTTCTGAATCGACGATTTGAAGACTGTCGAAGATATTACTGGCATCGTTAAAATATCGGAAGGATTAGTAAAAATCATTTTGAATGATCATTTGGGCCTAAGAAAATTGATAGCACGATTAGTTCCAAAGTGGGTAAATTTTTATCGAAAAACAATGTTGCGTTAACGACTGGAAAACAATGCTACTAGTATATCATGAAATGTACTCAATGTACGAATATCGTAGCAAAGCTGAGCCAAAGCCGAAAAGCTCTCGTCAAAGCAGGACAAAAATCAAGAACATGTTGACAGTTTTCTTCGATTATCGATGTGTGATGCACTTCGAATTCCTTCTGACTAGCCAAGCTGTCAACAAGGAACACTATTTGAGTGTTATGCGTCGTTTGTGCGAAGCTACTCGTAAAAAGTGGCTGGAATTATGGGCCGACAATTTGCCCCATGATAATGCACCGTCGCATACTGCATTGATTCTTCGTTTTTCACCAAATTTTCAACAAATATCGTATTCGTCTGATTTAGTTTTGTGTGATTTTTGGCTTTTCAGCAAAATCAAACGATCGCACCGGGGAGAAAAACGTGAATATAAATTGTTACCAGATGTAACTTCTTTGAGTTTTGTTAACGTTATTCTGGTGCCAGCCACTGCATGGCAATTTGCCACAGTGCACTGAACCAAAGTGTCAGACACTGTACACTGCGACAGCTGGCTTATCAGCTATTCTTTGGCTTCTTTCATATTTATTGCATCTAATTTGTGAATCCTGTCAAGCTAAATCAGAATAACATTTCCTTTCAATAGGTTACGTATACGACGCGTCGCCCAACAATAACGCGGCTTAAGAGACGCAGGTAATTTAATGATAATTATGTATGCTAACAGCTGCTAATGAAATTTACCCAATAAAACTTACCTTTCGCGCGCTAAGTATAATGCATCTTAACATAAATCGTTATTAAAGTCTATGACATACAGTATATATGAGTGTGAGAAACGACACATATATTCGAGAAGGCTTCTGCTCTTAATTGGGCCGCATTGTAGCTAGCAAATAACCTTAATATGTATGAGCAATCTTCTCTAGTATGAGTCCTAATGCTAACACACATCCTAAAGGAGATATAATGGTGAATATGTTAAAAAATATAAAATTCAAATTATACATGCCCCAAGGAAGCGATACAGGTGCGGTGTAGAAATTGGACAATGGATGTGACACCCCCTACCTTTTTGTGAAATCATATTTCAGAATTTACTCCACCAATTTAGATCAAAGTTAGCGCATGAAATAGTCGAGAGATTCCATATTAGAGTGTGACGAAAAATTTCAAAGTAATTCTTTCATTTAAAGTACATAGTAATTTAACAATTAAAGTATGGCTTCTCATGTCCCAAAATTGGTCAGATCTGGCGTTATACTGTGATCTGGCGCGATCGAAAAAACATCTCAAAGTTTCTGACGGTATATAGCATGCTATTAATGTTTCAGCGTAGATTCCTCAATAGTCTGCCTACCACCCTAGCGATCTATAATTGTTTCTAACACACGACGTTTCGACCTCAGCTTCTTTGCTGTCGAAGTTTTCTGCCTATCGAGAATCTTAAGGCTTCCTGTGTCTTTCAAATCGTCCGTGATCCTAGCATGGGCTTTTGTGTCGTACTATTGGTTCTGTCTTCACCTCAGCCCTAGCTACGACTTTGGCTTTTACCGACTAGTTTACCGTCCCTGGATGAAAGAATACAATTTTACAAGAGTTCATCATTCTACGTCGCCTTTGATAGTAGCAAATCTATCTCTGTTAAGAGGCAAAGGCGTAGATTGTCACATTTCCGTCTTGAAACATAGCACGAGTCAAATAGGTAAATATTTGCTTTAGGACTTTTAAAGATCATAAAACCCGGGAATTCGGCTATTCGTGCGTATGCAAGCTTGCATAAATGAGACAAAAAATTTAAAAAATAAGAGGCTGAATATTTTTAACTAGGACTCACCGCCTTTATCTTTAGCATAATCGTCTTTAGCACTTACAGTGCACTATATACTATATTTACTTCCAGCTGATAATTTCACTATCCAAATAAGATCCTGCACCGTTACGGAACACTAATAACAAACAACATTAACCGCGTAAATAAAAATGTACTTAGCAAGTAAAACAGGGAGCATAAATGAACATTTTATATTATCGCAACTTGGAAGAATCAACGCCGGGGAATGAGAATATTTCAATGCATTTGCAACATTATTTTAAAAATTATTTCAATATGCATTATTCGAATCTTTCGGTGAATGGAAAATGAATAGAAGGCATGCCAATAGCGGTGAAACATTTCCCTTTCTGAAAAAATGCTGAGCATTCAATATTTTATATAAACTTTGAACCCACTCATTCAAACAAATCAGAAATACATTAAGCTTTGCGGAACTTTAATCTGCTAAAACTAACGCATTCCTAACTCATGTTTCTCCCATGGAACCACCGGATTAAATATTACTTCATGGGAGAGAAAAAAAGGTTTGATTCCTTCCTCTTTTTACGCATACAGACGGCGTGAATTTATCTCCTTAGATCTACCTACTGACATCTAGCTAGAACATCAGAAGCGTCGCTTGATACCGTTCGGGAAGCACTTGTTACTTGCAAACAGTGAGTCTATGCACAGCGATTATTTGTTTTGCATGTGCTTGTACTCGTATATCTAGTACATGCATCTATATTGGTGCTGTGTACTAAATTACGTAACTCATTACTTTTGCTATTACAGCTCGCCGGCTGGAATGCACGGAGCCCCTGTTGGCTATCATTTTTGATAGAGAAATACGAGGTGTGTTCAAAAAGTATCTTTAAAAGTTTCGCACGTTTAAATTCTAAATCACTATTTATATGATTTTGCTGAAAGACCTTGGTTGCGGGCTTACAAAATCCAACTCATACAACTATTGAAACCTAATGACCTCGGTGAAAACTAAATGGCCACCGATCCCAGTTTTGTATATTTATTAAAAACTGAAGCCGGCCATAATATTACAACCAACACGGAGTGCTATAAAGCCAGGATTAATGATTTTTTCTTGCCTAAATTTAGGATGTTGATGTGGACAACTCTTAGTACCAACAAGTTGGCGCTACATGACTTATAACCGACCAAACAATCAATTTATTCAAGGAAACTTTTGGTGAGTGTATTATCTCGCCCCAAAGGTCTGTGTCGCCTCCAAAATCAGAGCGATTTAACACTGTTTTACAAATAATTTTTATGAGATTAATGTGAAGTCGCTTGTCTACGCAGATAAGTACAAGATGTATGAGTCAACGATGCACGAAGTGGTTGAAAATTTGACCTCTCGACTGGAATTTAATCGAGTCAGTTTCGGCAGTCACATGCCAAAAATAATTTTTAAAACATAATGGCAAGTCTTATATTTATAATAAAGCTTAATACTTAGCAATAACAATAATTTTTTTTTTATTTCTTGAGTTCCATTCGCAACCCTGTTTTTCGTATCAAAATAACCGCCGGCAGAAAATCATATATTATCTATAGTGGTAAGATAAACACATTCGTTTATGTGGCCTTAAAAATATATAAATTTCTATTGCGTGCCAAACATTTTACTGGTTTGCGGTAAGAATAGTGGCGCCGAAAGTGAAAGCAAAAAACAGCAGAGCAGCTTCCTTCGGTAGCGCCAAAAGCAGCAGAATTACACCGAAACGTGAAAGACGGAATGTGACGCAAATGGATGCGCTTGTAAATTACAACAAAAGTGTCGTCGATAAATGCTGCGATTGAGTCATTTGGCCTGACTTTCGATGACGTAGTTGCAAACATGCACGTACATATGTATGTGTGGTTCTAGTAACTCGAGTGTTTGTTTGCAAAGAGCGAGATGAAGGTGATGGCAAATAGAATTTTAACTGTAGTAACAATTCAATGAGTTTCGTCACGTCGAAGATAATAGAAAACAGAAATGTGTACACTGAGGCGCACATTTCGGGTATTTTGTATCGGTTACGTCCCACAAAATTTAGGTGCCATCACTGAGCAGGCCATTACTGCGTCTCTATATATGTATACAATATAATGAGTTCTACATAAATTAATTTAATCGACTAGAAGATTAAAAGCAATTTGCATGAATTATAAGGTGTACGCTGACTGCTGAACTCTTTACGAAGAGTATACATTAGAGTGGGTCCAAAAAACACCGTATGATTTCTTTCGTTTCATACTCTAAAAAATTCGTTGAAAGGCACCTCTATGAAAGGCCTACCAAGTGTGAGCTATAAATTAGAATAGGTACCAGAAGTCTAATGGTTTCCTAATTGTTTCATCATTATTTATTATCAGATAAAAATATTTGTCTTTCGCTTTCAACTTTTTGAAGAAAATATCTCGTTTTGTGAATTTTGTTGAAAATATAATGCTTTTCTAAAAAGATCCTAACGATTTTTTCTTAAACCTTACCGAAAAATTGTGTAGACCATTTTTGTAGAGCAGAAAATTTCCTGAAGTTAATTGAGCAAATTAATATGATGGTTTCTCATTGAGTTATAAAATTAAAAATAAAAAACAAATTTGCCTTAATTTCACAAAAACATGCCTCTAAATGTATTAAATTATACGCAGTAAAATGTTTGCACCATATACATATAATACGTATTTTATTCACTTGGTACGCCGTGTCGTATAAGTAATATAGAATGTACTGTAAATGTTAATTCAACTGCGTATAACTTTTAAAGGAATAATATATCTTTTATGTAAATCGAAAATTTTTTGATAAAGTGTCATTCTTTTTAAATTATAACTTGCTTAATACAAAATCAACAAGTCCCGTGATAATAAATAACTTATTCTCGTTGGATCTTGGTTTTTAGGCCAAACACTGAAACTTTAGGGAGCGTTTGCACAAAAAAAATAAATAAATTGGAACTCCCTAATACCATATATATACTATATTATGCACACGTACTTCACATCTCAATATATATGTATATTTGCAAATAATATATTAAAGTGAGAGAATAGTTAATTGTTGTCTAATATTTTCGCATATTAAATTGTCAAAAGTTATAATCTCATGCTGGGTATACGTATTAACTATTTTGGCAACGATATTTTATTTAAGTATTTCTTGGAAATACAAACACGTATCTCACCAGATTCCACCCAACTTTATGCATAATTATCAAGCATTAATTGGTTTCATTTTAAATGAGTAATATACATATAATGGATATTTAACTTCAATGGAAAATTATGCGTTCTCATTTCAGCAGAAGTGTCGTTTGAGTGATCGTTCACTTATTGGCTAAATAGCCACGTAGTGAATACTGACACACATATCTACTTACACTAATAGTACTAAGTTTTAATATCATATTTATCCACCACATTCACAAAGAATCATATGGAGACCGAAACAATTAAGCGAAAGGATATTCAAAAAAATATACTTGTATTATCCGAAAATTGATGCAAAGGAAAAGCGAATGACTAAAAAACGAAATTTCTCCTTGCAATCCAACTATGACTCAATTTCGTCTATATTATACTCTGCACTGAGAACTGAGAAGGGAAGTTATTAAAGACCCACAAAAGATAACTTTCTCAAAGTTTCTGTACTTAAATAGACCATTAAGGGGATGATTTGATCAGCTGTGTAGTAAGAGTAGGATGACCTTATCAAAACACAGATGAAGATCTTCCAGTTTTAAGTGTTTCGTACGCTAATGGCTGACTCTAGTAGTCGACTGTGATAGAGAGAATAGAAAGGTAAATTATAAGGCCCCGACCTAACACTTACATGACAGTACTAAAATTAAAACCATATGATTTAATTATAAACTTTACAGCTGTCGGATTATAGGTTTGTGAATTGTATTATAGCGAAAAATGTTGTGAAAAAAAAATTATAAAGAGGAATTTCGAGTGTTGATAAAATATTGCTTTTTGAAGAGCACAAATGTAGTTGAAGTAAAAACTTGGCTTCATGACAAGTTTCCGTATACTGTCCCAAGAAACCAATCATCAATGGGTTATGCTTGGTTTAGACATATTGAAATGAGCACCAAACGAGTTGGATCCAGTGAACGCCCAAAAAAGATTGTTACCGACGAAAACATCAAGAAAGTTCACAAAATAATTTTGAATGACAGTAAAGTGGAGTTGTTCGAGTTTACAGACATTCTAGCGAGTGGGTATATCAGGCCAGGATTCGCTGAAACTGAGGCCTATTTTGAAGCAGTCGCAAGTTCTCTATAATCAGTTATTAATTACCCTTGAAGGAAATTATGTTGAGTAAAAAACACCAATTTTGGCAAAAACATGTATTCTGCTGTGGTGGGCCGGGGAATTTTCAATTGACCCGTTATTTTAATGGCCATGTGGTTATGGAAAAGTTTTTGCTAAGCTTTCATGTATTATTTAAGAATTTAATTAAACGGAAATCATATACAAAATAAATTCCCGAGTAATCGGTTGTTTTAGAGGTAAATTCTGCAAAATTAAAGGCAGTGAAGCTGGAAATAAAATAACTGAATAAGGGGTTAATTGGAAGTAAGCAGTATATTTTATATTTGTCCAATCTCGATAGATTAAAAAAATTCACCTACAGTCGGTCATGAAAGAGCAAATCCAAAGTGAAAACGATGCTCATAGTTCTTTTTGACATTAGAGGCATGGTCCACCATGAATTTGTTCCTCCTCAACAAACCGTCAACGCCAAGTTTTACGTGGACGTCCTCAAGAGACTCAAACGAAGAGTTAAACGGAACGGACAAGGCGATTCGAAGTTGACCTGGCTCACACTACAACACGTAGCCTCACACCTCCTACAAGGCATCGAATTCGATTGAAAGTTGCACCAAGACAACGCCCCTCCTCACACCGCCTTTGTTGAGAACAGCTACCTAACCAAAGCCGGCATCCAAACGCTTTCGCAGCCGCCTTATAGCCCAGATGTGGCACCTTGGACTTTTTTGTTTCATTGCCTTAAAAGGCCGATGCAAGGCAAGCATTTTCAGATGACAAAGGGGATCCAAGCAGCATGCACGTTTGCTCTCAAGGCTATTCCGGAAAATGCCTTTCGTGACGCCTTCAGTGCTTGGAAATCGCGCTGGCAGCACTGCATCGACGCAGAAGGAGCCTTTTTTTTAATTTTTAAAGAATTGTATTTTATTAAATCGACTCAGTCCTACAAACTCTGTACGTGTTAAGTTTAATTCGATTAACTAAAAAACATACGATCAAATTTTTACAATCCAATATAAATCCCATACTTTAATAGTAAAGCAAATGCGAAGGTTTCGTAATAGATTTTTTATCATCAGCATATTACTTAAATACATAAATACGCCTTGTCAAAAATTGACAAACTTTGAGCGAGTGACTAACAAAGTTTATTCTAATGTACATTAATATATATTGAGGTTTGTTTCATAACTGTTACTAACAGTTAACTATCAGGAAGTACGAGAATCCAAGTTACTTACTTATCTTGCTTTAAAAGTTTTCAATTAATGGCACTTTGTGACCTTGGCACTGGTCCGATTCATTCCATTTACAGTTTAGAGCTTTTCATAGCGCCGAGGGACAAGATACAAGTATTGCCATTTCACTTAAGTACTTAAGAAAATTTGTTGAGTGATAGTTTAGATTAATGAAATAACATGTGAATTCAAAGTTTTCAAATGTAGAGAAGTTTACAATTTAAATTGCGTTTTTTTAACTGAGTTATGAAAGCAATGAACTTGTGGAACTAAAATAACCATTCATTCGTTTGTCGATAGCCATTTTCCAGTTCAGTTTGGTATCGACCTCGACATTCGGTTAGTATAATACTCACCCCAAATTGCGATTATTAAATAAAGTACACACTTTGGTTTCTTTAAAATAGGTTTTATTGTTTGATTTCAAAGATTCTGAAAGATTCTGTGTTTAACAATGTCCATTAACAATGTCCATTAAATACAAGGCCATGCCATTCGCAATATTGTGACGTAAATGGTTCTCCATTCTGATTGTTGCAAAATTATGATACAAAAAAATCAAAAACATAAAAACACGTTTCAGCATAGTGTATAATTATACATATTTCGTTGAAATGATTTAAAACTTTGTAATTTTGATTTATTTGTATGCTTTAATTATTCCAAACAACATTACATTATGTGGTAACTGCTGTTTCAAATTTCAGCTGTGCTGTAATTCTGTTTGACCAAAGAGATATCAATTCTATCGCAGTGGGTGTTTTTTTAGACGCATGTTTTTCAACAAGGCAATATGTTTTCGGGTTTGATTCTGTTGAAAGTTGTTATTAGGTTTATACTTGATTTGCCAGGCCATTCCATAATGCACAGACTTACTCCGGAGCAACGTTTGTAAGCCGTGCATATTTATTATCAAAATGAAGATTCGTTTCTGTAATATTAAATTTTATGCGTTTTATTTATTTTTTGAACGCTGCGTGTTTAAAAAAACACCATTTACGTTACTAGTGTACATGACATTTGTTTGTGGTTCGAGTGGCGCGACCTTGTATTTTATAAATAGTATGTAGTTAGCCAATTATTAACTATTATTTGTTTCTTTAATAATTTTTTCTTTATTAAATATTATCAGCGTAACAATAGATACACATAAATATATCGTTTGAATAAAATTCAAAAAGTTACATGAACATTTTGATATTCGTTTACTTAGCCTAGAATTTGTCCTTTATATCTTTATATATGTACATATGTAAATTTATAGGTGTGTATTCAGAAAATTACTTCACATTTGGAGATTTAACTATTCAAATAATTAACTATAATATTTATACTAAGTTTTACGGCTAAGATTTTGCGCTAATATTTTACAATTTTTTTTTCCTTTACATAGATACAGTTAAATACATACATACATATTTATACATTTATAAATTCAAAGGTAGCGAAAGTGTGCATAATTCATGAAACGGTTTAACTGTAAATAGGTTGTAGATACGAGTACGCATAACGCGTGGGCGCATTGCATTTACACACGTGGCCACGCAAACCTTACCACTAAAAATTTTCAACACTTTATAGCGGTATAGAAATTTTTTACCTAGAAATAAGTTAATGACATGTTATTCATCAAAAATATTAAAAATTAAAATCAAAACATATTCATTTATAGACATAGTCATTTGAAAGCTAGTGAGCTTTACAAAACAAGCTCGAAATGTAAGAGACTGACATGCGATGAAAAAATTATATTTTTTATTTTTTAAATTTAATTTCAATTACACTATATTTGAAATTAATATTTTAGTTTATTTTATATATCACTTTCGAAACAATAAAAGCGCCCGCTTGTGTATAAGCACAGAAAAGCTAATTTGTGTTTTACTGAATAAACGTAATAAATTAAAAATTATATTTAGACAATAATATTAAGTTAATTTGTGCTTACCAAAAATATCAAAAAAAAAATAAATAAATTTAAAAAAATCCCGAACGAACGAAAAATACCTAAAATATTTTTAAGAAGGTATAGTGGTAAGGTTTGCGTGGCCACGAGTGCACAAATCCATTTGCATATATAAGTGCTTGGCTAGCGCCACTAGTACACGGATAGGTTGGATAAATTCGTCAGTTTATTAACAGTTAGTTGTTGCTAAAAATGTAAGCATTTGACATTTATATACCATATGAGATATTTAACATTGAAGAAATTGTTGTAAAAAGCTTCGTTTGTCATCTGTATTGGACTTTACAGCAATCTGCCTGTACTGTAGTATTACATTTTATTTTATTTTACTGCTTTTTATTGTGGAGTATTTTTCGGAGAAAAGTTATGACTAAGAAATTATAAATTAATATGGAAGGTATAAATCGAATTAACAATAAAAGTTATGCAGAAAAAAGTCAACATCCACGTAGACAGCCAAGCAGCTATCAAGACAGTAACCTCGTATCGCATATCGACCAACCAGCAAAAGGGTCTTGGAAGCAGGACAGCAGTTGAAAGTGTTGCCAGAAGCAAGTAACTTCACTTTTACTGGGTGCCAAGCTACAAATACAACGCGGGAAATGAAACAGTGAACGAGATTGCCAAGATTGTTATACGACCAACACCCGAAAATGTGATAAACATTGGGAAAGCCATGTATTGTCTATACGACGATCTCGACAGACGCATGGTGAAGAAAATCATGACTCGAAGGAACGAGCTACCTCGTTGCAAAACTGCAAAAGTCCTGTGCAAAACGATAGATCGGAAGTACATGAAATTTCTATTTGCACTCAACTAAAGAGGCTGTAGGAACATAAACGGAATACTAAAAAGTCACTGACTGGTGGCGACACATGCTCGCGGAATGGGACTGACAGAGTGAGCAGACTGTAAGATATGTCTAGAGCCATGGTGCATTGAGACAACGGAGCATCTCTTGTGCACTTGTACCGCATTGGCACAATTATGTTGTAAGCATCTGGGATCCCAACGGTATAATTCACTAGAGGAGCTATCGATTCTAAGGCCACAAAGTCTGTAAAAATTCGCGCCAAGCGCAGGCATAAACGATGACTGCTCCTCACGACACATGAGCAGTTTCTTGAGAAGAAAAGTATGTGTGCAAAACTCCAGATCGAAGTCTCAAATACTGAAAGACTGAGACTACAGACGCTAACTGACTTGTACTACCATTTAAAAGAAAGAAGTCTGTGGTTTAAAAAGAATTTTTCAAAAGTAATTACATTATATTATTATTTATTGTCGTAATAACACCGCTTGGTTAACATATCAGTACGTATATATCAAGCGGATGACCTTTAACCAAACCATACGTGAACAACTAAACCTCGTTTACAGTTATACCCTTTCGCTACAAATACACACTCGCCGCCTCCAACCGTATCTGAACTGATCGCATGCTTTCAGATCCCCGAAGTCATTTGTCCGTTCTTGGCGTCAATCCAATCACAGCTTAGTGCCGTGTTGTTGTTCGACGCCAACGCCACCGGCGTCACAACAGTTGTACGTTGACTGTCGCGTGCCGGGTAGTACACGACCGGTCCCGGCGAGGGCGCCCGATTGCGTTTGATCTTCACCACACCGGGCGAACCGGTCTGTACCAAACGCACATTCTTCAAAGTACTGTTGTTCGAGCCGCCGCCGGTAACCAGGTACGTGCCTGTTGTACTGCGCTGCGTACCGTGTCGTGAAAACCGGCCCGATGAACGATGATTTATTGTGCCGTCACCGTTGTTCGATATAGAACTCTCGTAGTGAATAAGATCGGGTTGGTCGCGGCTGAGGCGGCGTTTGAAAAAAATCAACAAGAAAATACGTTTGAACTTCTCGCCGAAAATGACGTAAATTAAGAAATTCGCACTACTATTGATCGTCACCAGCAAATTGGAGATTTTCGTTAGTGAGTGATCGATTTTATTGTAGAAAGCCTCATCGATATTTACGACAAGCGCAAGAAAGTTTAGTAGGAAAAAGACAATTACGATGAAGATCAGCATAGTCGCTAAGCCAATTTCTCGCTTCTCGGAGCGCGACAAACGTTGTCGTTCGCGATTCGCACGCTTCACTTTGCGATAGATCAGACAATTGAGTATGGCTAACGTGAGGAATGGTATTATATAATTGATAATCAGATAACACCAATGTATGTAGATATTGATGTAAGTTTGATTTTGTCGTAAAGGCGACGGTCGTAAGCAATGATACACTATCTCACTACCCTCAGGCTGGTAACTCACCGTCATAACTTCCCAGAAGCGTGGCAGGTTGTACAGCAACGATAGTATACAACAAACAATGAAGTAGATTTTGGCGCGTCCATAAGTACAAAGCGCACGCGACTTGAGCGGATGGCAAACGGCCACATAACGCTCCAAAGTCACGGTGAACGTCATGTATATGCTAGCCGTTTGCGCTGTCAGGCCGATGGGGAAGATTGACGGTGATATAAACGGATAAATATAGTTGTAATAATAGAAGAAATAACCCGAATATGGATAGACACAGGGAATGCCAAAGAGCAACATGGATGTGATGATCAAAGTCGTATCACAACGCGCCAAGCCAATGAGCAAATAATTTTTGCTGGAACGCATTTGAGGACGTGAAGTATAATCATGAAGATGATATTGCCAATAATACCGAATATGCCGACAATATTCAATACAACGCCACAAACCCAAAACTCTAGACGGGTGTCGTCATCCGGATGATAGACATCCTTACAATGTGTGCTATTCGACTGGTTGCTGTAGAAATTGTGGAAGGTGAAATTCTCTGTCAACTGGGGAAAGAGTGTGCCGTCGTCCGCAGCGCTCTTGCCGAGTGAGTATATTGTAGAATCTGTGGGTGCAATATACTCAACGAAGACATTGCTGTCCGACACACTCTGTATGAAATCTTGCAAATTGATCGGCGCCGCATCGTAATCATGCGTCGAACTATCCACAACAACATCAGCGGGCGGTAGCAAAGCGGGCTCTTGGCGTAGCAGATCCTGTATGCGTGGAGATGACTTTAGTGTATGAAAAATGTGCGGGTCGAATCCGTGCGTCGCATTGAGTTCAGTCATCGGTCTGCGATAAGAAGTGAGGCCACAAGCGCACTGGGTAATCGAATTTATTCTAACTTAAGACGATTTAAGTATGGAGAAAAGAACGAGTCGCGCCTGTACTAAGCAGTTAGTTAGTTAATGTTGCTAATTTTAAGTTATGAATATATCAGAAACACTCACAGAAACAGTTACGCCAACAAAAGTAACTGCTGGCGGAATTGGGCAAGAAAATAATATATTTTTCAAATCGATGTACTATTAGTCGTTGGACCAAAAGGCTCGTACCGCTAAGTATTTACAAATTATGCTAGAGCTAAGCTAATTTTTATTGTTTAAATATTATAAACTAGCTGCCAAAATAATTCTAAATTCAATAGAAACTTATAATTTCTTCTTGTGCATCTGCACCGTCTTTGGTCTTAACTCTTAGCAATATATTCTGTACAGCTCCAGGCTTTAAACTATTCCTTTAAGTTTCGCTTTCAGTTGTCTTTTTTAATTATTATTAGTTTTTTTTTTTAATTTTCCGTTTTTGGTATATATATATAATGTAAAGCTCCTTTAATTTTTGTAATTAAGATTACAAAACTTCAATCTTTTGCATACAAGTAAAGCTTGAAAATATCACAAAACACTGGCCTTAACCTAGAGTACAGTATTCAATGAAAAACGTGCTTAAAATTGTTGCAGCTTATTTATATAATTTTTCACTCATGTTATACATTTTAACAAAAACAATTGCAACGTTATTTTGAGCTTATAAAGCTGCTTCTTTGGAGCGTAACTATTTATGGTAACTTTACATTTGTTGTTTTTAGTTTTTTATTTAACTTTTTACTACTTTTAATCAATCCTTTTATTTTTTGTTTTTAATAATTATTCAACGCTAAAATATTCAATTTCATTATTTATATCAGTAATCTCTTGCCGCATCCTCTTATTACGTCTTAGTAAGATTTTTCTGCAAAGTATGAGGCATTAAAAGGCACTCAAAGGTATTCACAACCCTCCAGCGGAATAAATTTTAATAATCACTTGTGAGCAAATATAAGAATTTGGACAAATTCGCTGTTTAATAAATCCTTTATATATATTTCAAAAGCTTTGCTATTTCCTGTCTAACTCTGGCATTTCAAAATTTTATGCATTACCAATATTAAGCATTCTTCATTGCATCCCGCGATTGCAAGTTGGTAGTTCTGGTACAGCCACAGCTCTCTTTGCGCCAAAAAATCTCGCTCTGCGCGCTCCATTAGTTTTATTTTATTCAGTATTATGCTGTGCATGTGCGTTTCAAGTTGATTTCAAGCGAAGATTCTACAGTTTTACTAAATCGCCCTGTAAAAGTGCTTATACATACATATGTAGGTATGTATTTCCTCAGTTTAGTTTCAGCTTCCGTTGCTTTTTGTAGTTTGGTTTACTGTAAGGATATGACGCTAGTCAACGTCTCCTAGGGAGCATTTCTCTCACTTGTTTGTGAGTTTGTAGTATTTTCAATCGCTTGTCACCAGCGTCAGTTTGGTTTGCCGTTTCCCTTTTATGACTTGATAGTTTTTCCCCATTTCGCGAAGCTTGTCGCCACGGTCGCTCAGTCGTCATCCAAATCGTGCACTGAACTCAAATGGTATGTTGCATTGAAAACTTGTAGTTGCAACCACTTAAATATCACAAGTATGCTGGTGGATTGGATTGGCAATTGAAGGTTTATGTTAGCGCGAGCTGCAACAAAAAATATGAGAAAATTCAAAGTTAAATTATTTGCAGCTTTTAAATGTATAATAACATAGAAAACATTAAATAACTGATTTTTTAGTTATTTATTATTTATTTATTTTTTAATTATAATATCAGTAACTTATAACTAACAATGTGCCTTAAACATTTTTCTAGTATAGAATTTAATCTAGAGTTCAACAGTTACGAGACGCGGCTTCTGAAATCTCTATGTACATGCTATAGACACTACTTATGTTAACAGTTGGTGGTCATGTAGCTGCCTCTTGGAATAAAGACAATAGTTTTATCAATTTCATTTAATTATCAAAAAAAGTACTTAAGTTTGCTAGTCTACTTTTTCCAGAATGGATAAGGAAGCGAAGCAAATGGTTCTGTTAGTAAATGAAGCCAAGACGAAATATCTCCTGTGAAACAAATAGTCGTCGCACGACAAAACAAACAGTAGGTATCCATGTCGCTGTTGACAGTCATAACATTGAAATCGTAGATAATATGATAATTTCGTCTGACTAGGAACCAATATAAACACCACCAACAATGTTAGTCTCAAAACACAACGCAGAATATCCCTGGCTCACAGGTACTACTTCGGACTGAGTAGGCAGTTGAAAAGTAAAGTCCTCTCTCGACGAACAAAAACCAAACTCTATAATTGGCTCATAATTCCCGTCCTGCTATATGGTGCATAGGTATGGACGGTGACAACATCTGATGAGTCGACGTTGCGAGTTTTCGAGAGAAAAGTTCTGCGATTCTTTACGCGTTGGCCACGGCGAATTCAACTTTAGTGTTGAGTTGTTTAGTCGCAGAGACCGATGAGCTGTATGACATAGTTCAGCGAATTAAAAAACAGTGGCTATGCTGGCTAGATCATGTCGTCCGAAAGGACGAAAACACTCCAGCTCTGACAGTTTTCGACGCAGTACCCACCGGGGGAGTAGAGGAAGAGGAAAACCTCCGTTGGAGTGATCAGGTGGAGAAGGACCTGGCTGCACTCGGTATCTCCTTTTGATGCCACATTGTAAAAAGAAACGACTGGCGCGCTGTTACTAACTCGGCTGTAACCGCCTAAGCATTGTCTACGACAGTAAAGAAGAAGAAGAAGAAGTCAGAAAGGCAGCTTTGATTAATCATTACTGTTATTTAATGTTTAAAATTTAGTCTACTACTATGGTCAAAAAATAGTCAGACAAACAATTGAATAATCACAAAAAAAGTTTTTTTTTAAGAAATCTCAAAGATTGAACATATTATCCAGTATATTTAGTCAGCCGGATGAAAATACTTATATCTGATATATAAAAATAAGTTGGATTATGGTCTGTTCGCTACAGCTGACTAAATTATTGCTTGAAGTGAAAAATGGCCTGAACCAATGAGGATGGTTTGTAAACAAAAAAAATCAGAAAATTTTGATATTTAACCGACTTACGAGCGTTAATTAAGAAATAAAATGCATTACTTACTTATAACAGATAATGTTAAATTTAGACAGAGAATGTTATTTAACATTTAGCTAAACTGCAACGCGCTGATAAGGGCGGGAATTAAAACGTAAATTATAACAAAAACAACATTTTTGCGCCAAGGCACTGGCAAGGCGTTTATTGAAAATTTAATATTTGCTAAAATAAGACAATCAGCGAAGACAGCGATAGCAGTTGCTTCGTCAGAAATTGCTCCAACTCTTATAAAGGATGGAAAAGCTGCTCATTTATCTTTTAAGCTTTCTTTCTCCATAAATCTTGAACAACAATCAATATGTTATATCCGCAAAAATGGTCCTTTTGGTTAACTATTGCAAGACGCCTAATTGATAAGTGATATGAATGCTCGATGAGCCATAAAGCCCATACAGAGGCCGTGAACAGAAAATTAAAAGATCTTACAAACTCATTTGCTCTCATGGGCGGGATAACTTTTGTACTTGCTAGAGATTTCCGCAGACTCTTCCTGTGATTAATACCATGTTCAAACCGATACTTAATCACACGATTTCGGCTGTTGAGTAGCTTTTCCTACTAACTACTACTAATTTAACAAGATTTCGCCATGAAAAAATCACACTTCAAAACCACTTCATAAAATCTCATTGTGCGACTTTGATTTTGCGCTATCTACTTGTGAGCATTGGAAATCTATTATTAAACAACCAACGCAGTGTATCTGAGTTCACCTGAAAGTCGATTTCCCAAATAAAAAAATTGCGTCCATTATTTCCATAGTAGGGAAAATATTTAAAAGGAGACGGCTTTTATAACAAAATACTATAAAACAATGTTTTCTTTTAATAAATATTATACGATGTGAATTGTTGAATGGCAAAAATATCTGTCCAACGACAGTGAGAGCGGCTAGAGTAGTGAAGAGATTAAATAAATATAATATAATCCCTTAAAATTTTTGGTGAAAACATTGTGTAACGGAGGTACGCGAGCAGATATCATCTAAGCATGCTTAATATCGTCGCCCTTATTGACTTCAATTGAAAATATAAAACGACTGACGAATATGAGAGCTCATCTTCATGGAATCACTGTTGGTGATTTTCCTCAGCAACTGCTTAAACTTGGGGAAGGAATTTTCCCCACTCCAAATATCAGACGCAATTGGTATATTCTCCTGAATGAGTCTTTAGGTCAAATAGTCCATAGTTTAGAAATTTTAATAGATGCAGTACACCTTGACATCGAGATATTGTACGAATCATTATAAAAGATCACGAAGAAATTAAAAAATACAAATCAATAGACACCGAGACTAATATCGAACACGCAGCCCATTATCCCCAGGAGTTTTTAAATTCATTAAACCCTTCTGGACTGCCACCACATAAACTGGCTTTAAAAATTGAGTTTCCAATTATGCTTTTGAGAAATATAAGTCCTCCAAGCATGTGCAACGCGACAAGGTTGCTTATGAAGGAATTGAAGAACTATTTAATTGTACTAGCTCAAATACCGAGAATTCCGATGATCCCAAGTGATCTGCCAATCCCATTTAAACGGCTTCAATTTCCGGTGAAAACATCTTTCGCTCTAATTATAAACAAGTCCCAAGGCCAGATTTTTGAATTAGTAGGGATTGGCCTACGAAAGAATGTTTTACTCAAAACCAACTGTATGTTGGTCTGTCGCAGACCGGAAGTCCTGAAAATCAATTTATATTGCCACATATTATTATAGTGTCCACACCGTCAGATTACCCAAACATATATGTAAAATCAAGCTGAAGTTCGAAAATCTATATTAGGTTTATGGTATTTAGGTGAATCAGTGACCCAACTTTTATTAATTTTAACACAAGAGCACAGTATTGCGATAGAAAAAAATAAAGCGATTCCGTTGGAGTTTTTCTGGTTTATGCTTATTATTTTTCGTGCGAATGCTTAGTGCAGAAAGCCTCAGGTTCACCATGTCTGCCTAACGCTCGCACACATTCATACTTGTGTTGATATCATAAAAGGATATCTGTTGAAAAATTTATGAATCATTTGAACTTGTGTACAGATGTTATCACATGCGCCGGTAAATAAGTGCTAGGGTGTGTAAGCTAATGCGCCTGAGTATGTTTGATGAACTCTAATATGCATGACAGCATTAGTATAAATAACGACTTCAATCGAGTGGGCGCCAGTTGTGTGAATCAGTTGCACAAAAGCCTTAGGCTTTGTCGTTTGCATAGAGAAATTTAGATTGCCCAAACCTTTTGCGTTAAACTCAAATTGACTCGGCGCAGCGTCGATTTTGGCATATTCAAGGTCGCAAATGTGTTCGAATTGAACCCAATTGCTTCATAAATTCCAAGTAATTGCTTCTTAATTACAAGCATAACAAAATAAGTACAGATTAAGGTTATTTGCGCTTTATTTACACTGTAAATATTGACGATTTGGTGTTCGACTTTCTATTGCAGTCAATTACTGAAAACGTTGCCCAGCCTTATTGGCGGCACAAAGACCAAATGACACAATTTGCGGCAGCTAATGGTCGCCAATGAGTCAACAGACGTGACTTCACACAAATTGCTATAAGTGAATATGTGAGTGCCTCTGTGTGTATAAATACATATACCCAGCAGAAAACAATTTCTTCCGGAATGTTCCTTTTGAATGAGAAAGTTTATGCTTGTAAATGCATCTTTTCTTATAATAATTGACATAAAGTTAAAATAATATCAGATATCAGATACATAAATAATTATAGTATGTTATACGTTTGTAAACAAGGAAATTAAGAGATAAACAGAAGCTTGTCATCTTTTCAATTTATAGAACGATACTGAAGTGAGGGCTTTCAATGTAAGGAGTATTTTTTAGACGCTTATAAATAGAGCAAATGTATTGTCAAAATAATGGTTCAGTTCGTGTAACATAGGTACTCGCGTTCATCATTCTATTGTTATAATCGCCCATCAGAATCCGTATTTCGAGCAACCTTGGATCGGTTTCGAACCACGTTTACTCTAGTATCAAATGTACATTATCAGAGATGCTATTGCTGTGAAGCAAAATATCGAAAAAAATCCGAAGAAGTTCATCAGCCATCGTATACAACAAATAGATCTATGCTATGCACTTTATGGAAGACCTTGCCGAAGGATCTTAGTTCGATGGCTGACTAAACCCAAAGGGCCTGAAGAAAATTTTGTAAAGAGTATTCCATCGTCTGAGTAACCGAAATTCGAAGTCTTTCTTGTTAATCATTGATATTGTCGCCAGTAGTCCTTTTGGGAAAGTTTTGCGAACTATTCTTCAATGAATATTTGATGCAAATTAATCATCAATGGCGTCAAATCAAACGCTCATATATTAACGGTGCCCAATATTTTAGACAAGTTTGCTATTTAATTTGATATTTTGATCCAAAGCTCCATCACCTCAAAATACCGCTGGTATGTTCTTCAATAATATATGGAGCAAATGAATATTGCTATGAAACACAAGCTCAATATTACACACAAATATAAAGTCCCATGCTTCATTCAGGAGTGCACGCGCCTCGGCTTAGCCGTTTTTTATCCCATTATTGCATTGCCAATATAATTCGATGTGACTTGGAGTGAGGAGACTGCTGACTGGCCATTAAATGTCTGACCTCGCCAAAAGCACACTAATAAAAGTACGTGGGGAGAGAAAGCGCGTAGTAGAATATAACAGTAATCAAAGGTAGTAGACAATACGCTTGTACACTCCCAAGCGATAGTAAGACCAAATAGCATCGTAGGAGGCGCTTAGATTTATTGTTTAATATAACTTTGGAAATAGGTTCGCTGAAACGTTCTTCGCCATCCAAGAGCAAAGCAATTAAGTTCTCTGCTAGCGCTATAAAAATCCACTTAATCATGGGAGATAAATGTTTTACTGCTTCAGAGAGTTGCAATGCTTTGACTAAAGCTATCAAGTGTTGCTTGTAGCCGACGCACTTTATTCGCTCTATATCAACAAAGGAAATGTGAAACAAATCACGCATCTAGCTTATCTTCTTTTGCCTGCTGTGTTGTTGTTGCTCAAAATATTGCTGTTATGGAAAATTTAAGATAGCCATTCTTAACAAAAAACGAGAAGAGCCAAAAGCGAGATCTAAGCTTAGACAGTTGTATAAACAGTATTGCTACAAAGTTGCATTCCCAGACAATGAAATGCTTTCTGCCCACCTAATTTGCCCAATACTGCAAGTTGAAACCAATGGATTGCCATTCGAAAACAGCAATATTAATATTTGTTTGCTGTTTTCGAATGGTAAATTGATTAAAACAGAAATTTCGTTTGTGCGTATCACATGACTTTACAAAGAGTTTCTTCATTAATCCATTGGTTTCAACTTGTAGTATTGGGTATCTAACAAAAATATTTCAAGCGAGAAACCATTACACAACCTGCTTTGTCGCTTTGTCCTTTTGACGTCGCCGAAAGTCGCTTTGGTGTTCGCTCTCACTATGGCAACTTTTGAGCGTTTTTTGTATAAGAAGACACATGCAGCGCTTCATGGCTAGAAGTAGCCATCTTATAGCATCGCTTCTCGCTTCCATTCTAACAACAACATTACTATTAGTATAATACACAAATATTGCAACACTATTTTCTAATTTTACCATAAATATTACTATAAACTTTTGGGACAAGCCACAATTTATGGTCAAAGGATGACGATAAAATGCAACCATCATTCACCATTAATATCTCGGTTAGTTGAATAATTTATTAAATAAATTTCCAAAATTGCTGATATTAACATTATGGGCAGTAAACATAAGTTTGAACCCTATTTTGTGGCTTTGACCAATTCCAGACGTACCAACTTGTTCCAACACAAATCAAAATTATGGTCGATTCGGATATGAAATTTTTATGACACAATAATAATTACAACAACAATAACATTTTTAAAAATGCCGAGTAAAATAATATTATTAACAAACAAGCAAGGAGCTCTGGGCGTCTGATTGGCTTGCTTCAAAAGACGACCATTTCTATTGGCATGATATCCACAAATTGTCAGAAAGGTGATCAAAATATCTGAAACGCAACGGGCAATTCTTTAAATATCTTTCAAAAGCATTTGTTTTGCTTTCCCACTCAAAGATATTTTTTTTTTAATAAAGAAGATCTTAAATAGCATTAAAATTCAATTAAACGACATTTGAGTGAAATTAACAAGTTCACTCAACCAAAAAGGACTAGTTCGAGCAAATTGCATTTGTACCAATTATATATGGAATTTTTGATGCGTTATGCTTTTCTATTGGTTATATTTTGCCATATTCAAATTAAAATTTGTTAGATTTATATACTAAATTATTCTGAAGTTATATAAAAGTAGTGTATTTCAATTGTCAATTATAATAATATATACATACATCAAATACACTAGTAATAACAATGAAGTCATCATTCTGAGGTCAGGTTCACTTACATAAGAAAAAAAATCACAGTATTGGAGCCGTCTCAACATACGGGTGAAAATGCTAACGAGAAATTCTCAGACAATCGCGGATAGAAATCACAAATATTAAACTTTGCTAGCGAATCTGACTCAATATACAGCAAAATTGCTCTTAAATCAAAGTTTTAAAATTACCTGCGGCTCCAAGCGTCAAGCCGAACATTAACTGACAGCAACCCAGATCAATACACAAATTTCAAAACGTCAAAATAACTCTGAATTAAAATAAAAGTATTTTTCTTTTATTTATTTTTTGATACGTTTTCGATTATTGTCTCCTTAAATATCATATGTTCATGCTCATATTGCAGTTGGTAGGTGTTTAGTATACATAGCTCAGGTTTGACTTTTAAATATTTCAGTTACGAACGGTGTTAACGAATACCTGGCGCGTAATAAGATAATCTGACTTACGTAACAGGGACTATGGAAAGCGGATCTACTTTCCCTACGCACGTTGGACCAGCTATGAACCAGAACAACAAAAATATAAAACAACTAAAGAGGATCGGTTTTCCTGATGAACAAATTAGAAAAGAGGTGAGCGTTGAGCTCGAAATAAGCCGGCCCAAATACAGCAGTTCAGCTCGCTTCAGTGGCAAAGGCTGGCCTAAAATCTGAGGCCGAAGTTAAGCTTAGTTCCAGTAAGGTAACAAAACCAGCGGCAGCAAAAACCAAACCTAGTAGCCAAGGTATGCTTACAACCCAGCGAAGGGAGGGAGATGTCAAAAGTTTCGTAGTGTGTCTGCCAAATAATGGCCAATTTCTAAGGTTGATGACTGAGAAGTCTCGTGCGTGCTACTTGCTTCGATGCAATGCGAAAGCACTTCTACCTAATTTTAAGCTCGAATCACTAGCAGCAACAGCCAAGTGACAGGAGTCTGGTGAAAAGTCTAAGCCATCAGCCAAAGTGCCGAAAACAGAGGTTGTGCGTCCGCTAATTCGTTGACTGATGTTGCCTAGAAACAAATTATCATTGGTGTGCTGGATGAGGGACCTCCTGAAGAAAATATTCCCAGAGCCAGTGGAAGTGGTAGGAAGCTATGCTGACAAGCATGGCACTGGAACCAATATTACGCATTCCGGGATCTAACAACAGATTTAACGATAAACCTTGAACGGTTTCTAGAATATAGTGATTTTCCTTCATCAAAAGCAAAGGGACGTTTAGAGAGGGCATGAGAAAGTACGAGAATATTGTGTCGGTGGTTTCATAATGGGTCTCCTAAAGGCTTAGTATTTCTTTTCCATAGTTGGACAATATTTTGGGCCTAACCAAATAGTTGTATACCCATATAAAATTGATCAAAATTACGAGTTGATTCGAATGATCATTTTAATGTATTATATATAAAACCACAATTTCTGTAACCGCTGCTAATTGGCCGAACAGAACAACAATCATGACCATTACGTTCAAAAGTTTTGAGACTTGAAAAACGTTAAGTGTAAATACGATTTATTCGAGAAAACAAAAGGCTTTGGAGTAAATCATACATTGGTTTTCATCTACTTAATATCAACACCATTATTCGCTTAAACCTTTCAAACATCAGGAATAACAGATGCCATATATCAACATATTGTTTTCTCCATCACTGTATTCTATGTACGCCATATGTGTTTGTTCGTTTCCTAAACATGATAGCGAAAATTTGCTAAGCGCATTACTGTGTTATACATTGACTTATCTACATTGGGCATTGTTAATCAATACACACATTCATCGATTCCAATCAGAAGTCGTGACATCATTTCCGAGTTAGAGAGCTGACAACGTTTCATTATACATATATAAGTATGTATATATTTACCTGCAGCACTCACATTAGCCTATGGTCATAAATATTATGCATAGATTTGTATTAACTACACTGCTACGTGTGCATGCACTTGGTATTAATTTCATTCATGACAACAGTGCCTCCAGGGTTCAGGTGTCAGCAAGCTCATAAATGCATTAATAGTAATATTTATTTACATCTAGTTAGAAGACCTATGATAAAAACACATATAATAAATTGTATCTTTTTCATGTGTAGGGACAAAATTTGCATGTAAGGCTTACTTCTCTTATCTCCTTGACACCCTATACGCTATTGCAAGCCATTTTGCCTCACAGCGCTATTTTACTATTGAGGTAAAATGCTTGTTGCTATGGAACTCGAGTGTTTAGTACTCAGTCATTAACCCATTTTAATCAAACTCCTGTAAATTTGTAAGCATTTTCGCTGACCGAGTATTTACTGTTATAAAGTTTGAGGGACACATTTCATTAATATTATTAACTACTTAATTTTCCAATAGTAAATTTATTTATGCCTATGTATATACTTAATTTAATTATTTTGGCGAGTTATTTTTGCTGTCATTTCTTTCAAATTTGCTATTAACTTCGATCATAGAACCCCACGGCAGGTCTTTCTTTAATGCTAATCCAATGCAAAAGCTATTGATTTTTTTATCAGTGAACTCAGAAAACTTTTTAATTTATTAAATTCCTATTGACAGTTACGGAACTTTTCAGAATTCAATTTTCAAAATTCTATACTTATCACTTATGGTAGGCAGTGGTTTTATAGGTGCTAGTGTGAAAATTGGTTGATGGTGAAACCTTCTACCTCAAGAGCGAGAATACCAACTTCAACCAAACTTTGTGCCTAATGTTTGCTTATGGATATGGAAAAAATCGGGGCTGCAGCCACACCTATTTCTTGAATACGAGTATCCTAGTTTCCGTTCGATATCTTCACTGTACTGAAACGAAGACGTTAACGAAATGAAACATAGCAAGGATAGTGCTTTCACAATATGTAATTTCTTACCCAGTTACCCCAATATCTATAACTGACTTTTTAGCGAAAATATCATTCAATCTGCGAGAAATATTATTATTTAAAGGGAATGCTTTTCTGATAATTATGTACCCTTGTGTCATAATTAAATAAAATCGATCAATACTTCCTGAAATATAACTAATGTAAAGATTTTCAAATTTTCTGTTGACTTTATATTGTATATATCTGGTAATACTCATATTAACTCAATACTTCTCAAAGCTTCCGCACACTTTCTGTTGACTTTATATAGAATAAACCGGACAAAATTCGAGATATCTGTATAAATCTAATAACAGTATGCTCTTATGCCTAAAATGAATAAATCCAGGACAAAAACATCCCTAGGCTTGTACATGTGTAATATGTGTTTTAAGGGGTTACATGGGTTTCACAGTTTCAAAAAATCGAAAAATTTTTTTTATCTTATTAAATTCTATAACATTTCTAGAATATTGTCCTAAATTTTCAAGTTGATCTGATCAATACTTTCGGAGATACAACCCTGAGAACTTGTGCGCTCGAGGCAATCTAGGCTAAGTGCGCCGTCTTTAAGCGCGTTTTTCTCGAAACTGTGTTTTCAAAGTCGGTTGTCAAGATTTCTCGCGAACTACTCAACCGATCTTGATGAAATTTTACACAGGTCTTCGAGATATCATTTACAAGATCTTGAACGAAGGATTTTCTTTTTTTTAATTACAACTATTAAAAAAAAAATGTCGAGAAATTTTCATCGAAATTTGCATTTTTTTATAAAACGTGTGCTAAAAATCCAATTTTCATTTTTTTGTTTTCCTTCGTCCAATACCCAGTTTATTGTCTTTACTAAAACACGTATTTTTTATTTTTATTTCTGATGATCCTGAAAGAAGTTCTGCTGACAACGCAGATGCACCTTTTTCCGAGGGACTGCCGGATAAATTGCGTCGTAATGACTGCCATTTTGATATTTTTTTTTGAAAATTTTACAAATGTTTACTAATATAATCAGTCTTTTAAATAAAAAAAATTCATTAAAATACTTTATTTTTTATATGTAAAAAAAATTATGGAAAAATGTAAACTTCTGCCAGAATTCATAGCGTGTACGTACTTGTACATATATCCACAATATCGAATGTAATTTTCAGAAGTGTTTTCAATGAGGCAACACTTTTCGGAGTTGATTTGTTTGAGAGCTCGCATAGTAGACGCTAACAGCCGAGAAGAGCGCATTTCACGTTTTACGGAATAGAAAATTCGGCACGTTATTGCTGATATGTATAGAGCCGCAATTGCTGCAAAAAGTGGTCAAAAATTTAGCCTATCGTCTGTAATTTATTATAGCGAGCTGCTGCCGTCACTTGTCCGAAATAATTTGATAGCATGGTTGCAAGTCCTTTTCTTCTCTTCTTGAAAAGCATACGCATACAAAATCACTCTTTATTACAAGTATATTAAAGCTTCTTGAACTCAGGCAAGCTGTTGGAGATACTTATGACACAGTTCAATTTCAGATCATACGCCTTTTTGAAAGATTGCGTCAATATACATATACCAACATTCGGAAGGCTAAATTGGAGTGCAACCCAACAATTTGTACTCTAGGAACTTTCAGAACTCAAAACAAGGGAATTACCTTAAGGTGTATGACGTCAATCAGAAGATTGAAATACAAGCATATACGAGGGCTGCTATATATATTTCTGGCCTAGGCAACACTAAGTGTTGCCAGGTGCAATCTGACATTTCCATTGGAAAGTTTGACATTTTTTAGCATAACATCACTCAGAACGTTTTGTCATTTAATCGTGAATTGTTTTATTTACAGAGAATTAAAAAATTCATCTCGGCCAAAAAATGGAATTATCTCGTGAACATTTTCGTGCGATCATTTTTCACAACTTTCAATGTGGATTATTACGACAAGAGTGCATCGATGATCTAAAATCTTAGTATGGCTATGAAGCACCATCCTATAGCACTGTGAAACACTGGTACAACGAATTCAATCGTGGCCGACGCTCGCTCAAAGACGAATTCAGTGAAGGTCGTCTAAAGACAGCCGTTGTGCCAGAAAACATCGATGCCGTACGTGAACTGATAATGTAAGACCGTCATGTAACATACCTTCAGATAGAGGCATGTCTATGCATTTCTTCCACAAGCATATATTCGATATTGCATGAACACCTGGCCGTAAAAAAGGTTTGTTCTCGTTGGATCCCGCACAATTTGACAATCGCTCAAAAAAGGGCTCGTGTAGATTGGTGTAAAGAAATGCTGAAAAAATACGATCGTGGTGCTTCAAAAGACGTTTATAAGATCGTCACTGGTGACGAATCATGGGTCTATGCGTATGAGCCCGAAACAAAACAGCAATCGGCCGTGTGGGTCTTCCAAGACGAGCCAAATCCAACGAAAGTTGTTCGTGGAAGAAGCACTTCGAAGCAAATGGTCGCCTGTTTCTTCGGCAAAACTAGTCATGTGGCGACTGTTCCGCTTGAGCAACGTAGGACGGTCAATTCTGAGTGGTACACCACCATTTGTTTGCCTGAAGTCTTCGGAGAAATTCGAAAAACGAACAAGAGAAAGCGAATCATTGTGCACCATGACAATGCGAGCTCTCACACATCGGCTCAAACCAGCGCCTTTTTGACCGGCCAAAACGTCGAATTGATGGGTCATCCGCCGTACAGCCCTGACTTGGCACCCACTGAATTCTTTTTATTCCCACACATCAAGAAAATAATGCGTGGTCAACGATTTTCGTCGCCAGAAGATGCTGTTGAAGAATTCAAAAACCATGTTTTGGAGGTGTCTCAATCGGAGTGGAAAAATTGCTTCGAAAATTGGTTTGAGCGCATGCAAAAGTGTATAAATCTTGATGGATAATATTTTGAAAAACAATAAAACCATTTTCGTTGATAAATATTCCTATTTTCATTATTAGGCCACAAATATATATAGCAGCCCTCGTACATATACGTATACTCTATATAACTCATACAATGAGCGACATATTCGGCTTAAGGTAAACAAATGAAATCATTATATGAAGTTCAAGTATATGGGTGTTAGGGTAGTACCGATCCAATTTTAGCAATTAACTACTATCACGCCACATAATAAACAAATGTTCCTGGGTAAGGTACCTCACATACAAGTACCAATCATATAGAGTGAAGTCAGCCGGATGTTTGAAAGCCATGATATAAGTAATAAACGCACTGTAATTTTCAATGCGATAACTCAAATATTGGGCGACATATCCAGCATAAAGTCATCAGGAAGTTCGAAAGTCTTTATATTAGGTATATGGGAGCTCAGGGAGGTATTGAATAAGAATTTTAGTGGAACTTCTTTGCCGGTCCCTAGATATGCGATTTCATCTAAAAGTGGGCGGTGCCACATCCATCGCCCTATTTTGACACCAGATCCTCTAAAGCCCTAATGTGACATACTGGATGTAAAATTTAATGTCTTTGACGCGGGCCACGTCCACTTTTCAAATGTTTTCAAACCAAAGGTGCCCAATTTTATTTTATATTTATTTTAGTGCTTAGTTATGGCACTTGACATGAATTTTGGATTTGAATCTGTCTCTTGATCCTAAACCTGTATCTAACTCGACCTACCTAACGGTTATTTGAATCACATAAAAAACTAATATACTCTATAGCAACATGTTGCAAGAGCATAAAAATGTGAATGGAGCGCAAAATCCACATGAAAATAAATATATGCGCTTATAGGGAAATTTATAAATACTATATTTAGAAAATTGTAATAAATATTTCGCGAAAACTCCATATTTCGAAAAGAGAAAATAAATTTTTTCGCGAGAAGAGTGAAAAGGATACGATATATAAATATTATATCAGAACATATACATATAAACAAAATGAACAGAAAAGAGAATTTGTATTAGCGTTTTCGCAACATCCAAAGTACGAACGAAATTGAATGTACCTTTATAGTTTTTTTCTAAATCCAAATTGAACCTAAATTTAAAATAATCAAAAGATGAGTTTATCAAATTTTAGTTACAAATATCTTCAATTTCGCTTGTAACTAGTTAAATTCGAAATTCAACACTAAATTATATACTTTCACTATTTTTTTAACATGGAACATTATTTGTTATCATTTTGTAAAACTCATTATACTCTCGCAACAAAGTTGCTAAAGAGAGTATTATAGTTTTGTTCACATAACGGTTGTTTGTAAGTCCTAAAACTAAAAGAGTCAGATATAGGGTTATACATATATACCAAAGTGATCAGGGGGACGAGTAGAGTTGAAATCCGGGTGTCTGAGTAATTATACTTGGGATATCATGATGAAACTTGGTACACGTATTTCTTGGCTCCATAAGAAGGTCAAGTTCGAAGGCGCCCACAAAATGGCGGAAACCGTAGATGTGTCATAACTAAGCCATAAATAAAGATTATAAAGTGAAATTTGATACAAAGGATCGAATTAGGGAGGGGCATATTTGGACGTAATTTTTTTGGAAAAGTGGGCGTGACCCCGCCCCCTAAAAAGTTTTTTGTACATATCTCGGAAACTACTATAGCTATGTCAACCAAAGTCTCTAGAGTTGTTTCCTTCAGACAGTTCCATATACAGTTCAAAATTGGAAAAAATCGGATAATAACCACGCCACCTCCCATACAAAGGTTATGTTGAAAAAAATGTCAGATACACAAAATTTTACGGAAAAAATGGCAGAAAGAAGCTGCACCCAGGCTTTTTTTAAAAATTAAAAATGGGCGTGGCGTCGCCCACTTATGGACCAAAAACCATATCTCAGGAACTACTCGACAGATTTCAATGAAATTTGGTATATAATACTCTCTTAACATATATATAACATATACGAAATATGGGCAAAATCTGTTCTCAACCACGCCTTCTTCCAATATAACGCTATTTTGAATTCCATCTGACGCCTTCTCTGTATAATATGATATGAACCAATGATGATAGCGGAATAAAACTTTACATAAATACGGTATTTGAGCTGAGGTATCTCTTGTGGAAAAATTGTTGTGAATTGACTATAACTTTTCAAGGTCCCTGATATCGAACTCGAAGAACTCAGTGCCCAACCTAACCTAACCTAATTTTTCACCGAAAATATCGGTAAATCTCTCAGAATTTAATTCTAATTAATTTTACAGCAAAATAAAAAAATATGTAAATAACGGATAATGAAATCTCGATTATCACTTTATCGCGCGAGAGTATAAAATGTTCGGTGACACCCGAACTTAGCCCTTCCTTACTTGTTTTCTAATGGAATTTATATCCTCAACCGACATAGTCTTGGGCTTCTTTGTACTTGACGCTTAATCCGAAAGAAAAGATCCACTCTACAAATACCCAAGATCAGAATTCCTTGAACATTTTGTTACGGACCGTTAGTAGAAAAATAAACTTTTCATTCGTCGGAACCGCCGATATTGGACCACTGTTGCTGCCGCAATCGAGTGCTTGCATTTAAAATGTTTCTAACATAACATTCATAATTTTGATGAATTGAATTATAAAACACATCCGTACTGTCTAGACAAAACGCGTTAGAAGACAAGAAAAGTTGGCGTCAGATTTACAACAACAATTGTACATATTATTTACAACAATTTAGCAATAAGTGATTTAGTAAAATAAGCATTTAAATTATTATCCTCTCTGATATCTCTTTGGTTGCCCTCGTATTCTGCGATCCATATTAGAAACCAATGCTTGTGCATTTAAGTAAAGCCCATTGCTTTTTCGCATTTATTCTGCTTTTATAATATGGAAGCAATGAGCTGTGACCAAATTCATTACTGTCTTTGTCTTTACACTCTGTGGGAGTAACATAAAAAACAATTTTGAGTAGTTTTTCGACTGTTTTATGGAGAACTTTTTCCATTTTTTGAGCAAATTTACCATAGTAATGTATATATTGTGTATACCATTAGAAAGTAGAGACTCCAGCAAACATAAAGATCACTTCTTTTTCACTTTGATATTTGAACGTTAGATTTTTTTTTATAGAAAATTAGAGATTTCTTTTTTTAAGTCGGAATAAGCCTTAATGTTGAAAAAAAAAAGTTTATGCTTGTAGCATAAGAGGGTAAGTTTGCATGAAATTTCGTGAAATTTTTTTTGGTTTGTGCAAGTTAAAATAAAAATCCCAAAAACTTAAATATTTCAACGTACTACATAAATTTTGAATTTTTCCGGTTTTCTCCAAGAAATAAAGACAAAATTATATACATATGTTTTTACTGACAACTATTTCTCATATGCTGACTCTGCTGATATTAAAATGGAACTTGTCTATGTATACACGAGTTAGTCTCTGAGATTTAGAAAAATTATTCTACAATTTTGCATAAGTCCTTTTCTCCCTAAGAAGATGCGCATTTGTCAGAACCGTTGATGTTGGACCAATATAGCGTATATTAATGCAAACCGACTCTTCAAAACCAGTATTTGGCTTATAGAAACTTGTTTGTTGTGCTTATGTCCATTATGTTACGGATATTTTGGTGACTAGTTAGATTTCAGAGAGCAGCTGTTATATAATCATAACATTTTGAAGCTTGCATTTCAGGGCTACAACTTAAATTGTGATGTTGTTTACCGATGTTACTGTTAATATTGGCTGTTATTTTGTCGTACCCCACTTGCAAACAAATGCACATGATCATAAACTAATAATAATGCCATTAAGGGAAATTTCTTGGTACATTTAATATGTATGGTAGATAAAAGATGCTTCTTTCAGCTGAATTACGACTCGTCGTACATAATCTAATAATTCGAGTAAATTGACAGAAAAAGCTACCATCGGTTCTTTGTGAATGCCATTCTGCACAAGAAAATAAACAATGAGTCTGAAAGCAAATACTCAACATACCAGTCATGGAAACAGCATGAAAGCTGCACATAAGGAATCGAACTTTTCTTTTGTCCCCTGCTTTGCCGTCATGTTTCGGCTTAACTCAGAATTTTTCACATAACAATTGGAAACATTGCTCTTACAACTGCTTTGATGACATATGTACTTGCATAATAGGTCTTCAATTCTTGCAGATTGCACAAGCAACATTTATTGTTTTCTGCAGCATCATTTTATGCACCGATTAAACAAACATTTTTGCATACATTTAGAACTGAATGAAAGGGCTAGAAAAATTAAGAACTTTGAGTAATGACATGCGTTTGTCACTTTGTGTGAACATACACACACTGCATACATAAATCGAAGTGAGCACAGCTTATCAGAGCATTTATGCAAATACGTATTACAATATAAAATATAAGCTTGTGAAAACTTTAGTTTCCTTGAAGTAAACGCGAAATTGGCTCACACTTCTATCCAAAAATATACCCGCCACTCGCCTTCAATATATTTTCGCTATTTTTTTATTTTGGGAAAAAGCGAGAAGCATAAATAATCGAGCAGATAACTTAAAAAATTCACAAATAAATACATGAATATGAAACACAGAAATTATTTATAAATAGACTTTGGCTTTTGTGTGCCTGTTGACACACCGTTTTGCGGCGATTGGGCGTAAGATAAAAGAATGCGACATATGTCATATGCATATACATATGTATGTATGTTTCTGTATATGTTCGACTACCTACATATAGATGCAGATATGTGTGATAAAATACACACTCACAATGTGTATGTATATATGTATATGCAATCACATTTAAGTGGGCAATTTTATGCAAGTACATATATATGTACATATATGAAAAAATACGGATTGGAGCTTCTCAAAAAAGGCCAGTTTACCGGGAATAAGCCTCAAATAACCGGAATATAAAATTTTTACTTTGGAGTCGATTTTACATTTCAATGGTTATGAAACTATAAATAAGAAAAATGTTAACTTCGGTTGCACTGAAACTAAAATATTGTTCATTGATGAAAAATTTTTCACATAAGAACTTGATTTTAATTAGTTTAAAGAGAGCTACACATATGGACAAAATAATAGGTGTGCCTATGCGTGATGCCATTTTTTTGTCAAAAAGTGTTGTAACTGTTATTTATTTTTAATACCGCTATGTTTTTATGATGGACGCGTTTTAGTAGCATGGTGGTGTCAACAGTTTGCATTACTCATTCGGTGATTTTGCTTTTTAGTGACGAGTGATCATTGTTCATTTATTTTTGCTTGGCCATTAAAATAGGTGTAGTTCATATTTTTCGTAAAGAAGTTGTTAATTCGTACTATTTACCATACCAAAGTAAGTATTTGAGTATTTCCAAATTTATATTAGTTTAAATATCATAAACTGACAAACAAAAAATTTTCAGAATGGGTCGCAAGAGACACTGCACCGAAATAGAACGCCAATTGGTTAAAAAACTACGTGGTGAAGGGAAAACATATAAATTCATAGCCAATACGTTAGAGCGATCAGAAAATTTTGTCACTAATGCTCTAAAAGGAAAAAAAGGGAAGGAAACTCGTGGCCGTCCAAAATTAACCTGCCCAATTGATGACCATCGTATAGTACTTATGGCAAAAAAAGACCCTTTTATCTCTTCGCGACAAATTGAAGCGGAGGTGGGACTTAATATAAGCTCGCGGACAATTCGGCGTCGTTTGGTGGAAGCTAAACTACCAGGGCGAACGGCCAGAAAAATTCCTCTGCTACGAAAGAACAATATCCAGAAGAGGAAAACTTTCGCTACTGAACATAAAGATTGGTGTGGTCCCACTGGAGAAAAAAGGTGGCGAAATATTTTATTTAGTGATGAAGTGAAGATAAATCTTTGCGGAAATGATTCCATGAGAAGCGTACGCCGTCCGAAAGGCAAGGAATTCGATTCCAGATACACCAAAAAGACAGTTAAGCATGGGGGCGGAAATGTTATGGTGTGGGGATGTTTCTCCTGGCAAGGTGTTGGTCCATTATTTTGGATAAAGGATACAATGACCGCTGTTGAGTACAGGGAAATATTACAAAATATTATGCTACCATATGCGGAAGAAAATATGCCTCTGCGCTGGTGTTATCAACAAGATAACGATCCGAAGCATACCTCGAGGTTAGTATCTGAGTGGCTCATAAATTCAAATGTAACCTGTATGAAATGGCCAAGTCAATCTCCTGACCTCAATCCGATTGAGAACTTGTGGAGTGACCTCAAAAGGAGATTGGCAGGCTTTTCTTTTCGAAACAAGGAGCAATTGTGGCAAAAAACTAAGGAATTGTGGGATGCAACTCCCTTGGAGACTTGTCAAAAGCTAGTACAGTCTATGCCCAAGAGAATAGCAAAACTTATCCAAAACAAGGGAGGATATACTGGCTATTAAAAACTTATAGGCTAAGGAAATAATATACTGATTTTTTTTTTTTTTATTTTGAAAAAACTTTTTTACACCTATTATTTTGTCCAGGGAAATATGTTTTTATAATTGAATTTTTTGTTTTAAAGCTTACAGTAAGAAAATTGCAAAGTATTTCTGTTTAATAAAGAGATGTGCTATAGAAATCTGATCTGGACAAGTTCTTAGCAATTTATATCGTTGGCATGGACAACAGTCTAGCCCAAATTTCAGGAACATACCACAGACAGGATCAGTTTATATGGCAGCTATAGTATGCTATAGTGGTCCAATGTTGGTAGTCCCGATAAATTAACAGCTTTTTAAGGAGAAAAAGATGTGTGCAAAATTTTCAGATCAATATCTCGAAAACTGACGAACATGGTTAAGGCAACTAAGTTGGCTACGCTAATAATTAATTTAATTTTTTTTATACATGCAAAACCTAACTGAAATATACTTGTTCAGCGTATAATCATTAAAGCGTAATTTAAATGCTTTATGATTTTTTCCGTTAGTTAATCACACGCATTCATCATATAACCAATATATAACTGATACATTGAAAAATACTGAAAATAATTTGCTCACAAACATGTACACGTGTAAATGTGAGTAAAACCAACATTTTAAGCAATCAGTGCCAATCTTCACCAAGCGCTAACTCACCTAAAACCAAAGCGAACCTAGCCCTAACTAAATAGTGGTACTCTGTAGTTGACTTTAAACAGTTGAACTTACTAAATTTGTAAGACACTTTAAAGAAATAAGTTGAACAATTTTTCTAAAAATAATGTGACACTAGGCTGAATAATAGTGAAATCGGTCTAGACCTTGATACAATGATTTCGGTTCTCTGCTTGACATTGTACTATGTATATACTACACATATTCAGCGTTTTGGGACAGTTTAATACATAGGCTGCTATATATATTTCTGGCCTAGGTAACACTAAGTGTTGCCAGGTGCAATCTGACATTTCCATTGGAAAGTTTGACATTTTTTAGCATAACATCACTCAGAACGTTTTGTCATTTAACCGTGAATTGTTTTAATTACAGGGAATTAAAAAATTCATCTCGGCCAAAAAATGGAATTAACTCGTGAACATTTTCGTGCGATCATTTTTCACAACTTTCGACGTGGATTATCACGACAAGAGTGCATCGATGAACTAAAATCTTTGTATGGCTATGAAGTACCATCCTAAAGCAGTGTGAAAAACTGGTACAACGAATTCAATCGTGGCCGACGCTCACTCAAAGACGAATTCCGTGAAGGTCGTCCAAAAACAGCCGTTGTGCCAGAAAACATCGATGCCGTACGTGAACTGATAATGCAAGACCGTCATGTAACATACCTTCAGATAGAGGCATGCCTATGCATTTCTCCCACCAGCATACATTTGATATTGCATGAACACTTGGCCGTAAAAAAGGTTTGTTCTCGTTGGATCCCACACAATTTGACAATCGCTCAAAAAAAGGCTCGTGTGGATTTGTGTAAAGAAATGCTGAAAAAATACGGTGCTTCAAAAGACGTTTATAAGATCGTCACTGGTGACCAATCATGGGTCTATGCGCATGAGCCCGAAACAAAACAGCAATCGATTGTGTGGGTCTTCCAAGACGAGCCAAACCCAACGAAAAAAAAAATAAAAAAAAACATTTTCGTTGATAAATATTCCTATTTTCACTATTATGCCAGAAATATATATAGCAGCCCTCGTATCACATATTTTTCCCTTAATTACTTAAATATATAGGAAATGAAGCAAAATATAGTAATGTTACCGACAAATTCTTCGCTCTATAAAACATACATATATATCATAAGTTATCAAATATGTATATACCTGGAACCCATTGACGATTGCGTCGAATAATGAAACATGAATTACGCTCGTGGCCACGCAAACCTTACCACTATACTATCTTAATTTTTGTTTTGGACTTTTCCGTTCGTTCGGAACTTTTTTCAATTTATTATTTTTTTTTTTTTGTTTTATGTTTTGTAAGCAAAAGTAAACTAAATTATATTATCCAATTATAATTATAGTTTTTAATTTATTACGTTGTTTTTAAAGGGATACATCTACTAAACTTCTATTGCTTCTATCCAAAAAAAAATAATAAAATAAAATAAAATATTAGTTTCAAATATAGTGTAAATGAAATTAAATTAAAAATATAAAAAAAATATCATTTTTTCATTGAATGCCAATCTCTTAAATTTCGAGCTCATTTTGCAAAGCTCACTATTTTTCAATTGATTTATCTATAGATGCATGTGTTTTGATTTTAATTTTTAATATTTTTGATGAATAACACGTCATTAAGTTATTTCTAAGAAATTCTAAGAAATTCTAAGAAAAATATTTTCTCCAAATTTTCTCTTGTGACTTGACTGAGGATATTGATTGATTGATTAAAACGAGAGAACGGCATAAATAATACAGAAAACAAAAGAAAATTGAATACAAAAACGAAACTCATTCTCCTTCTAGTATATATCTCCAACTAATTATTATACTCATATATTATATAATAAATCATAAAAAAGTATGGGCGTGAGACTCTTCCATTAGTCATCATTAGTGTTTAGTTTACGCCTATCTTTCTGAAGTACATAAAGTGCATTCGACGATTTTTACGATGATTGAAATTATTTTAAACATAAGTTCTATTAAATATTGTGTGCGGAATGAAATTTCTGGTGCGAGCAAGTGTTTTGATTGGTACAAATAATTCAAAGAGGGTTAAGAACGCGTTGACCACGAACAGCATTCATGGCGGCCACAAACGTCAACTGATGATCAACACGTCAACAAAGTAAAGGAATTCGTGCTGGAGAATCGGCAATTAAGAGTCAGAGATCATACTAGCATTGTTGGAATATCGGAAGGATCTGTGAACGACTTTGATCTATAACCCGGTTACAAGCGATCAATCGACCGAATATGATGGCAAAGGTGAGCCGCAGATGAAAAAGTCACGCTAAGGCAGGTCAAAGCTCAAAGCCAAACTGTCAATAAGTAATACTATTTGTATGTTATGCCACGTTTGAATAAAGCTAATCGAAAAATAGGTCGGAATTATGGGCCGAAGACTCTTGGGTTTTGCACCACTATAACGCACCGTCACAAACTGCATTGATTCTTCGTGAGTTTTTCGATAAATTTTCAACCAATATTGTGCTACAACCACCATATTCATCTGATTCAGCTCCGTGCGACTTCTCGCTGCTCGAACAAAAATCGCTACACCCATTGAAAGCTATTCTAGAAATTTACGTTAATAACTGTTTCGAGGATTGGAAAAAATCTTTAGACAAGCGTATTGTGGTCAAGGGTGATTACTTGGAGCGGGACGACATAGATTTTGAAGAATAAATTAAGAATTATAAAATTATGAAAAAAGTCTTACTATTTTTTGCTCATATTAGTATATACAATATATAAATATTAGCATTATTATAATAGCTAAGTCGATTTACACATTTCCATCTGTCTGTTGTTTTGTATATACCCGAACTAGTCCCTCAATTTTTAAATATCGATCTTAAATTTTGCCCATCTTCTTTTCTCTTCAAAAAGATGCTCATTTGTTGAAACCTCTGATATCGGTTTACTATAGCATATATGTAAATATCATACAAATCAACGATCGATATGAAGTACTTTAATGAAAAAAAAATTCATTTGACAAGATATCTTCATGGAATTTGGCGTGGGATTTAGTTACTATGTCCTGTAGCTGCCACAAAACCTTATGAGCAATAATCTAGTTCTAGTAAAAAATATTTTCTATTTGTGAAGGATGTTATTGTTTGGGTGCAAGCGAAGTTAACGTATCTTGTTTAAGGAATTGATCGTTCTTACGAATGGAAAAATATAAAAATATAATATAATGTCATAAAAAGTTGATTATTAAATAGAAACCTCATGTGATTTTCACAATCAATAAAAATATTCTGCTGACAAACAAATTGAAATGATAGAATGAATAATATCATGATCACAGCTGCACTTGTGTTTGCAAATGTGCATAAGCGCTTTCGAAATGACAGCATAAGCTTGTCACTGACAAGCAATTTGCCGCCTAAACAATACGGTGCTGCCACTGAAAACACCACAAAAGCGATGACGATGAGATGGTGGTATGAAGGGGGTTAAATATGGTGGAAACTATTATGCTTCAACCGCAGTAAAAACCTAATGTCCGCAAGTTGCTAGTAGCTGCTCCAAATGAAGCAGGAGGTAATTATGCAGCACTTGAGGTGGTATTTATTATGCCTACCTTGCAATTATTTCACGCCTCTCCAACACAATGGCGGCCTCACAGCGCCATTAGAACAACATGAAATTAAGCAGGATACAAAATAATGCCTCAAGGGAAGTCATTAGCACTTAACGGTTATTCACCGTTTTTTCTTCAAATTTGTTTTTCTGTTTTACACGCGCGTTTTTTCGTTGTTTGATTTTGTTTTTTTTCTTAGGAAACACAATCACTAAAATATCTATTTATGTGCCGCTTTTAGCACACTTTCTTAAGTGTTGATATATTTGTATATTAAAGTGTACTAATGCCTTTCTTTAGCACTTTTCAGCACCGTTCACTGTGAGCCGATTAAACATATAAATATATTGTATAGGTATATACTTATATATATTTACCTAAATTATATACTCAAAACATTAGTAATTATATAGATGGCATAATATATGTATGTACATATCTACATATGTATGTATATATACAAATGTATGTAGTCTATAATACAAAATTATACACTAAGCTCCACCGTTGGGCGTTCTACACATTCGCTCTGATTTTTTGTATTTGTTTCGATAATTTTTTAGTATTTCGTTTATATTTATTTTGGTTTTGTTTTTAGTGTGCTTTTGCTTCATAAATTTTGAGCTGATAAATAGAAACACAAATGTTTAGCGTAGTTTACAAGATAGAGATGTGGAGATTTATAAACACATTTTTTTGGACGCTGTTTGTTTGCTCCTATGTAGATATATTGTTGGGTAGATATATATTAACAAATATTTGCATTTATAACTAATTTTTTTATGCTTAATTGTATCACACACTCATGCAGTTATGTACTCTTGAATATGAGTGTACTAACACAGCACTTTTTCATTAAAATAAATATTTTTGTTTATTTTTTTCGAAATATAAAAAAATTTGCCTAGAAAGATTTTTCAAATTTTAACTTAAAGTACGAAATATTTTTATTTTGGAAATTTTTTATTTTTTTTTGTTGTATAGTCTTCTGTCAACTTTTTTTTCAAAATTTAAAAATTGTATTAATAAAATTTTTTTGAATTTTTCATTTAGAATAGAAAATATTTTTTTTATTAAATAGTTTTTAAAATTTCTTATTATTAATTTTCAGTTACATTATACACTTTTGACAAATTATTTTCGAAATTTAAAAAATTTTGTTTAAAAGATTTTTCGAATTTTTAACATGATATACGAAATACTTTTATTTAAGCAATTTTTTATTTTAGATATTTTTTTGTTATGTTGTTTGTATTATTAAACACTTGGGGCTAATATCCTTATTGAAATAAAAAAAAAAAATTGTTAATAAAAATTTTTGAGTTTTTCACTTAAAATAGGAAATATTTTTATTTTGGATATTTTTTTAAATTTTTAATTTTTTCTTTAGTTTCATTATACACTTCTGACAAAACTTTTTTCAAAATTTAAAAAAATTTGTTGAAATTTTTTCGAATTTTTGACATAAAATATGAAATACTTTTATTTTAGCTTTTTTTTGTATTCTTTTTTAGTATTATTATACACTGGCTACATTGTTTTTTTGAAATTTAAAAAAATTAGTTTAATTACATATCACTTAAAATACGACATATCTTTTTTTTTAGATATTTTTTAAAATTTGTTATATTATTTTTCAGTTTTATTATGTGCTTGTGTCAAATGTTTTTTTTTGAAATTTAAAAAATTTTGTTGAAAAAGATTTTTTGAAGTTTCAACATAAATTACGATATGCTTTTATTTAAGCTATTTTTCTTATTCTTTTTTAGTATTATTATACACTGGCTAAATTTTTTGTTCGAAATTTAAAAAATTGAGTTTTCGAATATTTAACTTAAAATACAAAATATTTTTTTCAGATATTTTTTTGAAATTTTTGAATTATTTTTTAGTATCGTATACACTTGTGGCTCTTCTTTATTTTCGAAATTTAAAAAATTATGCTGATATTTTTTTTTTTTAATTTTTAAAATAAAATAGCAAATATATCTTTTTTTAGATATTTCTTATTTTTTATTTTTTTTTTGTATTTTACACACTTACATAGTAACACTTAAACTTTAAATATATATGGTACGTATGTACGCTTATGGGCAAATGCTATGCCCATGATGCTATATGACTGCAAGTATATCTTTTCGCATGAGATTTAATTTAATTTGATTTTGTGCCGCTGCTTAAAATTATTATGTCTTATTTCAGGTTTATTGTTGTCTTATTTACGCCGCATGACATTTCACTTTTTTATTTTTTCAACATTTGTCAGCGATAATTTTATGCGTATATGTAAGTATACTGGTATGTGTGAGCACAGATTCATCCAAAAATATTTATCCACTTATATGAACAACGCTACATACATATGTATAGTATGTATGCTGAAGAGCTGATGAACACTCTTGTAGCTTTTTAATTAACTCACTCAATGCCATGAACACAAGATTATACTGTATTATATTATATTAAAATAAATATATATACATATATCACAATACCGCAGACTATGGCGTGTTTTTTGAGCTTCATAGGAACCTTAATGCAAATATTAAAGAATTTTTTTAATTAATTAATACTAATTTTCACTAAAATATCTAAGCAGATAGGCAAAAAACTGAAGTGTAGATTTAAATATATCCAAATTTACTACAACACAAACTTCCTTGAACTGTTTACGAGCAAACAACCGCTTAACACCTTTGCAACAATATCCAAATCACAACACCACACATTAATCATAAGATAAAAACATAACTAATGAGTACTGTTGACTTAGGAGCGGATTACTTGCCATTGCTTGTCACCAACACGGGCTTTCCTCATTTAACACGAAATTTGTATAAATCCTCATTACAACAAACACTAACGCGGCCCGCTTACGGCGGTGCACCACATTTCTCAATTTCGTTTTATTTTTACGATTTTCTTTTATATACGAGTATGTACAAAATGTCACAGCGCTGTTAAACCACAAGCGAACGTGGACTGTAAAACCACGAGTCACCAAAATATAATTAATTTCTTTGTAGCCTTTCACACATTACCACTCGCACAGCGGTTCGTTGACGCTTTTCCGTTTCGTTTTTGACTTTTTGTGCTTTTTTTAGATTTTCGAATAAAACGTTGCGTCCGAATTCGCTTTTCACACAGTTCGCAAACGAACTGACGCTGTCGGAGGTTGGAAGCCAACTGATGACAAATACAAATTCGAAGATCCTTAACCGCCGGCATTTAGCGACGATTGTGTGTGGTTGTTCGAACATTGTTGGAGCACAGCGCAACCGCAATAGAGGTTTTATGGGGCACCACAAATTACGTGAGAGCGTGTTTTCGAACAAGCATCTCGCATTCGATAAAGGATATCTTTCTATGAATGAGAATATATAAATGAAACAATTATAAACTTTTGGAAATATTTCAATACTCAATTTTTTTTAAATGCGCCAGGAATACGTTAATGTTAACATCAAAATCAGAAAGTTTTTGTCGTCTTTTTATTCTATTTGAGAATTATTTTTATTACGATCTTATAAAATTTGTTTGAACACTTTTTAAAAATGTGAAAGCCTTCATATTCTCTTTAAACTTGATATTGCTATCTTGCCTGTCCGCATGCAGAGACTGGCTCCGTGTGACTTTTTCCGATTTCCAAAAATATAGAGAGCTTCAAGGAGTTAGATAGAAGTCGAGGAAAGGACTAAAGACTAAACCGAAAATAGAGTTTGAAAAATGTTTTGAAGATTGGAATAAGCGCTGTCATAAGCTCTTACCAATGAATAGAGTATTTTTTGAAGCCAACAACATTAATGGAGATAAATTAATAACTCTTTTTTCAAAAACTGCAAATTACCCTTAGTTTTTGAACACACTTCGTATAAAGTTGACAAGTTGTTCTAAAGAGGTATCTGCCATACACTCAACAACCTTAATATTCTTTTATAGCATTTCTTCTCTGTTGACATGTGCTTTTCACTATGACGTCACCGCTGAGTTGCAACAACTCGTTCATGTTGCTTTTGAGCAGTATTTCATGGTTAGCAACAATTATATTGAGTCAAATTCGAAATGTGTTGACTCTCCCTTGCTCTTTTTCCTTCGCTCTCTTACTCAATTTCTTGAATAGCTGTTTTGAAATTTCATTCATGCTTTCAAATGTTCATTCGCATTGCCTTAGTAACGAATTCTAAGTATGTTTATGCTCACATTTAAAGTATTTATTATCGTTATCTTACTATCATGCGTAAATATTAGTTAATTAAATCCCATGTACGATTGGAAATAATTTTTACTATTGTGTAGGTTTTGGGTACAGCTCTCATAAACTGCAAAACCTAAAATAATAAATTTTAGTGCAAACATTTCCGTACACATTTTCGGCAATACTCGACATAGTGGGAAAATGGGATAAATCGGAAAATAACCGCCCTGTATTAAACATATTGGATGCAATGGTGACTCATGGCGTATGCGTGGATGGCTGCCTGACCAATAACACATATTTTGCTTATTGACGAAGCCATTCAGCTAGAAATGAGCCTCATCGCTGAAGATGATTTTTCGATGAAAACCCAGAATATTTTCTAGTTTTTGTTCAGCCCAATTCACGAACACACGACGATTCTGGTGGTCAAGCGGCTTCAGGTTTTGCGTTAATTTCATCTTGTAAGGATGTAGGCCAAGATCTTATCACAAAATTCGCCACGATGACGTTACAGAGATGCTCAACGCTTGAGAACGACGTGTGAGAGACTGATTTGGGTGTTTCTCAGTTGATCCGCTAGCAACAGAAATATTTTCGACACTACTGGCACTGTCTTGACTCACTGGTATGGAAAGATTTTTTACTGTGCCTGTGGATTAAAATTTTTCCACTAGACGTTCAATTGTTCATTTGAAAAGACGATTATGACGACAATAAATGAGACCTTGGGCTCTTAAAGTTGAGGCCATTGACTCCGAGTTTCGATAGTAAATTTTAATAATTTCGACTCGTTGTCTTCTATGAGGTGGCAATTTAATTTCAATGTTTAATTTGTCATTTCATAAGGAACAGACTTACTCTGGAATAAAGTTTGCCGGCTTAATCCAGTACTAAGTTGACATAATCTCTCAGCAGAGTCGGTAAACATCTTTCGATTTCGCACCACTTTAACTTTAATGCATTATGAAGATACGTAGAGAAAAATACCCGATGAACATATCGACTAAGGTGTGCAACAATTTGAAGATTTTACGGAAAGGCTATGATATGCGGGCTAACAAAATTTAACTCAGGCTAGTATTGAAGGCAATGGACCATCCGGCGCGTGACTCATTCGTTAAATGAGCTCAATACGAGATGGCCACCGATCCCAATTTTCATAAGATAATTTTTTTTTCAATGGTGAATTTTGTAGAATGTATACGTTAGTAAAAATAAATTTCGCATTTCAAGTGCCTTTGATACTCAAAAATTCATTGTCTGCTGTGCTCTATGAGCAGAGGGAATCATTGCTGCATATTTCTTCAAAATTAATGCCTACGATAGCGTTACAGTCAATTTGGAACAATATGGAGCCACGACTAATGACTTGTTCAGACTCAAATGAATATCTATAAAGCCTAGGTAGCAATCAATTTATTGCAGTAAACTTTTGGCAAAGTGAAAACTATCAGGCCTCTCGAATGAAATTTGTTCAAGCCAACTGCGGAGGTCACTTGCCCGAAATCAACTTCAAAACATAATGCCAAACCCTTATCTTTATAATTAAACTAAATTTTTTTCCATAGCATTAAATTGTTGGTAATATTTTCGCATGAAAACGGCATGTTTACAAAACCACTGCACAAAATTTTACACTCTCACGCTCAGAAACAAATTACCGAAGATATTGGTCTGGATAGTAAGAAAGCAAAAACAGTAAAAGGTCACGTCAGCCAAGCAAGTTTCATTAAATTTCCTTTCAGTAATTGTTGTCTTCACACTAGTTTCGTTGTAGGCTTGGTATCCCTGCGCATATGGAAAAAAAAGTTTACGCAAGTTCATAAAAAGCAGACTGAATTAGATTTAAACTGGCGCTTAAAGCGTATTGGCAGTCAAAAAATGACAACACCGATACTGAAGCGGATATTTTTCATTATTAATTTGTGGAATTCAGTGAAGAGAAAAAGAGGAAATTCTGAGAAAACCTCGGGTCAGTGGTCAATAGCGCAAATTAAGCGGATTTATTTTATTATGGCAAAGCCGAAATTTTCCACAGTAGCAAAGGGGCGGTGAAAAAGTTTTATACGTAAATTTCTCATACTCATTTTTTTGTTTTATTATATGAAATATTAACCGTTTTATTTTGCTAAATCGATTTTCAGATCTTTTTCGCTGAATCGCTGGCGGCGAAGCCTTTGTAATTTATTTATTTTGGTGGGTGAACTTATAAAAATAACTGGGAAAAGACATAAAAGTAAGATGAAAGGGTGAAAAGGTTATTTTTTTAGGTCGCCAAGAGAAAGCATACAAACTCTTTTGCTTACTTAGGCGTTTTTAAGGCAACACGAGAAGAAACTGGTATTTGCTTGCATAACACAAAAAATTAATCTAAGATTTGTGGCTACACATTAATTAATGAAAGTTATGAAAATAAGTGCTATAATTTCTTTACTTTTACCATATACCCTGCAAAAAATGTTGATTTTTTCCTACAGCAGTGCAAAAGTGATTTTTAGACCTATCGAGATATTTTGGTTCGTCGAAATTGGGATCAAGCCTTGGCTCTGCAATATGATAGTGCATAATAGTAGATACAGAATAATCTAATTTTCTTGAACAGTAGCTTATGTCCATTCTCTAAGTTTTTATGTCGATATTAAAATATGATATTGCTTTGTTAACGTGCTTTTTCCTCATTTTGGTCAGCTGCTGGCACTTTTAACACTTGAGAATTGTTTTGGGTGAACTTAACACAAAACTGCTGTGTTACATGGTGTTTCTTCCACACAGGCAGTAGTTGTCTTCAACAGCGTCACCAGGCATCATAATTAAAATCGGTTTTCATTAATCATATTTTGCATGCCTTAGAGTAGATAATATTAACTAATAATGAATATTAATTGAAGTCCTCAAATTAAACTACATAAACGCATCAGCGGATCCTACTGACTGTATGTGACCACAGCCGATTGAAAATTTAAATTTAATGCTCAATGAAATTAGATTGCCAATTTTTAAATCCATAATCGAAGCTGAAAAATAAAAGTTTAATTTTTGGATCCAAGATAAATAAAATCGTATGTATAAAGAAAATCGTCATCCCCGCATGGTTCGAACCAAATCAGACAAAGATCTGTTTGCAAACGCATTCGTAGAAGTCTGCATAGAACACAGAAACTTAAGGGGTTATATATAGTAAGAAGGCTGAAGAAAAACGAACTTCCAGAATTTTTTTTGAAATTTTTAAATTTATTATTTATTTGATATTTTAAATATTTAATTCGTTACGTCTTAGCAGTCATCAACAGAAGTTATGTCAACTATGCAGCTATCAATAATCGCAATAGGAGATAGAATTTCTTTTTAGTCAATCCAAGTGTCGAATCGTGATGAAATGGTGATTGTCAATTATACTTCTCTCCATTGCAAGGCGAAGTATACAAATAACGTACATATGTACATTAGGGTGTCTGTTATTTCCCAAATTAATTATCATTTTGTAAACGTACCCTCAAGTTTCAGTTTTTACTCCAAAATTAAGGATCTAACGTAAAGAAAAACTTCTTTTCAATTTAAACCCTGCTAAGTTATATTTCTTTTCCGTTTCATGAAGCAAGGAAACCTAAAACCTTGAAATAATGATATTCTAACACAAACAATCTATATCAAAAATTTCAGAAACCATTCTTTTATTAGTTACATGCAGTTTAAGGAATACGTTAAATAACAGAGCATTTATACAAGTGATTTATACATTCTGTGTTGCTCATACGGCATGGTGTAGTATATTTGATGCATTATTTTAACTGCGCATAACTTTTGGAAAAATGCATTATTTATACGTATTAAATTAATCATTTAGACAATTTTGGTAGGTGATACAATTTTGTACTCGCGTATCACATTTTTAATCCTGTAGATTTATTTGCTTTGGAGAGAAAGGACTTATTACGAAATGTCAAAAAATTCCGTATAAAATAAATAAAAAGTAAAGAGCTTACTTACTTTGTATTCTTTTTCGTACAAAAACTAAAATTTCAGGGACCTTTTGAAAAAAAAATTATAACGGACACCCTTATGTACATACATATATGAATAGCTTTTTTCGAATGAAAATTGAGAAGTTGTAATTTTATTTCTATCCGCCAGCGGTTTGTGATGTCTGTGCCCCCATCAATGAAGTATGAATAACATTCCTAAGCATCAGTCCCTTACATACCTACATTAACAAAGGTCAAAGTTGAAATTGTTTTCGAAGCGAAATTGTATTGATTTTGTTGTTTGAGTTCCACGTTTGATATAATTTGTTTCACTTTTGGCATAAATGACAAAGTTTGTTTTTTAAATCGGTGTGCAACTAACCAAAAAAGTGAAGTAACATTATTGTGAGCAATAATTTCAAAATTAAAGGTAAACTGCTTGAATTACCATTTTAATAGTTGCATACTGAGGCTGAGACATTATCGAACTATTGATCTGGCAATAATTTACCCAATAAGTAAATAAAAATGATTACGAAACAGTTTTACTTAACACATTTTATAAGGTTAACTGTCTTAATTGATTTCTATGAAGAAATTCAAAGTTTAATATCCCAGTTTCTATCTAGTATTTTATATTATTATTAACAAAAATCACTGTTTCCGACCGCCGCCCACTTAATTTCATCATTTTAATTCAACCCTAAGTTAAAAGGAATGTTCGCTCGCTGCCAATGTCACTGACGTCTTCATTAAGTGGTGTATATTCTTAGAATATTAACATATTTGAAGTTAATTTCATCAAATAATTTGCCTTCTTAAGATGACTCGTAATCCGAAAATTTGCATTTCCCGCTGGAATCTCGACAACAAAAGGCAAAAAGGTATGCTCTCTAAGAATCAGAGTTTCCGGCGCTATTTCACAGCATGATTACCTACCCACTAGTATATTAGCTTATATACTCACATATACTCATTCAAATATCACACATTATATACTGAAATTAAGGTTATAAGCATGTAAATCTTATAAACTGTGTCACGAACAGTAAGAAAATGAGGCCTATGCTAAAATAAAAAATAAAATCCTGAATTTTCTTGTTCTCCCTGCAGATTAAAAATTTTTCTGGGTGATGAAGTAAAGTTGGGGAATGTATCTACGAAAAATCAAAATTTATCTAGCCAATTTGCAGCGAATCAGAAAAAGCTCAGCCTCCCACGAATTTTATCCATGCCAACGAATGCGTCATTTTTTGTTCCATTCGTGGAAATTTTTCTCTTGAACCAACAAATAAACAAGTAAGGAAGGGCTAAGTTCGGGTGTCACCGAACATTTTATACTCTCGCATGATAAAGTGATAATCGAGATTTCATTATCCGTCATTTACATATTTTTTTATTTTGCTGTAAAATTAATTAGATTAGTAGTTCCTGAGATATGGTTTTTGGTCCATAAGTGGACGACGCCACGCGCATTTTCAATTTAAAAAAAAGCCTGGGTGCAGCTTCCTTCTGCCATTTCTTCCGTAAAATTTAGTGTTTCTGACGTTTTTTGTTAGTCGGTTAACGCACTTTTAGTGATTTTCAACATAACCTTTGTATGGGAGGTGGGCGTGGTTATTATCCGATTTCTTCCATTTTTGAACTGTATATGGAAATGCCTGAAGGAAACGACTCTATAGAGTTTGGTTGACATAGCTATAGTAGTTTCCGAGATATATACAAAAAACTTAGTAGGGGGCGGGGCCACGCCCAGTTTTCCAAAAAAATTACGTCCAAATATGCCCCTCCCTAATGCGATCCTTTGTGCCAAATTTCACTTTAATATCTTTATTTATGGCTTAGTTATGACACTTTATAAGTTTTCGGTTTTCGCCATTTTGTGGGCGTGGCAGTAGGCCGATTTTGTATATCTTCGAACTTAACTTTCCAAGTTTCATCATGATATCTCAATTTTTACTCAAGTTACAGCTTGCCCGGACGGACAGACGGACGGACGGACAGACATCCATCCGGATTTCAACTTTACTCGTCACTTTGATCACTTTGGTATATATAACCCTATATCTGACTCTTTTAGTTTTAGGACTTACAAACAAACGTTATGTGAACAAAACTATAATACTCTCCGCAACTTTGTTGCGAGAGTATAAAAAAGATAATTTTATGAAAACCAAGTACGGAAATTCTTTCAAAGTGCAAAATTTTGAATTAAAACATTTTGCATAAGAATGCTAACTTATAACGAGTCTATGATCTGTTCACGTCAGGTGGAAAATCCAAAATCACTAATATTTGTCTGATGGGTGTAGTATTGACCAAAATTTATCCACGCATCACGATATATTACTTGTATAATATATGTATAACAAGTAAAAAGGGGCTAAGTTCGGGTGTATCTGCATTTGCAAAGACCAAAGATCGGGAAATTCCTCCAGGAAAGTAACAAACATCTTTTATTCATAAAATCATAAATAAATTGTCGTCCAGTTTCTTGACTTATGCTGGAGTTACAATTAATATTCTGCAGCCTAATTAAATGTGCCCAGGGTTTCATCAACGTACCAAACATACAATTGCCGGAAAGTGAAAGAATCAAATGGAATTTTAAATTTAGTTACCTGAGAAGTAGACGTTTGTAGTCCGATTTTATCCATTTCCGTACTGTGACATAGGATTTTACATACAGACTTAAATTGGTTGAAAGCGTTCGAGCAAGTAAAGAGATATTCGATTTCACCTAAAATTAAGCGGTGCCACACCCATCGTCCAACTTTACCCCGGCTCTTCTAACGTGTATACTTTCATGATATTTTGTACCAAATGACGGGTTAATTTTTTCTTTTTTTATGTTTTCACTTAACGACATTTTGTAGGCATGGCAAATTCCCAATCCAAATCCACTCCGCGTACGAACAAATGCAAATGCATAGAGATGTATGTTCCTGTAAATATATCCAGTAAAGAACTCGAAAGCATTCTCGGAGGGTTGATTTTAATATAGCAAATTGAAAATACAAACAGAGGAAACGTTTCCCTTGGGGGGGTTATAAATTCACCTTACGGTTAGTCCACACATCCGCATTTACATGTATAAAGATCCCTATATGCTAATGTGTGGCTTATTATCGTGTTAACATTGCGAACGACCATCTTATTTACTTCCGACATCTTCATATCCAAACGCACGCTTAGCAACAAAAGAGCAAAACATTTATTTCTTATTGCTCTTCTCGTGAACATACTCACACACACCTGGATGCACGATCTCAACGACTGAAGTTTATAAATGGCCATAATTTCGATACAAATTCGATGCTTCGATGAACTTTTACGTAATTTTGCCACAAACGTTAAGGAATGTGCGTGATTCGCTTCTAAAACGCGACTGGGTTGTTGTTGTTGTTTTGTACTAAACTCCAGGTCCCATGCAGAAAATAAATGCGGAGTGTTTGGTTTTGCTTCAGTTATTAAATTAAGTGCAAGCCTATAGAACTTATGGAGGAAAAGTTCCCCAAAAGAGTAAGCAAATGGTATTATTGAACATAAATCAATTATAAATATTTCACCAGACTTGTGTGCACTATAGAAAATTAAATTTTTTGAAATAATAAGTTTCATTGAAATATTTATTTCATTCGTCATTCAGAGAAAATATGACCAGAATTGTGTTTTAACTTCGTCAAATGTGATAAATCAATTAACATGGCGTCAAATATAAATATTGCGTTAATTTTGGGACACCTTATAGTACTAAAGCAGTAAATTTTTGAACTTGAAGTTGACTTTAAACAATACATTTCAGCCAATCTATTATATATTTTAGCAAAACTTGTGGATTATATAATAATGGATATGTCATGGTTTGGTGCCAAAAATGAGTGAAATCGCTTTACGAATTGCTCTAATCCAATACACAGGGTGGCTGATGAATTTTGCTACATTAAGAAACTCATTTTTTTTTATTCAGTGTATGGAATTCATTTTTCTTTTATTCATGTTAAAGCTCATTCAATTTTATTAAATATAGCTTAATTAAAATAATGGAATTTAAATGCCCTCCCTGCTCGTTGATGCTTGGAGAGTTGAGACAGGAATAGCCGCAATTGTTTCTCGAATGGATTGCCTTAGTTCATTCAAATTTGTTGGTTTTGCTTTGTAGACTTGCTGTTTACAATAACCCCACAAGAAAAAGTTAGGTGCAGTAAGGTCAGGCGACCTAGGTGGCCAACGGAATGTGGAGTTTCTGGATATCAGCTCATTGGGAAATTTTCGTCGCAATTCTGTCATAACAGGTTGGGCTATGTGAGGAGCTGCACCATCTTGCTGAAATCACACAAAGTTGAAAGAAATTTTCATTCGGCGTAATTCTGGATAGAAAAACTCTCTCAACATGCTCAAGTAACGGTCTCCAGTAACCATAACGGTGTGACCGTTTTCTTCGAAGAAGTAGGGCCCAACAATGCAGCGTGATGAAACTACACACCACACTGTGACACGAAGTGGATGCAATTCCGTCTCATGGAGTATCTGTGGGTTGGAAGCACTCTATATTTGACAATTTTGTTTGTTTATGTTGCCGTTTAAATCGAAATGGGCCTCGTCAGACATGAAAAGACAGTTCAACATGTTTCCATCCTCTTCCACCATTTGAAGCATCTTCTGACAAAATGCCAAGCGAATCGGCAAGTTTGCAGCATTCAGTTTGTTTGCCATTTGAATTTTATATGGGAATAAGTCCATATCTTTGTGCATAATGGACTGTAATGACTGTCTGCTTACACCCATTTGAGCAGATAATCTTCTTGTCGAAACACGTGGATTGTTTTGTATGGCAGCAGCTACAGCAGCGATTGTTTCCTCTGTTTGAACTGAAGGGTTTCGATGGTAAGGTCTTCTGTTGACAGTGCCATGCTCGGCAAAATTGTTTACAAGTCTCATTATGGTCCATTTGCTCGGAGGATTGTCGTTTGAACCGAAACTACGGACTCCAGTGCGTGATAGCGGCGGACAATCCAAATTCTTGTTTCAGTGTCCCAGTTATCTATTTTTGTTAAATGTAAAAGTCAATCTGCAAAATAAAAAAAAAATTACCAGATTCATTAAATAGAAAAAAAGTTATTTAATTTTTTTTTTTGGTAGCGGCTTTCATCCGCCACGGTTAGAGCCGAGTTTACAACATAGCGCCAGTCGTTCTTTTTTTCGCGTTTTGGCGCCAATCCGAGATTCCAAGCGAAGCAAAGTTCTTCCCACCTGATCGATTCAACAGAGTGATTTACTTATTCGCCACTTCCTTATTCGCTGAACTATGTCAATGTCGTCGCATAGGTCGTACAGCTCATCGTTCCATCTACTGCGATATTCGCCGTTGCCAAAACGGCAGAACCTTTTCTATCTAAAAGTCGTAACGTCGACCCGTCAGATGTTCTCATCGTTCTTTCTGTACCATATAGCAGGACGGGTAAAAGAACCTCCTCTCCATTGTCATCGAATAGGCAATCGAGCTCACCATATCCTGGTGTTATGTTTTTTTACTGCCATTGAGCAGGCTGGAGAACTTTTCCTCCATAAGTTACCCCTGACGGCCAATTTACCAAGCTCCACATACTCACTCATTTCGACCTCTCTCTTTTTTGCTTGCAAATTCGTTTTGGTTCCCTCTTCAACTCTCGGTTTTTACCCCTTCCCGCACGTGTTGCGGTCGAGTGTAATGTTGCGAACTAGACCCTTATACCGAGTTTTCGATGAGGGCTCTCAGAAATCATGAGTGTAGGTCGGGCAGAAAATCGCTCGGTTTTTTGTTATGTTGTGTTTATAATTATGTATTATCTATCGGTTTCTTGTAACATTTATATCTGAACGATATAGAGATATATATAAAAATGAACAAGATATTTAGGTGAATCGAATTACTGTAATTTACTGGGTCGAAGGGTCCAGTAATGTTAAAAATAAACATTTATCTATTAAGGATCGATTATAGTTATAGGGTTTGCCTGCATAAACTACTCCAAGTATTTACATATGTAAATGTGTACATAATATGTACTACATATATATGTATATTTAAGTATGGGTAGATAATAGCGTAATTACAGTATACGCTCAAAATTAACGACATACAAAATATTCCATTCGCTTGATAATATTGTAACGGTGATTTTTTTGAGGTTAGGATTTTCATGCATTAGTATTTGACAGATCACGTGGGATTTCAGACATGGTGTCAAAGAGAAAGATGCTCAGTATGCTTTGACATTTCATCATGAATAGACTTACTAACGAGCAACGCTTGCAAATCATTGAATTTTATTACCAAAATCAGTGTTCGGTTCGAAATGTGAAAATCCGCTTTTTTATCGACAAATTTTGTTCAGCGATGAGGCTCATTTCTGGTTGAATGGCTACGTAAATAAGCAAAATTGCCGCATTTGGGGTGAAGAGCAACCAGAAGCCGTTCAAGAACTGCCCATGCATCCCGAAAAAAGCACTGTTTGGTGTGGTTTGTACGCTGGTGGAATCATTGGACCGTATTTTTTCAAAGATGCTGTTGGACGCAACGTTACGGTGAATGGCGATCGCTATCGTTCGATGCTAACAAACTTTTTGTTGCCAAAAATGGAAGAACTGAACTTGGTTGACATGTGGTTTCAACAAGATGGCGCTACATGCCACACAGCTCGCGATTCTATGGCCATTTTGAGGGAAAACTTCGGACAACAATTCATCTCAAGAAATGGACCCGTAAGTTGGCCACCAAGATCATGCGATTTAACGCCTTTAGACTATTTTTTGTGGGGCTACGTCAAGTCTAAAGTCTACAGAAATAAGCCAGCAACTATTCCAGCTTTGGAAGACAACATTTCCGAAGAAAATCGGGCTATTCCGGCCGAAATGCTCGAAAAAGTTGCCCAAAATTGGACTTTCCGAATGGACCACCTAAGACGCAGCCGCGGTCAACATTTAAATGAAATTATCTTCAAAAAGTAAATGTCATGAACCAATCTAACGTTTTCAACTAAAGAACCGATGAGATTTTGCAAATTTTATGCGTTTTTTTTTTTTAAAAAGTTATCAAGCTCTTAAAAAATCACCCTATATAAATGGATTGACTTGTATGGATAAAATGAGGTGAAAACTTGCCTTAGCCCCCATATAACTAATAAACATAATTTTCAAATATTCAGTTGTTTTTACTTCTTATATATGATTTATGGTATGTGAGGTAGTTTAATGAAAATCAGAGAGCATTTTTTTCTGATATTAATATGTAGTAATACTAAAATGATCAATACTGCAATTAGCTCCAATATACTCCGAAAAAATTTTCAAACTTAATTTCGACTTTGTACGGTGTATGTCGGCCAATATGTAAAAATATTCTTAGGAAAATTAAATTAACTAACGGTAGCTTTTGTATAAGCACAAAAAAGCTATTTTGTGTTTTACCATTAAACGTAATAAATTAAAACTATAATTATAATTATATAATATAATTTAGTTAACTTATGCTTAATAAAAATATAAAAAAAATTGAAGAGAATCTTGAACGAACGAAAAAGTCCGAAAACAAAAATTTAAGAATGTATAGTGGTAAGGTTTGCGTGGCCACAAGTGTATTTGCTGATCTTTGCAGTCAATTTTCTGCTTACGTAGTTATAGCCACTAGAAATAGCTATTGAGATATTTTACATTGGCGGTCAGTTGTTTGAAAATGCGACCTATTATCCCAGTGATCCTAGGAAGGTTGTAGGCAATATTTACGAAAAATTCATTTGAATTATTATTTGGGTCTCATTAGTTTAGTGTAAAGAGAAAGATTAAATCTGTGAGTACTTGTAGCCCAATTTCGACCAATTTCATAATTCGAAATTAGAATGTCAGATTAATATTATTAACGGAATTTTGTTGTAATTGGTGAGGAAGTTCCCAAGATAGACATCTGAATAGAAAAGGTGCCACGTCCATTGTTCATTTTTCACAAATTTTTGATTGTCGCAAATTCATTGAATGATTGTAGGGCTGTGAATTTTTCCAACCTCTCGCTCGACATTTGCCACTGTAACCATAAATACCGAATACATGGATCCCAGAGCGTATTTTTTACCGAAAATATCATTTAAACTCTGACGCAAATTATTGAAATATGGTTAGAATCTGTTTATGATAATATTTTCCTACATAGTACAGAGCTAAGAGCTAACGACATCGTCAAGACCTTCGTTTATTTTTCTTATCTTTACGTTCATATTGATAAACTCGATTATGTGTGATATTTTAGTGAAAGTTATTTAGTTTGATCCTCATAAAGTATTAAATATGCGGTTACACTCTAACTTAGTCCTTCTTACTTTTTACCTTTGCACTTAAGCCTAGCTTGCATGTGTAAATTTATATTCCGTGCACCTGACCTATTAACCTGCCACTCATCGCATCGAATACACCACACGTTTACGTCCATACGGAATCACATATGTTGTATGTTGTATGCTTAGCACTTATCGTTTTACTTACTTGCAATATATACATATACATACATACATATGTATGCATGCATGTATCTGTCTCTGGACTTCAGTCTGAAGATTGTACAAGACATTACTTGTTGGCCTTATCTGTCAAAGGCGAAAACACTTAAGTTTAAGGTGGTAAGTCATCACAGAATATATTGCATTAACACAGTACACCATGTCGTATGAGCAACAGAGAATGTATAACTCACTTGTGTGAATGATCAGGTCATTTGATATTTAACTTTAGCTGCGTATAACTTTTGAAGGAATTTTTTTTAAGACAAAATCATTTAAATCTATTTTGTGGGGCAGAAAATTTTATATTTGCTTATCATTTTTTTAAAGTTGAAGGTACATTTGCTTTGGAGAAAAAAAAATTAATTCAAAATCCTAAAAAATTCTATATAGAAAATATGGGAAAAGTAAAATGATTAAAGGGCGATTCAAACTGAAAATAAATAGTTTATTCATATTAGATCCTTTCGTGAACATGAACTGAAAATTCAGAGTGTCTGTAAAAATAATCAATTTTGAGAACAAAGTACACCCTAATGCACACATATATTCATATAAAACTATGGAACGGCCACAGTTTCATGGAAAAAAAAGTTGTCATCTGACGTCACTCTGTGCTATTTTCATGACATACTTGAGTTTGAGTTTAAAATAAACAATCAGAAATATTTCCCAAGTACGTGACAGATACAAACTTTTTACTTAAAACTCTGCGCGGTGAAAAGCATGAAAGGCAACAAATTGATGAGGGTTATACGAAAATCATTTGGTAGCCTTTTGGTAACACAGAAAATGTTCGTTGTTTACTGTAACACTTGATTTTGTTTGTTGTGCCATGTGTTTATTGATTGACATAACAGACAAAACGTATTCTCATGACGCTTGGATAGTGAGCTGTTTTCATCATTTATATCACCTTTTATTTACGGTAGGTATGTTTGCCTATATGGAGCACATGTGTATGTGAAGTAAGATGTGATATAAATAATATTCATATATTGTATACTTTACAAAACATACATACTACATACATTAAACAATTTGATTTTGAAATAAATTGAAACTTTCGGGTACGTGAGTTGATCTAGTTATATTAGGATTATGAGGTTTTGATAGAAGAGACCATTTCAGACCGTTTTTATTATTTTATTAATATTATATTACACATAAGTATAGGGTTGAAATTTTAAGTATTAAACTACAATTAGTGTATGGTAGATTTTTTATGAACATATTTAGAGTATGAAACAATTTTGTGTATATTATTATTGACCGTTGCAGCCATCACCCTCATTACAATGAGTTATGGTCATATTTTAGCACTTCAGTATTTTCGTGATTAGCCAACATTCAAAAAAAAGTAAAGAAGGCATTGCGTGTTTCTGCTTACTAAATTATTCACAAGGGTCTGCTACTTAAGCTGTTACGCTGTTTTTATGTATGCGAATACGTGTTAGTACATTTCTATAATTTTAGGGGGTAAAAAAGTCATTTGGAAGCATTCGTTTAATTCCAACTAATCCAATACTTGTTGTTTTGACCGGAAGCAGATTATGCTGAGGAACTCGAAGCATTTGCAAGCCATAAATATGCGTATTTTTATATAATAAAAGTGCACGTACTGATTTTACCGCAGCATAGACCTAATCAATAAATAAATTTGAAGGCTATAACCTGAAGTTTTTCGGTAAGAAATATTTTAGAAGTCTAGAAGTTTAGTCTCGGTGGTCACAGCTTTAAAGAACAAGGCAAATCGCCTGTAAACGATATCCATGTAAGGTTAAAGAAGTTACTTGAACTTAGCACCTATGTGTACTAAGTTAACACACAATAATTTGGTCTTAATAATCGTAATTATACCAAAACAAATGTATAGAAGACTTCGATTTTAAAGTTAATATTTATGGTAATGAGAAGCCATGAGGAAATTATTATATGAAATTAGTTGAGTTATGTTTTCTGTTATATTAATGGTGGTAGTATTGTGAACTAAATTTGTAAGTTGTTCTCTTAGACAAAGCAAAAAATGTTCATTTTAAGCATATATATAAAATCACATTTTGATTACATAAATGTAAAATTTTACACAAATAACAAGTTTGTATAGCGGATATACAGTAGAGATCAATCTAACTCCTGAAACGCGACAGGCCCAAACTAGCAGAAAAACTTAGTTTTTTTATGAATACTTATTCAAAGTAAAAGCCAGACACTGTGTAAATATTAATTTTATTTATCTAAGGTACTTACCAGACATATGTATAAAATTTTACCACAACCAAGCCTCCTTACCATATAACACAATTTAAAATTCCATTTTATTCTTTCACTTTCCAGTACACAAATCTAGAAGTAATTAATATAATAGAATAAAATTTTGCAATAATAATTCCCTTCAAGCATAGCACCTTTTGATCAAAAATTCTTCAAATGCAACGAAAACTGTTCAAGAACCTAGATACTGAATATGTATCATCAGTATCAATACTTGACTTTTGACTGAAAATATTGGTCAATGTATGTCTTTAACTGAAAGCGTTTTTTTTCTACATCAGACACCTTATAAGTGATTATTTCGTTATCGCAAATCTCATTATTTCAGTATAAGTTTTTGAGGGGAGGAGGTGTAAGCAAAAATATACATTTTCTGCAATTTATTATTTTTTAATATTTCTAAATTCTAGCTCACTTTTGAGTACCTTAGGACTCAAGCATCAATAGTCAAACTATATAATTTCCCAACACCCACTCAAGCAGTATATTAATCTTGCACCACTCAGAAACGTATCTGATTTGTCAACATAAACAGCTTGATGTGCCCACACAGCAACTCTTTCAGATTGTGCTTAAAATTGTTCTCACTCCAAGTCCGGCAATTTGTCTTATTCCCTATTTGTTAAGCTAGATGAGCTTTCTTTGGACGAGTGTGTGGCTTTGCATGGTAACTTGCCAAAGTTCAAGCTCATGCGTCGACAGCTGGTTTACCAGCTTTTTCTCCAGGCATTATTCTAATCAATATAAATATGTGAATTATGCGTGCACTTTTTAAATAGATTAGAGCGTTGATATTCGTTTTGCCATGGTTGTAGTGGTTTTGCCATGGTGTAAGTGGGACTAAATGCTGATAAACGTTGCGACAGCTTTTCTTCCTTCTTTCGTTTTTTATTATCCAATTTCATTATCCCTCCATGCTTAGTTCGCAAACCATTTTTCGGTAATTAAGTTACTTATACGCCGGGGAACCCAACACGAACATGTCTCAAGAGACGCAGCTAATTTAATGACAATTATACTTTTTAATGACTCTTAATGCAAATTCATGAATTCTGCAGCGTTATCAAATTTCTCGTTAAAGCTTTGTTTTGCTCTGTTTACACAAAATACTCAGTATAATACATATAAACGCTTTGCAAAACTTTTTACAGTATACCAAATTTATGATATAGCGTATATTAAGTTTGTCACGAAGTTTGTAACCCTCAGAAGGAAGGGTCGGAGTTTCTATAAAGTACATATATAAATGATCAGTATGTCGAGTTGAGTCGATTAAGCCATGTCCGTCTGCCTGTCCGTCTGTCTGTATATATATGAACTAATCCCTAAGTTTTTAAGATATCGTTTTGAAATTTTGCAAACGTCATTTTCTCTTCAAGAAGCTGCTCATTTGTCGGAACTGTCTATATCGGACCACCATAACATATAGCTGCCAAGTGTACATATGCTACGGCTATTTTCTAACAGCTCAGATAACGCATAAACGCTCACTAATTTTTTCTTTCACAAATTTTCTATTGAGAACTTAACTTATTTGAGGAAGGTTAATTAGCTTGTCCTTATTAAGAGTCAAGAATTTAGTCCAATTTCGATAAAAAAGGACAACTGTAATCGGTAGCTTCAGCTGGGAAAATATTAAACTATATAAACTATACTAAAACGGCTTACGAAAGTGTCATGAAGAAAATATATCTAAAATACTATACTGCAATGAATTCAGCGCAGAAGAAATAAGAGAGGCTTTTTATAAAAGAGAAAGTACACGTTTCCTTTTGACCTCATATTTCTGGATTATCCTTGATAAACTATTAATTTACTCATGCTAACGTTTGCTGCTGAAAGTCAAATGTTCTTCAGAAGCTCTCCACGCACGCTTTCATAGTATATTATATTTGTGTAATAATCGTATATAAATATGAAACTTATATGTGAACTATCATGGGAAGAAATACTATTGTGCTTGAAGTCAATAGTGCAAATAAATATTTAACGCGAGTGGGCGCTTTCTGAGCGAATCAGCCGCATAAAAGTTTGACATTCCGCCGTTTGTATGGTAAAAGTTTAATTTCCGGAAAACTGTCGTTACAGTAGGCGTTTACTGTGAAGGCGCAGCTTCAATTCAGTCATTTTGTATTATATACTCGAGAATTTGTTTGAATTTATTAGAATGATTTTGGTAAACTAAAAATATTTGCTTCAAAATTGAACGAACAACAAGAGTACTGCGTCATAAACATAATTTTTCGCACATTGCTGTTACACACTTAAAAATAACGGCGATATATTTGTATAAACCAAAAATTCTGGCCAATAACTCAAAAAGTTGCCAAACTTTTTTGGCGCCACCACACCAAATGGAGCCATTTCCGGCAGCAAATGGTCGCCAATGAATCAACCGGCGGGATGATTGTAGTTTGTGTGTGTGCTAGTATGTATGTATTTGAGCACCTCGGTGTATATACATAAATGTATAAACAGGTATGTGTGATATAGAGACTATTTGTCCTTGCAGCAAATATTTTAAATATATATCCGCAGTATACGGAATTGAGTAATAACAAAATTTTTTAGAATATTTTAAACTAAAAGCTCCTTGAGTAACAATGACAACTACATAATAAAAGTATGTATACAGATTAGAATACTAGTTTTTCATAGTAATATTTTGGTGCATAATATTCCCACACAAATCGTTAGCACCATTTTAAAATATAAACAAGTAAGAAAAGTATAAGTTCTAGTTTAACCTATCATTTCATACTCTTGCAACTTGGAAGGATTTTAGACAGGGAAGTAATTACTTTTAACCTCTAGAGTACCAAATTTATTTCACTTACTGATGGTACACACACAAATGTACGTACATATATACATATATGTAATGTTGGCAGCACTCTGCGTAATGCTGGCAAGCAGCAACCAACTTCACATCTCGAGGAGTAACAACAGTTGTCTAATACAGCGGCGGATAATCTATTTTTCTATTCAGTCAAATACCAATTCATTTTAACTTTTATAAACTATAAGCAAATTTTATATTTAATAAAACATAATAATCACTTTTGATTTACATATATACTATCTTTATATATATAATGCAAATGACCGTGTGTTTGCCTTGGGATTGCTCCTAAACGGATGGACCGATTTTGATGAAATTTTGTGTGTACGTTCAAGGAGATTCGGGAATGGTTTATATTTACAATTTGGTCCATTGGAAAATGTTTTTTAAATTATTTTTTCATTTTTAATCAATTTTTAAATTTGAAATGTTTGACCGATAGATGGCGCTCCCATCGCAGTATCCAATATTCAAACCTTAAATTGGTGTAAACGTGTATTAAACAAAACGATGCCAAAGAAAAAGGCGATATCTGTGGATCAAGTTTTCATCACATCGCTTAATATCTATAAAAGAAAGTGATGTTAGTTACTAAGCTTATAACTAGAGAACGCCTGGACCGATTTCGGTGATTACCACCAATTCGGATAGGTCTCCGCCCAAACAACGAGAATACTTTTTTTTTTAGGATAATTCCAAAAAGTATCTTTTTTTCCATAAACATTTTTGTGTGTTTTGTTTTTCAATATTTTGATTTGTAAATTATTTGAATAGTTCAATTTCGGTCGCTTGCTTTTTTATTCCGGCTATTGAAAAGAAAAATTATTCAGTGAAAACTTTACGTGCGTTTCACACAAAGAGGTCAATTGCAGATTGAAATTTGTTACGAAGCCACGAAGAGGTCGCCCTAATATCGGTCCATCAAAGTATGGCAGCCAAAGGCAAGGCAAGGCAAGAAGTACTCCCAGGATGCGGTGACATACGTGCGGAATTATGGATCGCGGTCAATAAGCAAGCGATCGTCACGATGTCACAGCACGACTTTTCAAACAACAGTTTATCTTGGAGTAGGGTAGGTATATGTGGTACTGTTAGATGCTAAATGTACTCTGTTGAGTAGCAAAAGAGAGGTTTGCCGCACGTACATATTCTTCTTTGGATGGTGGATGGTTGTCACACCAGATCAAATTGATGAACTCATTTCTGCGGAAATTAATGATGCAGAGAAAGATCCAGTATTATATGAAGTGACGAAAACCAACATGGTTCATGGACCTTGCGGACACCACAATCACACTTCGGTTTGTATGCCTGACAATAAATGCGCGAAACATTATCCATGTGCTTTTCTGAAACACAAGCTGGGAAATGATGGATATCCACTCTATCGGCGTAAATATCGAAGTTAACAACACATCAAAGTTGACAACACATGGGTCGTACCATATTCGCCACTATTGTCTAATTCACATTCAAAAGTCATGTGAATGTTGCGTAATGTAGTTTGGTGTAATCGATAAAATGCGTTTGTAAATACGTCACCATAGGAAGCAACATGGCGGTTATTGGTTTTAAACGACACGGTCGATACGTGAACTGAAATAAAGTGCTTTGTAGGATATTTCTTTTGAAATTCATGAACGTTTTCCGAATGTTGTGCGTCTCGAAGTTAATTTGGGGAATGACCAAAGAGTCTATTTCAACCCAGAGAATACAATACAGTCAACAGAAATACCACCAGCAACAAAATTAACATTAGCGAGTTTTTTCTCAACTTCCGTCAGTGATCCGTTTGCGAGAACATTGCTCTATTCGAAATACGTTGATATTATACATGGGATGCATCATCGAAGAAATTGTTACGCAGAAAGCAGGGTCATCCAGTAGATGGACATCCAGGTGTGTTCTCAACTAATGCATTAGAATGAACTTACACAATCCACCCGAAAAACGAATGCCACTGAAGTTCACACACATTTCGCGATGATCAGCCTTCAAATCCGCGTTATGGGATACGACCAAAAATTACATTGCCGAAGACATTTTACATTGCATACGCTAAGAATTAGAAATGGGTCAATACTGATTGATACTTCCCATGGTCTGATATCAATCCCATATGCCGTTTATCAATTCACGAAAGATGGACTCATCACGAATGTTTATACGAACATTGGCCAAACTGTCGTAAGTACGATTCCTTGAGTGTACGAGCAATCTTAGCTGCCACAAATACCTATGTTGTTGACTTAAACTGGAAAATTCAAAGTCAAATTCCAGGAGACTTGCGGTCATATAAATCGATTGATCGTCTTGACAATGAAGACGACACCGTGAATTACCAGTGGAATTTGTAAATTCTTTGGAGAGGCCTGGTATGCCACCGCATCATCGCAATCTGATTGTGATGCACCTATCAAATATAAGGGACAGAATGCTTGATTCTACGGATTTCTTTTGAGTTCTAACGATTTGCCAATTCGGTTCAAAAGTATTCCGTTTCCAGTGAAAATTGAATTTAAAATGACGATCAACAGAATAGTCGCATAGTGGGTGGCATACATTTGGAAATGCTATGTTTTTCACACGGCCAGATATACGTGGCGTGCTCAAGAGTTGGAAAACCATCTTCTCTGTACATTTACGCACCGGAACAGAAACCAAAAAATTTTGTTTATCAAGCTGCGTTACATTGAAGAAAAATATAGACAAATAGCAAATAAATGATTATCAATAAAATATGAATTTTTGTCTTTTCATTTCAAAACACATAATTTCGCGCAGGACAACGGCTGCGGGGTCAGCTAGTATGTATATATATTCCATGCAAATGTTTATAATTATTACAGTTATGAGTTTGTGCGCGTTTGAAAATGTTGTCTTCAGACACAAATGAATAAAGTTTCAAATATGAAAATGTTTTCCATGAAAAGTTGAGCGATAGAATAGAAAAAGTTGAAAGTTTTCTCTCAGTGAAACTACGTTTTCCAATTAATTAAACACGAAGTAGAGACTAAAAGGCGCGGTGCAAACGCCATATTATATGTAGAGTCATACTCGTATAAATTCACACGGAGTTAAGAGCCCCCCCTCCTGTCTTCGTAATGCTCTTTTCTGAATAAAGCAATGTTGCTTGTAAGCAGTCTCTCTTGCTGAGTTAATTAATAAAGTTTGAAAAGCTGTTTTCTTCCATTATTGTAGAAACTTTCTATAAATTTATATATTTAATAATTTTATGGTTTTTTGTTATTTTTATTCGCCATACCATACTTGTGAGGTGTTTGCAAAGCCACCGATTAACTTAATTTTGTTCTTTCATGAGTCCTTAAGATTTAAACACATACCGGTGTAAAGCTCTTACCATGAAACGTTCACTTTCCGTTGAAATTTTCGCCTGCGAAGTTACATTGTGACCGGTCATATCGATATCGCTGGTAACTGCAAAGCAGATAAGCTGTCCAAATGGCGCACCCATAATTGGATCTCTATACGTGTGCTTAGCGGTCGTTGGTGAAAGACCTGCTCTTCTGCGATTGCAAGATCCTTTCAGTCTAGAGTAGAATGCAAAAAGTTTACTGAGCTACTTGACATCCTCCAACATTGTGAAATTCATGCAACAAAGCGAAAAATATTGTCGGACGCAAGTTGTTAAAGTTGTGTGGAGTAGAGTGAGATAGAAAAATTCAAGCAATCTCCTCCATTGTCCAGCCTTTGTAAGGCTGTGGATAAAACATATCGACAATCTTACCTTCTGCAAACCAGAAAACATAGCCGTAATTGGCATTACCTTTAGCTCCTACCGTCCTGTACCGTTCCCTCGGTACCACCGTCAAGTATTACGTCGGGAGGATGGTTGAGTGACATGTGTACGTAATGGTCAAAATGCATTCAGTTACAAGTTGCATTTACTTGGCCCCATCTCTGTTGGTCTATTAACCCCCCTTGTACATTGTTCGTCGCCAACCCTTCCCGTCACGTCAATGTTAGTGTGTTTGGGTCGTGGTTGTTCGTTATATTTAACACGTCTCTTCTCCGCCGCTGTTCGCTAGCACGTTGGGATTTCATAACCCTGTCTGCACTTCGCAAGCCACTTTCCACTTCTCTGCTGATTCGGGCTCTACACCGAACGCATTTTTTAATTGTTGCCTCTCATGAAAAAGTGTGTTCTACATTTTCGACGGTATCGCCTTCGCAATAATCACATGTGTCGTTATTTTCGTGTCCGAATCGTTTCAAATATGCTTTGAAGCAGCCATGTCCTGTGAGGATTTGAGTTAGGTGAAAATCTACCTCACCGTGTGGTCTGTTTAGCCATGGTTCAACGTTGGGGATTAGTCGGTGTGTCCACCGCCCATTTTCGCTTTCCTGCCAGCGCTTTTGCCAGTGATTTACCGTCTCTGCCCTTGCAATTTCTTTCAGTGCATTAGGTCTAAAGGGTGTAGGCCCGAGATTATAAGGGCAGCATTTTCCGATACTGTGCGGAACGTAGAGCATACCCTCAGCGCGCAAGTGGCATATATGTATAGAAAAAAGGCCACGACGATAAGATTTTATTTCGATGGCTTTTCCCCAAATCTGTACGCCGTACAGCGCGACTGACTTTAATACAAGAGCTAATAGTCGTCTTCTAATTTGCTTTGGCCCGCGGGTATTTGGCATTAGCTGACTCAACAAATCTATGATAGGCTCAAAGTGCTTTGTCGATGTGTGAGATTCTTATGATTAATTCTAGTTGGTATATTGGATGTTTCGATCCCACACGGATCAGCGTTTTAAGCTGTACTAGTCAGATTCCTGTTCGACGTCTTAACCTGATTAGGTAGGTAGGTACATCCCTTGAATTTAAAAAGCTGCTAAAATAACTTTGAAGATTTAAATACGGATCAACTTATTTCATTAAGATTTCATACTTCTAAATAATATCAATTACAACTTTTTTATACGAGGTCTTTTTAACCATTTATCGATTCACAATTGTCTGCGATATGTATGATTCATATTCTCAAAAGCCTGCTATAATTTTTAACCGCCTTATTGTAATAGTAAACAAACTAGTTTACAGAATTACCCGTCGATTCTTCCCACTCTTTTTATGTATTTATTCTACATTGAACGATGGTTTTCGAGCAGCTTTTGTCACAATAAAATCGATTTTTCACTTCCTTTCTCTGCGCTTATCATTTTTACACACTTACATGCAATGTGTTTTCCTACAAAACACATACAAGGACCAGTGAAGCTGCAGCATGAATGCCTTATTGGAAATTCAGTCCTTTACAATTAAGTGAGTTATCTTATGCTTTGCAATATTCACCATTCACGTAAGGTTTAAAGGAAGCTTATTTCTGGTATTTACAAAGCAGTGATTTCGAACAGCATTCTTTCATCATTTTAGCAATTCGAATGAAATCAAATCAATTATAGGCTGTTGTTGGAATTCTGCGAAATATCAGAGGGAATCGCTCATACCATAAATAATGACAGTAAAATCATTTCATACCAAAAGTGAGCTCTGCAAAATTAGATTCAACAGATGAGGAATTTTTGCATAATAAAATGATAGTTAAGAGAAATGGTTGAAAAAGTCTAAACGCATTTTGGCCATTTGGTGTGAGATTAATATAGAGCGAAATAACTGAGAAATTATCAATTGACACTTGATCAGTATTTTATACGCAAAGTGGGAAATTCACGAACAAGATAGAGGGAAACCGCATTTAGCTTCTTGCACTTCCACTTGAAAGTAACGGCACTTTTTTGTTGTGCTTTGCTTCGCCTTTTCTTTCTCCCATTCTGCAACAGTGGCTGACGTTTATTCACAGTTATTCTAAATATTTATACAACTGTAACTGTGTACTGAAGGTTTTTGTTTTTAAGGCAAATTGTGGACGCTTTTCATCCTTTTTCGGTAATACAGGAACTTGTCAATATTCTTACTACTGTCATGAGGTCTGTTACAAGTTCCCTCTCAAAAATTTTTGTAACATATTCGACAGACCGCGCTGGATTTAAATCTGGACTTTCAGTCGGTCAAACATCTGGAGGCAAGAAACCAGAAATATTTCTGTGAAGCCACTGCTGAGTGGTTTTATCTTTGTATGCGTGAACAGGATCTTGCTGGAGGAACGAATGCTCTCCATTCAAGAGATTATTACCTTACCAACCTTCTAAGTTATCCAGTTGATTCACTTTTTCCCCAGCTCTAAGTATAGAAGTTAAGAGTTTTAACGCCTTTACAGGAGGCTCAACACTAAACCAATAAATCATCTGGATGGTGCCTATTTTGAATACTTGTAATAATATTTATATTTATATAAATTTTTGCATAAATTTTTAAAAACTTACTAAACACAGAACATGTTTCATTTGGAGAATACTTTCATGGAAGTTGACTGAAAAGTCTTGGCATTGACTTGACATAAGTTTAAGTTCTAAAGGGATTTCTTCGAAAGCATGTGGGAACAGTTAAGCTTTATTAGTTCAAACCACGCGAGGACGACCAAATTATATTTATGTACGTGAAATCCACCGCGACTTTCAGTCTATTGTGCCCAAAGTAAAGAGATGATGAGATTAAACATGGCGTTCCAAGTAAGGCAAGCTTTGCTGTGGTCTAAGATAGGGGGTTTCAATAAAAACGCTACAAAAAAAGAATGGTTTGAGATATCAAAAAAAGTTTATATTTCTGTGAAAGTGCATTTGATACTGATATGTATCGAACTCGATTTCTTTTGCATGGCCACCACGGGTACGCCTGCAGAAATCTAGACGCTGAACCCAATTTTCGACGGTTGTCAAGCATAAATCGTCCTACACTGCTGCAATTCCAAGTTCAATAAGTTGGGATAGACCATAAACTTGACGTGGAGGATGGAGCCACGTGTAGAATTTCTCGCAAGTGAAGAAAGTTCCTTGAGCGCCATTCACTTGGGAGTGGCCAGAAACGATTATTTTACATATGGCTCAAGCAGCTCACGACTTTCGGTCTTTGACCAAGTATCCTCTGGGTAGCCTAATAACTTCCGTTTGAAGGCGAGCTAAAGTGAGAACGTGAAATATCCCCTACATAGGGTTGTGCGCTGGATTTGGGACCCGCCACGTAAAAAAACACCCCCAATGAAAAATAACAACCAGCCTCGAATGAGAGACTCCCCTTTTGATGACGACCATGGCAAGCGAAATAAGGACTATGATTTGAGGGCATGCACCTGGAATGTCCGGTCACTTAATTGGGAAGATGCCGCTGCTCAGCTGGTTGATTTCCTCGTTAAAAACAAAGGCTGACATCACCGCCGTCCAATAAATGCGATGGACGGGACAAGGGCAGAGACGAGTAGGTCCTTGTGGCATTTACGGTTATATATGGTTATCTGTAGTACTAGATTCCAGCATAAGAAGATACATCAAGCTACCTGGCTGTCTCCGCATCGAAAAACCACCAACCAGATCGATCATGTTGTGATAGACGGAAGACACGTCTCCAGTGTTTTGGATGTGCATGCGCTCTGAGGTCCTAACATCAACTCGGACCACTACCTTGTTGCAGCCAAAATTCGCACCCGCCTCTGTGCAGCAAAAAACGCACGCCAACAAACACAAGGAAGATTCGACGTCGAGAAGCTGCAATCACAACAGACAGCCGAAAAGATTTTCCACTCGGCTTGCACTCCTGTTCTCTGAGAGCACTCGTCAACAACTCGGTATAAGGGAACTGTGGGACGGCATTTCAAACTCCTTACGTACAGCTGTAACCGAAACCATTGGTTTTCGGAGAGTGCAAAAGAAAAGCTAGTACGACGAGGAGTGCCGTGTCGCAGCGGAGAGAAAACAGGCTGCCTACCTCGCAACGTTACGATCGACCACAACCCGTACGGGATGGAATAGATACCGAGAGTTGAAGAGGGAAGTGAGACGCATTTGCAGGCAGAAGAAGAAGGAGGCCGAAATGCGTGAGTACGAACAGCTCGATAAGCTGGCCGACAGGGGTAATGCTCCAAAACTCTACGAAAAAATTCGGCGACTTACAGAAGGTTTCAAGACCGGAGCATATTCCTGTAGAACCCTCAAAGGTGATCAAGCCACCGATGCCCAGAGCATACTTAGATTATAGAGGGAACACTTCTCCAGCCTGCTGAATGGTAGTGAAAGCATAACATCAGGAGATGGTGTACCCGAGTCTCCAATCGATGCCGAAGGAGCAGATGTTACATTGCCCGACCATGAAGAAGTTCGAATAGCAATTTACCCGCCTGGAGAACAACAAAGCGGCAGAGACCGATGAATTACCGGACGAGCTATTCAAAAATGGCGGCGAAGAACTGATAAGGTGCATGCATCAGCTTCTTTGTAAAATATGGTCGGAAGAAAGCATGCCCAACGACTGGAATTTAAGTGTGCTATGCCCAATCCATAAAAAAGGAGACCCCAACTACCGTGGGATACTGTTCCAACTACCGTGGGATAAGCCTTCTCAACATCTCGTACAAGGTTCTATCGAGCGTATTGTGTGAAAGATTAAAGCCCACCGTCAACAAACTGATTGGACCTTATCAGTGTGGCTTTAGACCTGGTAAATCAACAACCGACCAGATATTCACCATGCGCCAAATCTTGGAAAAGACCCGTGAAAGGAAATCGACACACACCATCTCTTTGTCAATTTCAAAGCTGCTTTCGACAGCACGAAAAGGAGCTGCCTTTATGCCGCGATGTCTGAATTTGGTAACCCCGCAAATCTAGTACGGCTGTGTAAACTGAAGTTGAGCAACACGAAAAGCTCCGTCAGGATCGGGAAGGACCTCTCCCAGCCGTTCGATACCGAACGAGGTTTCAGACAAGGCGACTCCCTATCGTGCGACTTCTTCAATCTGCTGCTGGAGAAAATTATTAGAGCTACAGAACTCAACAGAGAAAGTACCATCTTCTACAAGAGTGTATTGATATCATCGGCCTCAAACACCCGCGCCGTTAGTTCTGCTTTCTCCAGACTGGACAAGGAAGCAAAGAAATGGGGCAAGACGAAATATCTCCTGTCATAAAACAAACAGTCGTCGCACTCGCGACTTGGCTCTCACGTCACTGTTGACAGCCATAACTTTGAAGTTGTAGATAATTTTGTCTATGTCAGCCTGGAAATCCAACGCAGGATTACTCTTGCCAACAGGTGCTACTTCGGACTGAGTAGGCAATTGAAAAGTAAAGTCCTCTCTCGACGAACAAAAACCAAGCTCTATAAGTCGGTCATAATTCCCGTCCTGCTATATGGTGCAGAGGCTTGGACGATGACAACAACCGATGAGTCGACGTTGCGAGTTTTCGAGAGAAAAGTTCTGCGAAAGATTTATGGTCCTTTGCGCGTTGGCCACGGCGAATATCGCATTCGATGAAACGATGAGCTGTACGAGATGTACGACGAAATTGACATAGTTCAGCGACTTAAAAGACAGCGGCTGCCCTGGCTAGGTCATGTTGCCCGGATGGATGAAAACACTCCAGCTCTGAAAGTACTCGACGCAGTACCCGCTTGGGAAGCTGAGGAAGATGAAGACCTCCACTCCGTTTGAAGGACCAAGTGGAGAAGAACCTGGCTTAGTTTTGAATATACAATTGGCGCCACGCAGCGAAGAGAAGAAAACGACTGGCGCGCTGTTGTTGAATTCGGCTATAAACGCGTAATCGGTGTCTACGCCAGTAAAGAAGAAGAAGAAGTCCCACTGAAAATAGTCTAGTGGCGTGGGCCGAGGCTGCCAATTAACTGGGCCATTTTGTGAGATGATACGTTCACCGAACTTGGTTTTCAATAAGTCTGCGTATAGTATACATACATATGTATATTATAACAAGTAAGGAAGGGCTAAGTTCGGGTGTCACCGAACATTTTTATACTCTCGCATGATAAAGTGATAATCGAGATTTCATTATCCGTCATTTACATATTTTTTTAAACGTGATACCTCAGCTCAAATACCGTATTTGTGTAAAGTTTTATTCCGCTATCATCATTGGTTCCTAATGTATATATTATACAGAGAAGACATCAGATGGAATTCAAAATAGCGTTATATTGGAAGAAGGCGTGGTTGTGAACCGATTGCACCCATATTTCGTACATATCATCAGGGTGCTAAGAAAATATTATGTACCGAATTTCATTGAAATCGGTCGAGTAGTTCCTGAGATATGGTTTTTGGTCCATAAGTGGGCGACGCCACGCCCATTTTCAATTTTTAAAAAAAGCCTGGGTGCAGCTTCCTTCTGCCAATTCTTCCGTAAAATTTTGTGTTTCTGACGTTTTTTGTTAGTCGGTTAACGCACTTTTAGTGATTTTCAACATAACCTTTGTATGGGAGGTGGGCGTGGTTATTATCCGATTTCTTCCATTTTTGAACTGTATATGGAAATGCCTGAAGGAAACGACTCTATAGAGTTTGGTTGACATAGCTGTTGTAGTTTCCGAGATATGTACAAAAAAAAAATTACGTCCAAATATGCCCCTCCCTAATGCGATGCTTTGTGCCAAATTTCACTTTAATATCTTTATTTATGGCTTAGTTATGACACTTTATAGGTTTTCGGTTTCCGCCATTTTGTGGGCGTGGCAGTGGGCCGATTTTGCCCATCTTCGAACTTAACCTTCTTATGGAGCCAAGAAATACGTGTACCAAGTTTCATCACGATATCTCAATTTTTACTCAAGTTACAGCTTGCACGGACGGACGGACAGACGGACGGACGGACAGACAGACATCCGGATTTCAACTCTACTCGTCATCCTGATCACTTTGGTATATATAACCCTATATCTGACTCTTTATTTTTAGGACTTACAACAAACCTATATAATACTCTCTTTAGCAACTTTGTTGCGAGAGTATAAAAATACACGCGGAGTATATCTGTGTAAAATGTCATCTGTCGCGAGAACGGCTGAAAATGCTCACCCACAAACGCGCCATAAGAAGTTTTCACTTCAAAAAGGTTATCTAATTGCTGAAAGTATGATGTCTTCAGCGATTTAGTTTATGTATTTAATTCTGTTTATTAGAATTTGTAATAAATTTAGATACTTTTTGGTTCTTGCATGTTCCTACCGTTGTCTTATTACAGTTATATTACATTTACTTATGAATTTATTAAACTTTACTCAGAACCATTTGGCTGCGATGTGCTTTGATTTGCAAGTCATAATGTGACTTCAGGGGAAGCTGGCTGTCAGCTGGTCCTACGAGTATATAAGCAAAGCAGGCACCGTGCATGGCCAGTGCTTAGGTGATTCTCGCCCTGCGATGTTATTTGGTGAGCCACGCGCCGCGATGGGGTGTAATTTAAAACTCATGAGGTGACCTTACCTCATATCGCAAAATGTACAAGAAAACTTTTATTTGATTATATTCGAAAAATGTACATCATTGCCATATAGATCATTAGCACTAAGCAGCAGACGACAATATCTGGTATTTCAATGATAAATTACTTTTTCTGCATCGTCGGCCCCGCCAAATAACTCAATTTTAGAAATTTTCCAATTGGCCTTGCACCAGATGGCGCAAGTGTTTTTGTTCTCTCTTATAATTTTTGTGCTTTTATTGGAAAGGAGTCGCTTGTCTGAGTTAAAGACAAAGTGGTAAAAAGTCAAAGAAACGCGAACACATGTACATTTGTACAAAAACAAGCAAGTAAGAGCTAAGTTCGGCTATAACCAAACAGTGCATACTCTTGCAACTTCAAAGGATTAGAATCAGTGAAGTTTATTTTGGCACCTAAGTCATGTTAGTTATATGGAGTTCGTGATAACATTTTACCTAATTTTATTCTTTCTAAGCACAAACAAGCACCGTTATATAAACACACGCTCTTTCAATTCTATTAAGGTAACTGCCATATTGGACGATTACCGCATATTGTCATCCGAATGATGTGCCAAAAGTCATATCAAAGTTAACATTGGTGTTTAGTATACATTTGTCTTTTTGAAGTCCATAGAGTTCATTCGGCGATTTTTACGATAAGTGAAATTATTCAACAAAGAAGTTCCATTAAATTTTGTGTTCGAAATCAAATTTCTATCGCCAAAGCATTGATAATGTTAGAAAAAGCCTCCGTTGATAATTGTTTGTCGCGAGCAAGTGTTTTTTAAGTGGTACAATTTATTTAAAGAGGGTCTAGAATGCCTTGACGACGATCCACGTCCAAGATGGTCATCAACATCAACTGCTGGTCAACACGTCATTAAAATAAAGTAACTTGTGCTTGAGAATCGACGATTAATTGTCAGAGATCTTTCTTTCATCTTTGGAATAACGAAAAGATCAGCGAAAACCTCTTTGAAGGATCAATTAGCCTAAGAAAAGAGGAAGGACGATTGGTTCCAAAATCACGCAGTATTTTCAAAAAATAGCTTCGCGTTAAAGTTATGTATCGCCCCGCTTTGATCCACTTTCAACATAATGGTACATTACTATCAGACTATAGTTTTTAAGAATACACTCTATATAAATATTATCTTTTTAATTGTGTTACTTCTAAGGACATTAACTGTTTATTTCAGGGCAAATTTTATTAATTAATTAATAACTAAATTTTTCTTTTTCACTTTCCCTGGACCTAATTTAAAGTTTTTTTTTCATATTAGCAGAAATTTCTCAATTTTATAATATAATATTTTCCACGCGAAATTATAAATTCACATAAAATAAATTATTTTTAAGTATATACACTCAGCGACGATTCCACGGGGAGAGTTGTGGGCGTCAAACCCACTACCCTTAAAAATCGGATATTTAAATTGAAGCTCAGAAAGAATTTACCAAGTAACATTAATAATAAAAATATGTTGGAAGGAAAACTCTCCCCCTTCTGAATGCGCCACTGATTAATGACATGAAAATTGTAGGAGATATTTACGCAATATTAAGAAGTGGTTGCTTTACGATGCAACAGAAACAATGGAAAATCTCAGCTGCTAAGCAAATTAAATTGCATTAAATTTCCTTCCCAATGTGTAGATTTCACAGTAAATTCATTGGCTCTAAATGGGGAAATACTCGTTTGTGCGCATTATCACACAGAAGCTGATTTAAATATGCATTTGCGCCCAAAGTGGCGAACATTCACACTCAAATAACACCAATCCGGGTAATGGATTTACGTCGAAGTCGTCGGCCGACTGCACAGAAGAAACGGGAACTGAAACTGAAGAGATTTTACTTTAATAAATTGAGAAAGGAAATGAAGGAGAAAGAAAAACTTATTGGCGTCGGATGAGTGGTCAGCGATGAAAATTAAGGGAATTTTTTGATGATCAAAAGAAGAAGATTTACAATTTCTTGGTAGGCACAATTCGCGTTTTTATTTAATGGCATGAAATATAGTCCTATCTTTTATATACCTTGCGAAACCTTCGTAATATGTTTATGTAGAAGATCGCTAAAAGTGAGTTGAGATGAGCATAATGATTATCTTGAGAAAGAGCATGTAAACTCTTTTGCTAGTTCAAGAATTTTTAAAGAATACTGGTTTAGTACTTCTTTGAGATGTGATACGTGTTGTCAAAAGCTCTATTCTCTTTTGGTCCACGGTTTATTCTGATCCATCTCTCACAAATATATCCACAAACGTGTATGCCATGTATTAAATTGATTGTAAAATTTCAAATGAACTCCGAATAGCAAAGAAGAAACTTACATATGCTTCACTTCTGACCACCTGAAAATCTAAAACTCGATTTCGACACGTTAAAGTCGTAAAATGAGTAGGCATTTTACGAACTTCTTAACTTTAATGTTCTAATAATTAATTATAAATATTATAATCGATATGCAAGTATGTAGACTAGTATCTATACTATATACATTTCTACCCTTCAAGCGTCCAGATTTTTATTTTTTTTATTAATATCCATTAATTTTTATATCAAAATAAAGTTAAATTTCTGCCGAATATCGCTATTGTGATTTTTTATTAATTAAATAAATATTTTCCTAAAAATAAAATAAAACGAAATTCATTATCGAATATCTCTAGATTTTGTATGATTCATGGCCGTCAAAAGAAAATAAGTATAATTATTAAATTTTTACAATATTTTTATTGAAAATTATTGTTTAACGATATTCTTGGAAGGTCACAATATTATAAAAAAAAAACATTATTTTCTATCATAAAATACAGTATTGAAAATGTTCTATCTAGTTAAATCTTTTTCCAAGCGGACGCTGATCTCTTAACAGGACAAAAAATTTTTAGTTCAGTCCAGCCTTAAGAGCAAGGTTTTTCAGAGTCATGTTCTGCCATCTGGAACAGTGGAAAGATTTGTTAAGTTCTTGGACATGGAAGGTCATACTGCTGAAGAACTCGCCCAAAGTTTACTAGATTTCTTCAGTGAGAGTGGCATTAATATCAAAGATTGCCGTGAGCAAAGCTACTTATTATAATGCCAGCAATATGAGCGGGAAATACATCGGCTTACAAGCCCGAATTAAGAAAATAAATATGTATGCGGAATGCATTCCCTGTCTCGCACATTCATTAAATTTGGTTGCTAAGTGCGCTGTCGCTGTACAGAAGCATTACTTTTCTTCGATTTCATTAAAAACTTCCACTTAAAGATTCTACTTCAAAAATTCCGATTTCGAAAAGGTTATCGGACACTAGGTGGTCAGCCCGAGTGACGCTACGAAGGCAATTTTATGTGGTTTTATCACATTAAGCAAGTATTGGAAGACATTTTCAATAACGTGGATCAAAGAGCGGAGTGCCGTAAGAAAGATTACGGACTACTTTCAACGATGAATAAGTTTGAAACGGGAGTAATGACAATTACGTGGAACGAAGTCCTAGAACGCTTGCAAACGACTACTGCTTCGCTGCAGTCATCTGATCTAGACCTTAATACGGGATGTGCCCTTTATGAATCATTGTATGGCTTCGTCCAAGCAATGCGATCCACTTTTTCAGATATTGAGGCAAGAGTCAAAGATCTGACCTACTGTGAAGAATACTAGTAACGGAAATGACGACGAATCAAGCGAAATACAAAGTACGATCATTTCAGCGGTTCTACTACACTCGAAGGCTTTGTTGAAAATCAAACACCTGAACAACGTTTCGAATTTTAGGTGTTTATTGTCATTATTGATAACGTACTGTCTGCTTTAACTAAACATATGAAAGCATATCATAAAATTACTAGTTTTTTTGAAGTATTTCGACAACTAAAATCTCTTACAACAGAAGAGATTTTGGAAAAATCCTCTAGTATGGTCAGTGCTTACGAAGATATTTGGAGAACAGCCTAGGCGGCGAATTAGTGCAGTTCGCAGAGCTGCTGAAAACAGATGTGGCTACTGTTATTGACAGCAAGAAACAGGAGCATCTGGAACAGCAACATTATAAAACTCTTATTAAATAATTCTTTAGAATCATGTGACCTAAACTTAGAAATTGCCTTGCGAATTTACTTATGTCTCATGATCAGTAACTGCAGTGGCGAACGTTCTTTTTCAACATTAGAACGTATTAAAAATGAATTAAAGAACACGATGGGCAAAGAAGGTCTTAATCATCTCACTTTGTTAAATATAGAGCATGATTTGCTTAAAGTAATCGATAAAGAAAGTATTATCTCTAAATTTGCCTATAAAAAATCCAGAAAAGTTTATTTGTAATAATTTTGTTTTATTTAGTACCCTAAACTTAAGAACCTATAGGAAACCAAGGGCCCCTTGGCAGAATTTGCTACAGGCTCCGCGCTAGTTTAATCCGGCACTGCAGGTTCACACCATGTTTTGAATCAGGATCACGGCGACAGTCCCAAGTCTCATCCATAGTGATGAATCGATGCACAAAAACCACTTTATCCTTTTTAAAAAGCTCCAAATGTTGCTGAGAAAGTCGCATTCGAATGTGTTCTTGTTCCATTGTTAGTGAATGAGGCACACATTGTGTACACAGCTTTCTAAAACCCAAATAAAAACTTAAAATATGGTTCACACTGCCTAATGAGATGTGTAGAGCCTTTAGTCAATCTCTCTCAGTCAATCGACAATCTTCCAAATCATATTCTGTATATTGGCTACGATTTCTGGTGTTGATAGGGTTTTTGGACGTCCTTTACGTGAATTTTCTTCAATTCAGCAACCCATCTCTCTACTGTTATAATTGGAGGTAATCAATAAATATACACTTTTAACATTCCTTCGTGAATTTTTTTTGGTGCTACACCTTTCAAAAATAAGAACGTTATCACTGAAGGATATTCGATTTTTTACATTGTAAAAAAAAATACTGTGACACGGCGACACTAAATGGCTTGTAAACAAACAATGATTGAAATGAATCTTCACATATGTTCGTATGAAGAGTGTACCAACAAAGCGAGAAACATTTTAGGCTAGTAGCAACGCCCTCTTTTATCGAACGATAAAACCTTGAACAACCTGGTATCCATTGAATTGCTGAATTAGGCTTAAATTGGTTACCTCGCGGGGATACAATGGGCCTAACGATGGCCTAAGTGCGGCCGCATTTGGTCCGGAACCTATCCGCCTCCCTTTTCAACCAACTACCCAACCCACGATATATGTATATCAAATGCTAAGTTTAACGGTCTCATTTGCACACACTCTTTTACAACTGAGCTCTTTCTTACTTACTATGAATTTCCGAAATTTAATTAGCTAATCGGGTTTGCTCGAACCAATTACTTGAATGGGAAGAAATGATGACGAGGTGTACCGTATTCATATTTAAAATGATCATTATGTGAGAAGTAAGCAAAATATGACATGAAAAGCGAACGTGATTTAAACATAAGTGAGTATTATTTAGCACACACACAGGAATTATTCTCCTGGTTGCCATGGTATAGGAAGCTCATGCCAGTTGGTAACAGATATGAATAAAATAATGCCAATTAAATTTAATTAAATTTTGCGTTCGCAATTAAATCAACAAAGTTTAATTTTCTGTTATTCATACAAATATGCTAATTTATTTAGAACTGTTTTGTGTTGAGTCTTTTCACTTGATTTAATAAGCGTGGCGAAACCACACACGTTTTTTTTATTTGCTACAAGGGGGTTGTTGGTTAACATACATACAAATTTCATGTATTATGACTTATATATGTATATCTCTGTATGTATATATAGCATTATTCTGATTTAAACGCGAATCACACAGACTTCATAACATTTGTGGCAAAATTACCCACAAGTTCACCGAAGCATCTAATTTGCATTGAAATTATGATAAATTTGTAAATTTCATACGCTGAGCTAAATCGGACCGGTGTGTGTTCATATGTTTATGCTCAGCAATATCGCTGACGAAATACATATATATGTATTTATCTATGCTTCACACTTATATTGATTAGCGTGTGTTGCCCCGGAAGATGTTGGAATCTGATAAGATTGTTGTATGCCGTGTTAACACAATAATAATCTTCAAATTAGCATATAGGGATCACATATATACATCTACTTGTACTAAGTTAGTGCGGATGTGTGCATACTAGCATGTGGGGTAAATATAAGGTGAACAAGTAATCGCCTATAGAAACGCATCCAACAGTTTTTGAACTTGCGCAATGGCAACGAACCCTGCGAGAATGTTTAGGGTGAATATAAACATATTCCTATGCATTCTACCCATATATGTATTTATTTCAAAGTGAGGCAAAAATCGTAAGAAAGTCTCAATAAAACATCGTTAAATATATTTTTTTAGTACTCTGGACCTCCTGAGCCTTAGCACTGCCCCACAATGGGCAAGAAAAAAGTTACGACATCTGTAAATAGCAAAATGGGAGGCATTTATTCTAGAAGATTAGCGCAATGAAAAGGTCGGTATTTTTCGTTATGAGGTGGATATTTTTGGAACATGTAGGTTATCTTTTATATTTCGGGATTTGGCAATTTGAAAACTCACAATTTTATCGTAAAATTTTATATTTCTGATGGTATATGAACACTATTTGTATTTTTTACAGTAAGTTAAAATATTCATCTCGACAAAAAAATGTAATTAAATCACCAACATTTTCGATTGAAAAATTTTTACAACACATGGATTTACTCGTCAAGAGTGGTAGTACAAAAAATAAAAAGTGGACCTGTTGCAGAAAGTTCAAAAAAATGCTTTAGTATTGTAAAATATTCGAGTACATCAAACCAATTAATAAAGCATTTGTCTGTTCTCTTACTGTTCACTACTAAATATTGCCGGCAATTAAGCAGCGCTGTAATTTCTTAGACATGGACATGTCTGACACAAACACTGCTGTTGATGTAAATATCCCATATGTACAGGTTCATACGTAATTGTGCACATGTTATACCACAGTATAATTCCATTAAGGAAACGGACACACAAACATATATGTATAAGGCTCTATCGTCAGAGCTTATTTTGCTTGTGCAGGGAAAACGTGTATATAGTCCACCAGTAGAGTAAATTTTATTTTAATTAACAGCATAACGCCTTTGTATATGTGGTACTTCAAAAGAGTTTATTACTGAACACCGCCAGTACCAATCCGTAAGCTATCAGCTCTTCATGTATTCTAAAAAAATATTATATGTTCTTTACTTTATGCATTTGAAAGTGGTAGTGCTATTTCATTTAGTGCATAATTGGGTTTATTGTGCATAAGACTGGCCACTACAGCCACTCAAGCAGCCGGTGCCTGTTACCTACACCCCACAACGCTTTCACTTACAGTAATACAAACACAAGTCAGCAAAGGCTAAGCTCGGTCGCAAATGAACATTTCACACTCTAGCGATTTGTAACGGACAAAGCCGGAAAAATACTTTCAGGTATTGACTAAACTTTATATTAAGGAATGTTGCGAAAGAATTCATTATTCGATAAAATTGGAAAAGAAATACCATCATATTTGGTATCATAAGACTTCATAGAATAAAACATATACTCACTTTGTATCACTACTACATTTACATACTAATTTATATTAAAATCAACATAGTATACAAATGACGTGAATATTTCACATACTTAACTCTCTCAACCAAACCACCTCAGAGTAAGTCTTTCTAGTGTCTCTTGATGCACTTGAAAACAATTGAAATCAGACGATGACTCCGCCTTCTTCCTTGCTGAAAATAACAGAAAGTGCTATAACGTCTCAACAGTGGTCTAAATCTCAGATTCCTAAGACAACTATTTTCATCTGGTTAATGTTTTCACTATAAACACAATATTGTATTAAGTTTGTCCTCTTCGGTTGAACTGATGTGACATATGAATATATCATTTGATTTAACTGCCTTGATTTTATATATCTAAATAACTTATACACGAAGCAGTAATATATTTTGTAGTGGAACTAACTAAGAAAATATAGGTTGCCTCTTATATTATGGATTTCAATCTGACAGTTTACAACTTTACTAACTTTCTTCGAGAGTTGAAATTTTAAAAACTCTTAACTCCAATATTTTTTATATTGAATAAAATATTTGACCCAAGGATTGCAAAAAAAATTGTTGTGTATGAAAAAACTTTTTGAATACAACTTTTAAATGTAGCGACCCCTATATTCATATATCTTGCTGGACTAGCAGACACACACAACATGTTGCTAAGGTATAAAAGTTGCCAGTGAGGCAGCACGGATACAATACCCGTACTCAAGTTTAATGGAGGAAAATATAAATGAGAATGTTGAAAATCAAGTCATTACTTTTTATAGAAATGTAGTAAAAAGTGAAAAGCATTTTCTGTAGAAATCAGCATTCACCTTCATTTCATAATGCGGTCATGCATCGGTATACCAACGGTATACAACACACTACAATTAAATCTGGAAATTCCTTACTAACTTGTAATATAACTACGGTATGTTATATTGCGTTTCTATCTCTATTTAACTGAGTTAATCTGTTTGCATTACACCAGTTGCTTGCCTTCACTGTTTTCCACTGTTTTGCTTTTGCTGAAGTTAGCTTTTTGAGAGTAACATATGTTTGCTCAGAGATTTCTGCCAAAGTCTCTGGCTTTAAAGTAAGCGAAGCACAATCAAATTCATGTACGAAGGTAAATTTTACAAATTGGACAATCGATAGTTAAGGGATGTTTAGATAATTTGCAATTTCTGCTACCTCATTCAAATGTTTTAATAATCAAGGTTGAATTTAAAGGAAAGTCCTTCGGTTAGTCACAGCTTGCTAACAAGTAGAACAAAATTCTATTGACAACGAAAATTATGTGCGAGAATAAATTTAATTTTTCATTATAAAATAAGTTTATCAAAATCATTAAAAACGTAAACAAAATATGAAAACTCTTACTTTACTCTTTTTTCTAGGGAAAAAAATAATTTTTTTCCGGCGAAACCCTAGTACTTATTTACAAGTTCAAAACCAGGACGCAATAACAATAATTTGTATTTCTTTTCTCCCCGTTGAAGAGACATTTCTTGTTTTTAAGTACAACGCCACCAAGATAAGTAAGGAACTTCCGGATCGACCGAAATGTTTATACCCCTATATAATAGTACGTCCATGCAAGCGGTAACTTAAGTGTACATTAATATGTCTGGCATCAACTTAGTACTTGTCTTCCTTGGTGCCCAATTAAAGAGGTCGAATATCGTCCATAACGAGACATGTGATCAACAATTTCTCATCCGTCTTTGGAGGTTTTGTACTTCGCAGGCTTGTGCTTTAGATAAAACTGAATCAACGTTGTTAGCCTTTTCCAATATTTGAACAATTTCGCACACGAAATTTTGTTAGAAATACAAAATTTGAGAAAAATCTAATCCAAAATTCAATATTTTTATCCATTGTAAGAATCGCAACGCCCTACTGAGGTGTTTCGGCTTAAGCAGCTGCTGTAAACAAACTGGTTGATAAATCGCGCTCTTAATTTGTATAGGACAGTCCTATCAACTCAGAAAAAGAATTTTTTTTAAATATCATACACTCGGGGAATTTAATAACAATTTCCGGATGCTTTTTTGTCAGAATGTGCAAGACTTTTATTATTACTTAAGCAAACACAGTGGTTAAAAATATAAAGCATAAAACTTGTATTTTGTATAAAACCGTTTTAAGTTTCATCAATATCTCGAAGTAGTACAAAATATGATCCACTCGCTTTGAATATCTGAAATACAAAACAAAATTATTGACATTTAAGTAGTTTTAAGGAAGCGACATATAATTTTTTCACTGCATGTTTTTTTGTTGGCTTTTCTTGCTAATAACCAATCTATTTTTCCAACTTCTTTTAATTTTTTGTAGGCTACGATCAGAGTGAGCTGGTGAGGATCTTGACATACTAGAGGAAAAACAAAGTGTTTTATTATGTAAAAATTTTCAGAAATGCAGAAAATCGCCACAGATTTCTTCTAACACCTATAGTTTTTTTGATATGATGTTTTTTGTTTAAAAAAAGCGATAGATATGTTATTGTTATATTATTTTATTAACCAAAGAGTACCTTAAAATGTTACTGTCGATATTTTCTGCAATATTTTGTTTTTGGAGTTTCTCTTAAGAATGTACATCAGTAATCGGCAAGCAAACTGGTACTCCAGTTGGCTTGGTACCGTTTCTCTATAGTAGAAATGTCTTTGTTGAACCGTTCCCCATATTCGTCACTTACGTCCCCTAAATTTTTGGGTAAAAATCTAGATGGGAGTCCAAAAGTGAAATTTAAGGGACATTTGCAAAACATTTTTTTATAAACAGTAAGTAGTTCAGTCACAAGATCTTTCTAATTGTCAGCTTTCACATTTCCAAGAAAACTTTTTAAAGGCACTTCAGGTTCGTATTTCAGTTTCATTGAGCATTTCCTCAAACGTTTCACCTTTCATTATTTCTCTTATTTGCGGACCCACAAATATTTGCTCCTTAATTTTTGCTTCATGGACTCTTGGAAATTTTTTTTTCAGACACAAAACCCCTTTTCCATTTCTGTCCATTGCCTTAACAAAATTCTTCATTAAACCCGATTTAATTTGCATAGATGGTAGTAATACCTTTTTGGGATCAACTAGAGGTTTACTGGTAACGTTTTTTGTCCCAGAGTGAGTGGCTGACGTACTGCTCGGAGTGGTCATGTGAATTTGCTAAACAGCCAGAAGTCACACGGGGTCAAGTTAGGCGAATACGGTGGTTGCGGCACGATATTAGTTGAAAATGTGCCGAAATGATCACGAATCCAATGCAGTAATGCGATGGCGCATTATCGCACTTCTTTTTTTAATAAATTCAGACATAGTAAAAATCGAACAATTCACTTTTAGAGCCTTACGACGCGTATCTCAAATACTAATGAATGTTTGGACGTGAAATTTAGCATAGGTATCACTAACAGTACTGCCAACTTACAGAAAAAAATCGATTCGAAAATACGCGAAGTATAAATTAAATCAAATTAATTCATCTTTCAATCTGATCACAGTAGTCTGGTAAAATCTAAAGCCGCAGGTTACAGATTATGTGTGATAGAAAAATTCTGTTTCCAGATTTGACTTCAGTGTATCAAACTGCATCAGAAACACCCAAGAATTTTCATGTCACAAATTACGAGTCTACCAGTGATACTTCGGATAAGTCTTTTTTCTGCGGCTAATGATAGTGATACATAAAAATGTCGAATGAGATGTTATTGGACTTGCTAAACTGTCAACTTGAGTCTAATATTAATTTTAATTTTTAAATATGTAATTTTTGGTATACGCGTTACAGTTTTCCATGAAATGACTTATGTATATTTTGAATAGTGGAAGTGCAAGGTACATTTTGCATCTACTTACACCCATCAATGTAGCCAAGGACATTACTGTGAACCAGGATATTTGGAAACAGAATTTTTTATTTGAGCGCATAATGATCATTCTCAATGTCTTCTTAAAAGCATCTGTTTCGTGGTACCACTCACAGTTATAACAAGCTAACGGAACCTTTTCCAGCTGAAAACATAGAAACATCCTTTATGTATGGTATATACTGTGGATATTAGACGATTACCTCGTTGGCCAGGAACTGTCCGTTGACGTAGTGCATGCAATCACCTGTTGTAGCAGCACATAAATACATTAAACATGCGAATAAAAGTAATTTTATTTGATTCCTATAATTAGGTGTTAAATATGTAAATTAATTGTAGATGATATATGGTATATGTAGTACATTAAGAAATTGTCAACTTCAATATCACTTACCAAGCCGAAGTTCATCTCGAAAAGTACAAAGCCGTAAATTGCCAGACTATGAAGAAACTGGGAGAGACAAATGTGTCTAAAAAGCTCATTGACCTCGCTTATGAACCTAAAAATCCATATAATTTTTCCATAAAATTCTATTACAGGGAAATAATAAGCGCTTATGCTATAGCAAATAATAAAAAGTGTGAAAAAAATTTGACAAAAATATCTAATTTTTCCACCCTAAACTGCTCTTTAAGTTGGGGTGTTCGGAGCCGTGAAAGATATCTCGTCTCAGCCGACTGAAGGCAGGCATTCATTTTTTTTCTTCTTCTTTCGCTATATGATTGGTTATGTATGATGTTTACCCAGTTTTTCTTCTGAAAGTCTACCCATTCTTCTTCTTGCTTCTTGCCTGTCATATAAAGGAAGATTGGCTAAAAGAGACGACAGTACACACCATTATGGGTTCTATACTGACTATCAATGACTGCACCTTCGGAGCGACTTTTAAATGTTACGCTTAAGTCAAGAAAACATCAGGACGGCCTCGAGTTCTCTGTATATTTAAGATTGAGGAAATTCACTTAATCTACTCTTCGTATAGGCTTCGCTCTATGTAGTACGGTATACTTCCTTTCCAGCCAAAATAAACCGTCTTCTGAATAATCCTATTCTATTTGTTGAGGACAGTTCCTGCTACTTTTTGGCGTATTACGATTTTTCAACATGTTATCGATATAATCACTGCCTCATATACTTAGGCCAACTATTTGTTGCTCCCTTAAATAACCGTTAAGTGAACGAAACTAATAGCTCTTGCGCCCTAAACAAAGATGTGTCTCTAATTCTTACTCAAGAGTGCGTTGATGTTGTACTATGCAGTAGCGCAAATATTCCACACGTTGCGGTTTTGGAACCAGAGTTGAGGTGGATCTCTTCAACAGTAGACATAACACCTGGACCAGTCCACAGGAATGCTTACAAAGCACCAAAAAGCAACCCTGGAAGCTAATAGCACCTGTAAAATATGTTATCCAAAATAAAGAGTTTCTTTGGATCTGCCCCCACACACATATATGCTAGGGTATGACTTACTCATGCCGGCGACCAGAAGCGAGCAAGCACCGAAAAACATGTCCATTGCGTAATACGGTGAGGCCATTCCTTTGTGCAGAAACATCGGATAGCCAGTGAAAGCTGTTTAAAGTAAGAAATATATTTTATTTAATCGAATTCTTTAGTCATAAGAAGATAATATTCACATACGCAGAATATACACATAATTTGGTGTGCCTTGCCAGTGATTATATAAGTTTTTGAAGAATGCATAGAAGAAATAGTTAGACATAATGCAGACGCAGGTTCCCAAAGTGAACAGAAGCTGTCCTCTCGCCTGTTTCCAATTGATTTCCATAATTGCGTTAATCTCCTTCTTCAGAGTGGTTTTGATTGGCATATCTAGCAAACAATTATACCCTTGTGTAGGACTCTTCGAAACACTTCATGTGACGCTAATCCATTACTATTAGATTTATACCTGTTTGAAAGATTTCGATCCCCTGCAGCAGTTCATGTCTTTCAGCCTTGCGAATCAGTTTATGAAATCTATGCTGAGTGAAACAGCATGTAAGCCATTTTAATTAGGCCGGTTGTCGTTTGCAGCGCTGTGGTAGAAGTCTTCAAAGTTAAGTAATTTATCAGTTTTATTCAAAATGGAATGTCGCCAACAATACTTTTACGTGACCCATTCTTAGAATGCTACAAAACTATAAAATTTACTTTCGAGCTTCAAATGCCAATTAGAAAAGACCTCTAAGACCAGAAAACCCGTAACTTATACAGATACCACTTCCTGTTAGCAAAATTAGTTTCGGATCTGTTTGAGAAGTCGATCTTAACTGTGATCTCACTTGAATAGCTTCTAACGTCGGCCCATTGTGTTACTTAAAACTACTATAAAACATATAATAAGACCTTACAAATCGACGAAGTGTTCTGAGCCTATCACACATTTATTGAAACAGCTACATAGTACACCTGCCCATATGTTTGGTCCGTCTTGCAAAAGCGTGTCAAATGTGGAGGAAGGTACGTGGATGTTTACACATTACACTTCTCTCTGACAACTTTCTCGAAGTGCGTCCGATCAGATTTTTAGTCTTACCGAATGAATGTCAATTGGACAATATCCAATAAGAATTTCTACTATAGTGGTACTTTTGTGATTCAGACGATCTCCTGTGTTCTGCTCTCAAACCGATCTTGCAGTTGCACAGCAGTGGGTCTACCGTCTGATAAACGCACGCGAGGTACCTTGGTAAAGTGCAAGTACGCAAGACACTAATGGAGATCCAACTCGTTTATATTCCACTATGAGGGTGCCCCACTGGTTAGCTTGTCGGCTTTACAATATCCGGTGATTTCAAATCCTTCCTAAGGTCTACTCCTTTCCAACTACATATTCTTCGTCGGTATATGAGTAGAGAAAAAACCACCACAAGTAATCTCTATGATGCAGTGACCCAAGTTTTTGAGCACGCAGTTAAAGGAGGAAAGAGTTTCGGCGTTGTAAGCTAGTAACACTTTATTTGGGAGATCAGCATTTCAAGAAAGCGATTTTGTACACTTTTAGTACCAGTACTTTAAACTTTAAAACTTTTATTATGCATAAGTTCTCTATTGAAATTTGATTTAAAATTTCCCTTCATAGTGGCATTTGCTAACTCTTCGTCTACTACCTGGAACGGTTCTATAGTAAAAGATATTAATTAACTAATTTTTAAAAATTCGCACGAATTAAAAACTGGCCAAATTATTGAATAAAAAAACGGAAAAGTTTCATTATAAATAGGGTAATTATTATACGTATATAAATATGTATATTATTATTAATTATATTATTTTTACTTACTTCAGCTATCAAAGGAATATCGCCTTGTGCTTGCTTTATCATTAACCAGTGTGGATATAGAGCAATACAACTTGCAATTATGAAAAGGATATTGACGCTGGCAAAAAGAATACATAGGTTACATAAATCTTGAAAATAGCGTATCTAAACTGGAAACCAAAGGAAAATAAAAAGTTCTAGGGAAAACAGTCCAAAGGTCAATTCGTTTTTCCAGAATACGTATTTCTAATAGAACGAGGGTGAACATTGCCAATATGTTTCAAGAATATTTAAATTGTTAGAACTCCTAAGATTCTATGAATTTTTCTTGATTGAAGAATTATTAGATTCATTTCTTTTAGAAGTGAAATAAGAAAAGCAAAATGTAGAACAATTACAGGCAATTATTATTGTGACGCAACAAAACTAATGAATATTTGCCTGCAACGGGCGTTTTTCTGATGTGAAGATTCCAATGAGGCAGTACTTTTTTCGAAGTCGGTCTTTTTGGAAGCTGTTACTTGATTTATATTTGGTTAGTCATTTTATAAAACAGACTAAGCCTGAACAATGTTTACAAATTCTGCAAATTTTGTGACTATAATAATGGTGGGGAACAAAAGTTTTTTTCAGTGACAAAACTCATTTATATTTGAATAAGTTCGTTAAAAACAAAATTGTCGCATTTGGAGCGATTGTAATCCACAATACATTGTAACATTCTTGAAATATTACTGTAAAGTCTACTCTATAGGTAAAAGACATTATGTCGGTCCCTTGGACTATTTTTGAAGGGTTTTTTGAAGTTGCTTGTCTGTGACAGGTTGTTAGAATATCCGCAAGCAGTATATTAACTGCTTAAGTAAGAAATTAAATAAAAACAAAATATTTCACGTATCGAAGTAAACCGTCAGAAACTGGCGTCACTGCTGACAATTATAACTTAGAAGTTTCAAAACTATTTATGGTAACTTGGTAGTGCCATAAGTACCGAAAACGTGAAAAGAACAGTTAGCTGAGAAGCAATAAACTTTAAAAGGCATTTTATGGTGACCCTAATTTAATTCTCCAACTTCTCTTCGTTTTTCTAAATATTACACACTTGCGTCTAGTGCGCTAAAATTTTACTCAGACACTCTTTTTAAGGATGACAGCGACAATCAGAAATCTCTTATTAACATTGAAATTTACGAATTTTTAAATTAAGCTATTTTACTCGCCGGATAAACTCACATTCGCCACCATCTTTTGCACTTCGTTTGAGCATTTAGGTTAATACCGATTATATATGATATTCTCTTCAATTCTCTTATTCGCCAATGATTGCGAGTTCTTAACTCCTTCATTTCACTTATGCTGTACATAGCTTGTAAATTGTTTTTACTTAAACTTAGTATAAGATGCACTTAGGTTCAACACTTTATCTTAACTGTTGAAAGAAATTGTGTGTTCCGCCTTTATATATACATATTGGCAGTGGATTACTGTTTAATAAGTCTGACAAGCTTTTCTAAGCCAGTGCACAACAATCTGAAATGATTTTCCCTTAAATTTTGCGCCTAATTACGTGATAGAAATTGCCAATATTTCATTAAAAACTCGTAAAGTTCGGTGACATATGGTGGCATTGACTAATGTCCTTCTATTTCGCTATGAATATATTTGTCGAATAACAGAGAGACATCAAAAAATAATAAGGTCTACCTCAGCACAGTTAGAACGTCTTATTTATATTTTTAAGCATAAGCTTTTGCTAAGTTTATGTCATAATTGGGTTCCCATAAAAATTTTAAGAATCATCCTTTAACTTATGTCGAGTTTACACAAAACGATCGCATTCGAGCTTGCATGCCCTTAGTTATCCTTTGACTTATTCCAAAGTTTGAATTGTCTGTATGTGTGAATAACTTTCCAATGCTAATATAATTTTCTAGCTAATTGTAGTTTTCCTACTTTGAACTATTATTTGCTACGTAAGACTAAAATGTAGACATTAGCAAATACAAGGAGAATTGTAACGGTAAATTATTTAATTATATGACTCTTCTTTTTAGCGGTATGTGGTGTGCAATTTTAAAAATTTTAGTCTTAAACTTTGATTTGAAAGAGTTAAGTGGGACAAATGGGAAATGTACGCACTTACAGGGTTTAACAGGAAAGTAATAGGACTGAGCGGATTTAAAAATATGTATTGAATCAATTGTTACAATTTGTTAAAAACTTTCAAAATAGGCTTCTTCTGCGGGCTTTTCAGGCAAGGAAACAAAAACAAGGGGGTTACATCTGGGTTGTAGGGTGGCGGCGGAAAAGTTGTGATACAGGCTTTGCTTAGGTAGCTGTTTACAAAAAAGGCGGCGTAAGCCGGGACGTTGTCGCGGTACAACTTCCAATCGGCTGCGATATCTTGTTGGACCCAACTGACTGACCCTTCGTGTGAGTCTCTTGGGGACTACCACGTAAAACTTGGCATTAACGTTTTGCTCAGGAGGAATAAATTTGGATTTACACATTTATCAGTGACCTCTTCCCTCTCTTTAAGGCTGAACAGACTGATTTCTGTTACCAAGCCATACTTTGAATAATGTTATGCCACCTTAATATCACTAAGGTATCACAATATTGCCAACCAGAAGAATGGATTGCTGCTCAGATTCTCATATAGCGTTTCTTTGCTGAGCAATTTTTTTCGATTGCATCAATTTTTGGCGCAAAAAATAGTTTTTTTGGATTTTTTTTTAGTGTTTGAGAATAAGTAAATTCGACTTTAGAAAGAAAAAGCACGAAATAATTAATGCAGCTCTCAGATCGGGAATTTCTAGGCACTACTTTAGATAAAGTTCATCATGGTGATTCATCATGGAAAATACTTGTGTTTGAATTCGTCTTCAGAATAAAATAATTATTACCGTTAATGTGTGCATACTAATTTAAGAATTTACTGGAATTTGGCTCTAGGTGTAGAATTATATTTGTTTATCTTCGAAGAAGGATACTCACAAACTACACCGCAGTATCTATCTTCCTTGTGAAATTCCGAAATAATCTAGTGGCAAGTTTTGAGAAATTGTTGTTCTGTCCTTCCTTATTTAGGGACGGATTTCTTCTTTTACTTCTCAATTTGGGCTTATCGCACCAGTCGACATATAGATGGCGCCATCAAGAGGCACCAGATTCAAAAAGTCCTATTTACTTTGGAAAGCACCTGGTATACTCAATACAAAGCTGAGCGAATTCCGGGTGACTTTGTACCGCATATATCGATCAATGTGTGACTTATCCTAATGAAAATAAGAGAGCATGTTTTACTCATAACAATGTAACTATGTGCTTCAAATAGACAAATTTAAGCGAAAACTTGGCCTAGCCCTTAAATAATTAATATCAAGATTTTCAAACATCCGACTGACTTTAGTCTATTTGATTGATTTTGCACCTTAAAATATTTTCCTGGCTTTGATTCTTGTAAGTTGCAAGGGTATAATATGTTCAATTGCACCCGAACTTAGCCCTTATTTACTTGTTTATAATGTATTTACCTTCTAAAATGATATTTGTTGGAGCTCATCTAGTCATTACAGTGCACTTTTGCACAAAAATGGAAATTATAGCTGTTCCATGATTACCTGTTATTAGCGTTTGCAAAAATGCAAAACCCGTTGTTATACGAGTACTGTCACAACATGTTGCACAAGAAGGGTTCTTTCCAGCTAATGAGAGGTTTTTATTGCAGATGGGCCCCACTGGTTAAAGCCGACATTACAATATCCGCTGATTTCAAATCCTTCTAAGGTCTACTCCTTTCCAACTACATATTCTTCGTCGGTATATGAGTAGAGAAAAAACCACCACAAGTAATCTCTATGATGCAGTGACCCAAGTTTTTGAGCACGCAGTTAAAGGAGGAAAGAGTTTCGGCGTTGTAAGCTAGTAACACTTTATTTGGGAGATCAGCATTTCAAGAAAGCGATTTTGTACACTTTTAGTACCAGTACTTTAAACTTTAAAACTTTTTATTATGCATAAGTTCTCTATTGAAATTTGATTTAAAAATTTCCCTTCATAGTGGCATTTGCTAACTCTTCGTCTACTACCTGGAACGGTTCTATAGTAAAAGATATTAATTAACTAATTTTTAAAAATTCGCACGAATTAAAAACTGGCCAAATTATTGAATAAAAAAACGGAAAAGTTTCATTATAAATAGGGTAATTATTATACGTATATAAATATGTATATTATTATTAATTATATTATTTTTACTTACTTCAGCTATCAAAGGATATCGCCTTGTGCTTGCTTTATCATTAACCAGTGTGGATATAGAGCAATACAACTTGCAATTATGAAAAGGATATTGACGCTGGCAAAAAAGAATACATAGGTTACATAAATCTTGAAAATAGCGTATCTAAACTGGAAACCAAAGGAAATAAAAGTTCTAGGGAAAACAGTCCAAAGGTCAATTCGTTTTCCAGAATACGTATTTCTAATAGAACGAGGGTGAACATTGCCAATATGTTTCAAGAATATTTAAATTGTTAGAAAACTCCTAAGATTCTATGAATTTTTCTTGATTGAAGAATTATTATTAGATTCATTTTTTAGAAGTGAAATAAGAAAAGCAAAATGTAGAACAATTACAGGCAATTATTATTGTGACGCAACAAACTAATGAATATTTGCCTGCAACGGGCGTTTTTCTGATGTGAAGATTCCAATGAGGCAGTACTTTTTCGAAGTCGGTCTTTTTGGAAGCTGTTACTTGATTTATATTTGTTTAGTCATTTTATAAAAACAGACTAAGCCTGAACAATGTTTACAAAATTCTGCAAATTTGTGACTATAATAATGGTGGGGAACAAAAGTTTTTTTCAGTGACAAACACTCATTTATATTTGAATAAGTTCGTTTTAAAAACAAAATTGTCGCATTTGGAGCGATTGTATCCACAAATACATTGTAACATTCTTGAAATATTACTGTAAAGTCTACTCTATAGGTAAAGGGACATTATGTCGGTCCCTTGGACTATTTTTGAAGGGTTTTTTGAAGTTGCTTGTCTGTGACAGGTTGTTGTTAGAAATATCCGCAAGCAGTATATTAACTGCTTAAGTAACGAAATTAAATAAAAACAAAAATTTCACGTATTCGAAGTAAAACCGTCAGAAAACTGGCGTCACTGCTGACAATTATAACTTAGAAGTTTCAAACTATTTATGGTAACTTGGTAGTGCCATAAGTACCGAAAACGTGAAAAGAACAGTTAGCTGAGAAGCAATAAACTTTAAAAGGGCATTTTATGGGGACCCTAATTTAATTCTCCAACTTCTCTTCGTTTTTCTAAATATTACACACTTGCGTCTAGTGCGCTAAAATTTTACTCAGACACTCTTTTTAAGGATGACAGCGACAATCAGAAAATCTCTTATTAACATTGAAATTTACGAATTTTTAAATTAAAGCTATTTTACTCGCCGGATAAACTCACATTCGCCACCATCTTTTGCACTTCGTTTGAGCATTTAGGTTAATACCGATTATATATGATATTCTCTTCAATTCTCTTATTCGCCAATGATTGCGAGTTCTTAACTCCTTCATTTCACTTATGCTGTACATAGCTTTGTAAATTGTTTTTACTTAAACTTAGTATAAGATGCACTTAGGTTCAACACTTTATCTTAACTGTTGAAAGAAATTGTGTGTTCCGCCTTTTATATATACATATTGGCAGTGGATTACTGTTTAATAAGTCTGACAAGCTTTCTAAGCCAGTGCACAACAATCTGAAATGATTTTCCCTTAAATTTTGCGCCTAATTACGTGATAGAAATTGCCAATATTTCATTAAAAACTCGTAAAGTTCGGTGACATATGGTGGCATTGACTAATGTCCTTCTATTTCGCTATGAATATATTTGTCGAATAACAGAGAGACATCAAAAAATAATAAGGTCTACCTCAGCACAGTTAGAACGTCTTATTTATATTTTTAAGCATAAGCTTTTGCTAAGTTTATGTCATAATTGGGTTCCCATAAAAATTTTAAGAATCATCCTTTAACTTATGTCGAGTTTACACAAAACGATCGCATTCGAGCTTGCATGCCCTTAGTTATCCTTTGACTTATTCCAAAGTTTGAATTGTCTGTATGTGTGAATAATCTTCCAATGCTAATATAATTTTCTAGCTAATTGTAGTTTTCCTACTTTGAACTATTATTTGCTACGTAAGACTAAAATGTAGACATTAGCAAATACAAGGAGAATTGTAACGGTAAATTATTTAATTATATGACTTGCTAGCAAGCTCTTCTTTTAGCGGTATGTGGTGTGCTATTTTAAAAATGTTAGTCTTAAACTTTGATTTGAAAGAGTTAAGTGGGACAAATGGGAACTGTACGCACTTACAGGGTTTATCCGGAAAAGTAACAGGACTGAGCCGATTTAAAAAATTTAGTGAATCAATTGTTACCAATTTGTTAAAAACTTTCAAAATAGGCTTCTTCTGCGGGCTTTCAGGCAAGGAAACAAAAACAAGGGGGTTACATCTGGGTTGTAGGGTGACTGCGGAAAAGTTGTGATACCGGCTTTGGTTAGGTAGCTGTTTACAAAAAAGGCGGCGTAAGCCGGGACGTTGTCGCGGTACAAACTTCCAATCGGCTGCGATATCTTGTTGGACCCAAACTGACTGACCCTTCGTGTGAGTCTCTTGAGGACTACCACGTAAAACTTGGCATTAAACGTTTTGCTCAGGAGGAATAAATTTGGATTTACACATTTATCAGTGACCTCTTCCCTCTCTTTAAGGCTGAACAGACTCATTTCTGGTATCAAGCTATACTTTGAATAATGTTATGCCACCTTAATATCACTTAGGTTTTCACAATATTGCCAACCATAAGAATGGATTGCTGCTCAGATTCTCATATAGCGTTTCTTTGCTGAGCAATTTTTTTCGATTGCATCAATTTTTGGCGCAAAAAATAGTTTTTTTGGATTTTTTTTTAGTGTTTGAGAATAAGTAAATTCGACTTTAGAAAGAAAAAGCACGAAATAATTAATGCAGCTCACAGATCGGGAATTTCCAGGCACTACTTTAGATAAAGTTCATCATGGTGATTCATCATGGAAAATACTTGTGTTTGAATTCGTCTTCAGAATAAAAGAATTATTACCGTTAATGTGTGCATACTAATTTAAAAATTTACTGTAATTTGGCTCTAGGTGTAGAATTATATTTGTTTATCTTCCTAGAAGGGTACTCACAACTACACCGCAGTATCTGTCTTCCTTGTGAAATTCCGAAATAATCTAGTGGCAAGTTTTGAGAAATTGTTGTTCTGTCCTTCCTTATTTAGGGACGGATTTCTTCTTTTACTTCTCAATTTGGGCTTATCGCACCAGTCGACATATAGATTGCGCCATCAAGAGGCACCAGATTCAAAAAGTCCTATTTACTTTGGAAAAGCACCTGGTATACTCAATACAAAAGCTGAGCGAATTTCCGGGTGACTTTGTACCGCATATATCGATCAATGTGTGACTTATCCTAATGAAAATAAGAGAGCATGTTTTACTCATAACAATGTAACTATATGCTTCAAATAGACAAAATTTAAGCGAAAACTTGGCCTAGCCCTTAAATAATTAATATCAAGATTTTCAAACATCCGACTGACTTTAGTCTATTTGATTGATTTTGCACCTTAAAGTATTTCCATGGCTTTGATTCTTGTAAGTTGCAAGGGTATAAAAATGTTCGGTTGCACCCGAACTTAGCCCTTATTTACTTGTTTATAATGTATTTACCTTCTAAAATGATATTCGTTGGAGCTCATCTAGTCATTACAGTGCACTTTTGCACAAAAATGGAAATTATAGCTGTTCCATGATTACCAATCATTAGTGTTTGCGAAAGGCAAAACCCGTTGTTATACAAGTACTGTCACAACATTTTGCTACAGAAGGGTTCTTTCCAGCTAATGAGAGGTTTTTATTGCAGATGGGCGGGATCAGTGCATTGCCACGTGCACATAATGTCGATAATTGAAAACCTTTAAAATAACATAACCAAGCTGCGAATTAATAGCTCTAAATGTTTAGTTTTTTTTCAAATCAAATAGTACAATAGCGTCCACAAACCAAAGTTATGTGCTGTGTGTAATGGACTACGATGGATGCCCAAAGCCTTTCTGCCACAGTATCGCTTGTCATTTTGACATTTATCAAAAAATATGTGAATTCAAAATAGAAGTGAAAACCAATCCAAAATGGAAATAAAAAAATCTTCTTTCTTCAAGGCAATTCTTGTAACGGGTGATTTTTTGAGGTTAGATTTTCATGCATAGTATTTGACAGATCACGTGGGATTTCAGACATGGTGTCAAAGAGAAAGATGCTCAGTATGCTTTGACATTTCATCATGAATAGACTTACTAACGAGCAACGCTTGCAAATCATTGAATTTTATTACCAAAATCAGTGTTCGGTTCGAAATGTGTTTCGCGCGCGTGTTTTGTTCAGCGATGAGGCTCATTTCTGGTTGAATGGCTACGTAATAAGCAAAATTGCAGCATTTGGGTGAAGAGCAACCAGAAGCCGTTCAAGAACTGCCCATGCATCCCGAAAAATGCACTGTTTGGTGTGGTTTGTACGCTGGTGGAATCATTGGACCGTATTTTATTTCAAAGATGCTGTTGGACGCAACGTTACGGTGAATGGCGATCGCTATCGTTCGAATGCTAACAAACTTTTTGTTGCCAAAATGGAAGAACTGAACTTGGTTGACATGTGGTTTCAACAAGATGGCGCTACAATGCCACACAGCTCGCGATTCTATGGCCATTTTGAGGGAAAACTTCGGACAACAATTCATCTCAAGAAATGGACCCGTAAGTTGGCAACCAAGATCATGCGATTTAACGCCTTTAGACTATTTTTTGTGGGCTACGTCAAGTCTAAAGTCTACAGAAATAAGCCAGCAAAACTATTCCAGCTAGGAAGACAACATTCCGAAGAAATTCGGGCTATTCCGGCCGAAATGCTCGAAAAAGTTGCCCAAAATGGACTTTCGAATGGACCACCTAAGACGCAGCCGCGGTCAACATTTAAATGAAATTATCTTCAAAAAGTAAATGTCATGAACCAATCTAACGTTTTCAAATAAAGAACCGATGAGATTTTGCAAATTTTATGCGTTTTTTTTTAAAAAAAAGTTATCAAGCTCTTAAAAAATCACCCTATATAGACGTTCGTCTAATGCCGATATTGCAAGACTAAAACATTTATTTTTCTTCCTTTAGATAGGATGGGATACATTTTTATATTAACTTTTTGGTTTATGATTTATGTTTTTCATTTTTTTCATCAGGCGATGAGTGTAAAATTCATAGAACACCATGTGTGTCACTAGCTGGTACATTGTAACCTGAGCTTTTATTGTAGTGCAAAAAAAAACTTGAACAACGTCACGTTTGCATCAACGAATGGCTTTATATTAGGCTCAGTTTTTTCAAAATTTTTTGTATATAATAGTCTGTGGAATCTTTCAGCAATGGTGAGATTCGGACTTCCATGTCTTTTTTATAAATAATCTTCGAGTCACTAGGCAATTTTTTGCAAATTGTGGCATGAAGCGTGTTTTAGCGAAGTTCATTCCTAAAATAAATTTTTACAAAAAAAAAACCGTCGCTTGAGCATAGGAATTGTGGAATGACGTTGACGGATATAGTAATGACAAAAGTCCAATCGTCTCAAAGGAAGAGTCAAGGAAGCCAAGGCCAAAAAAATCACTGAGACAGCTCAAGAGCATACCAAAGTGGCATATCTGCTTCGAGATTGGAAATATTGACACAAGTACTAGGATCGGTAGGGACTATTTGTAGGGGACAAAATAGAATTGATGAGTTGTAAATATTTTTTTGAGAAAATAAAATTCTTATTTTAAAACTGACCTCGTACATTGAACAAATACGCAAATGATGTGATACCATCATCGAAATTCAAACCAAAATGATTTCACCGCAGCATCGCTGTGTCAATGGCTCCTTATCCGAAATTTTTTTTCTTGTTGTACTTTATGACTGTAATCATCTTTCGAGTTACGTCACGTTGTTCACAATTCGATAATATTCTATTGCCTTTCCGGCGCGCCAAGCATTTGGCGCAGCCAAAGCTGTTGGACACAAATAAAATACTTGCTTTGCAAAGTTTTCCACCCTAAAAATGTTAGGGATTTGGTATGGCGATTTTTGTTTAGAGTGCGGAACAAGTTGTCAGTTTTCTAATTCAGTTCTTGGACTTAAACATTTGCTTAAAAAAAAATTGTTCACGCCGGATCCCTCATATTATCAATAACTCAAAAACAAAGTCACATCGATTGGTCGAGAGAACATGAAAAAAACTACGATAGCATGCTTCTGAAACACATCTATAAAAACAATGTGACTGATGAGGAATAGTGTTATGCGTATCATCCCGAAAGCAAGCAGAATTCACTGCGTATGAGAAAATGTTTCGATTACGGGAAGATCGTTGGGTAAATGTATTTACATCTAGTAGTGGTTACTTTGAGGGCGACAAATAAAATATTGTGAATTATTAAAATATTGTCTGCTTATTTACAATTTCTGTCACAATGTATAATAGAAAATGGCGGTAAGTTTTTGCGGATTTACCAGAACACATTCAAAACAGCGATAAGCCTATTAAGGGGGTTTTTTTTTTTTTTCCTTTCTTGTTCTTTTTTGTTTAAGATATGATTCCATGAAAGCCTAAATATTTAACTTAAACAAAGACTCCGACTTTCATTGGCACTTCCGGTATCCGCTTTTGCTTTATTTATTCTCTTTTTCAGCTCTTTTGGCAGATTTTTTTCTTCTCGTCTACTTTTTTTATGTCCACCTGGCGATAGATAGATTGTCTTCTACCTCCACTTTTACCGAAACATGTTTTATATTTGGTTCTTTTTTGCACCCTCAGCCATCTTAGTCCTTGATATTATAGTGTAGATTCCGTAGGTGTGGTCGGGCGCAAATAGCGCTTTTCCCGCCGGATATATAAGTTAGGTTATGTCGTGCAACGTCAACGTCATAAAATTGCTGTCAGTAATTTGGCGGAAGTTTAGGGAACCTGCTGTGATTATATTGTCAAGCTATTTTATTTTTTTGCCGAGTTTTTAAATAACATAATTTTTAAGAGAACCCATTAAGGAACAGGTATAGGTATGTGGAGGTTTCCACAAGCAACCGTATTTCGTGGTGTGGGCGGCCGTCTTACAACTGCACAACTCACTATCAATCTTGCCTTTTGCAATAAATGCGGTTTCATGAATATATATAGTCGACTAGTGGCAGAACTATGTAGTTTATTATTGTAAAAAAAGGTAAAAAGTTTCTCGTTCATCTGATGTGGTGGGCATTCTCTAATTTCAATACATATTGTAATTGACATGCTATAATAAGTATGACATGAAAAGGCAAATTCCGTGTTATAGTTTTGTCCGTAACTTTTAAATAGATTTGTATAAAATAAAAATTAGAATTTAATAGAATCACAGAAAAAACCCAAATTATGCGCAAAAATCAATATTTTCTCTGATCGAAATTTTAACATTGAGAACCAAATCAAAGCAAAACAAGCTTTCGCTTTTCTTTCTTTTCTACTCTAAAATTTATAAAAAAAATTCGATTTTTTCTTGAAAAAGCTTATATTTAAAGTTTAGACCCATTAAGAACATATCCTCCAAATTATTTTTAAAAATAAAAATTATTTTAAGAGAACGGTTAAACAGTTACTTTAGTGAACGCCAGTACCTAGCCGCGGTAGTGATACGATAGAAAAAAAACACGGGGTTTGCCTCACCTTTTTTTTAAACGAGCGCTTTTCTCGAAAACTTACTTTTTTTCGACACGGTACCGGCATTATCTCACGTGGTATACAACCGAATTATACGTGTGAAATTTTTGTGTGAACCTTCTTTATATAATCCCCTTTATCCTTTAGCTTTATGATTTTATTGTCAGTTCGAGGCAGTCGCCATTTGTTCAATAAATTTTTCGTAACCCTGATGGGAGGGACTATAACAGCAAATTTCCTTACGTGATTAAAGAATTTCTTTGGGGGGTATTTTTTGTTTTCAGCGACCACCAGGAGGAGTCAGGATCAATGTAACCAGCCATAGGGCCGCACATTTTTCTGTCCTCTCACACACCTCTAATTATTTTATAAAATTTTTAAATATTTTTTTGTTTTGGAAATTTGTTCTTGGTATTCTTAAGATATCAATAAATCACCATTACAAAATGGATAGTAAAAATATTTTTGGTTTTTTCTTAAAATAAATTCACAAAACCGCACAAAATTTGATTTCTATTAGTAGAATACCCCCTTTACGTGGACTTGACCCACAATAAATACGCAAAATAAATGCTGACTTCATACAGCAGCAGGTGTGCAAAACACAACCTTACCAAATATTTAATTATCAACATATTTGCATGAAGTGGTTTGCATAGATGTTAACATGTTTGTTTTAAAATATTTACCTAAAATCGCATATGCAACATATTGCATAAACATGCGAACACTCGACTACTTCGATGGTATTTGCACAGCTTGAGTTAGCAATACAAACCCGGTACATACTGGTAGATACTCTTAACATTTCTATGTTCAAGATACAGTATGCTATACTCATACGATCATATGTATACGGATACAAATATTTTGTACAAGCATTAGTACCACATGTGCATGGCCAAGGGCGTGACTAATAAAAATGGATCGAAGTAATATTTATAACATACATATACAAGTAGTAAAAGTATTTAAATACAATATTTAATTCAGGAATATTAAAATTGAGGAAGAAACTTCTATGGATGTAAGTATTGTTCGTAAGTATAATTTTTGAGCTAAACATTATAAGGATTTGTGTTTTTGTCTAACATTATTACTCTGTGGTAGGCTAGTGAAAATATGAAAATGAATAAACAGTATTCCAGCAACAATCATCCTTTTACCACTTGGTAGCTAATGCAATAAGTATGAATTTAAATCCCTCGGTCCTTTAGCTATGTAGCTAAGCTTATCGAAAAGAAATTTTTGCTATTTCATAAGTTGCTAAATTCTTTATGCGTAATTTAATATTCAAACGCGTCCAATTAAATAAACTGAAAATTTCTTCGAATTTAAATATCCCGCTTCACAATAAAAGCTCTCTTGACCTGTACTGGCTTAACCACTTCCTTCAAATAGCTTTTCCTCTTTTTTGCTGAGGTTTATTTAATTTTGCGGTTTTCCTCTCATTTCTATGAGCTCTCTATTTTTTTGTTTTATTGCCTCTCGTTGTACTTCAATATCGACTTGGTGTTTCTACCCTCAACAATTTACAATGGTGTGCCGCACATAGCCCTTTCACTCATACGTTATATGCGTCGTTTGCGCAAAGCTATACGTAAAGAAGAGGCCGGAATTAGGGGCCGACGATAATGCACGGTCACACTAGCTCCGCGGCACTTCTGGCAATTCAACAAACTCAACGAATCGCTTCGGAGAAACCGTTTTGAGTCAATTGAAGATACTAAATCTGAATCGCTACGCGCATCGAAGGCTATTCCAGTAATTGACTTTAACAACTGTTTCGAGAATTGGAAAAAACGTTGGTATAAGTGTACTAGAGCTAGGGGGGATTGTTTTGTGGGGGACGATTTACATTTTGAAGAATTATTTAAGAACTTTTAAATTATGAACAAAGTCTTACAATCTTTTGCTCATTGCAGTATACTTTAACAAAACATTTTAAAGTGATTAATAGATAGGAATTTATAGCAGTTTCTTTAAAGCGTTTGAAACTATTATTAGGTATTAATTTATTTTATTTTATTTTTTTTTGCTCTTTTTTTGCGAATAATGATTTAAATCAGTATTTTTATATTGTGATGTCATTAATGTTTTTTTTTTATCAGTAAATGTTTGATGTTTTAAGCTGATTAAGTTTTTATTAGTATGTCAAACATTTTTTACTTGAAATACTGAATCATAATAATTTGAACAATTTTTACTGTTTATACGTATTAAATTGCTGATTTATGTTCGTATAAACTCGATTTTCAAGTATACTTAGGACCAACAAAATTTCAATAATTTTCAATATCAAGCATTCCTTGCGGAGGTTCATATCAACGATGTGAAATAGTTGCAGTTGTTTTTTTCGACAAAAAATTGCCTTCTCAGAATTTCATTGGTGATTTTTCCAAGCATTCGAGTCTATCATCGCATTATATGGATTTCATGCGAAAATCTCGTATTTGTGTTAAACTGATTTCCACGTTCTAAAAAATATGTTGTATATAGTACGCGTGCATTAGGGTGCTTATTATTTCGCAAATTAATGTTTTGGCTGGCTCATTGTGAAGTTTCAGTTTTTGCTCAGAAAAAGTATCCATAAATATTTCAATAGTTCGATCCATTAAGCATTGTGTTCAGAAAAATGATGCAAATCATGACCAAAAATTATTGGTTGTGTTGTGTCAACCTTAAGTGAAGCAAATCACATATAAAATGTTGCACATGTTTCGCAAACTATAAGAAATTACGTTGTATTTGCTAAGAACTATTTAACCTTACAAAATATTAATTTAGATATTTGCTCCAGAAATGCAGTTATTCGGTATATATAGTAAATGTTATCAAGCAAAAATTTCAATTCTGCTAAAAATTAGATACTTTAGTACTTTGTTAGATACTTTAAAACATATATTTTAATATTTTTGAAGAAGTGGTCTAATGGTGTCAAGGCACAACTTCTTCGAGGCCATTCAATGTCAAATAATGGAATTTCCAAACTTTTTATTTGGGTGTTTCACGTGCCGTATCGCCCGTAGCCCTAAGTCTTTGGAACCAGATGTTAACAAGTTCAACTTCTTCCAATTGCGGTCATAAACAGTTAGTTATCATCGATCTATACCGCTCTTCGTTGACTGTAACTGTGTCACCAGCTTGCATTTCAAGAAAAGAAATTACGACAGATAATTCCACCAGACACACAACCATACCAAACCGTCAATGTAGGTAAATTGTGAAGTTTTTTGTTCATAATATTAATTTCTGGATTATCTTCGCAACAAAATCGACAGTTCTGTTTCTACAAAAGATAGAGATTTTCGCTTAAAAAATCGTTGTTGTTTTTCAATTTGTTTCTAGCAAAAATCAGCAAATTCTCGAGGCTCAGTGATTCAATGGCTTCAATTCCTAAGTGACAGCAATTTACACGGATGCAAGGCCAAATCCTTTCTCAAAATCCGCCATGTTGTTGGGGTGGACAATTTCTTGAAATCTACAAATTTCGGTCTTCACCAACACTTGCCTAAACCACAGCAATATTTTCATTTCTGCGAGCGGTTGTGTGTCTTATTGGCACTTGAACATTATGTACAGAAAATGTGTGCTCGAAATTAGTATCAATTCGACGAATAGCGAGGGCAGCTGGACTATTACTAAGATCATTAAATGTCAAAATATCGATATAGTAGAAGTGTTACATTCGAAAGAGCGAATCAGCTGTATTCATTTTTACATTCTCAAAATACTATTGTGATTTTTAGATTAACTGAGAGTTACTTTAGAACGAATGTTTGAAGAAAATAAATCCCTAAAACCAGAGGCATTTATTGAAATTCTAATTTCTCAATCCCTAAAACTTCAGACAAGTTCGCTATTTAACTTTATGTTTTAGTTCAAGTGCCCATTGTTACACCACAAAGTGACCATTGGCATAATCTCCAATCTCCGGTTAGATATGTACGTAAATCTACCTACACATACATACAAACCCACTCACTTATTCACTTAATTCGCCCGATATAACCTCTTCTGCGAAATTATTAGAGCGGCATCTTCATTATGGGAAACACCCTCCCCAGCTTATCGGATTGAGGTTATATGCCATTATTGCGCAGCCACACTTGAGGCGATGTTTTGTTGCTTGATGTGAAGGGAGGCTGTCGGCTTGTCATAAAATATCTCCACCAGGCGTAGCTAACACCAGAAGCACACACACGAACACAAGCTACATCTTCAAACAAAATAGAGGGTGTCCCAAAATGAACGCAATACTTAAATTTGGCTTGTTTTTTGGTTTATAGAATAATCGAAAGGAAACCGCAGAGACTTCCTGTATGAAAACTTTTTAATTACAAAAGGTATTCTAGCTTCGGTACTACCAAATCAGATTTTTTGTTGAGTTTGTGGTTACTATATGATGTATTTATCATTCGGTTCTTTTCCTTATAAACTAAACTAATATATTTGGCTTTTAAATTGGAAAATATGGAGATAGGCTTAAATGTAAAATTAGAGGATATGGAATGCACCCAAAAATAAGAATATATTCACCAAGAGAGGGCCACATAAACCTTTTTCGCTTATCTAAGGCACGAACACCATGCGGGGATGGACAACTGGCTTTCACGCATAATTTAGTTGCTCTAAGATTTTTTTATTTCATTATTCAATAGCATTTCGTCGACTTTGCACGAAACACAAACATATTTTAAGCAATGAATCAAATAACATTTTCGGTGGTACTCTTTAAAGCGTATCTTCTTCCTGACGCAATTCATACCCTTCATGTACATCTCTACTAAATTGTTTTGCTATCCCCACCCCCCCCTATACTTTGTATTGGGGAAACGGCATCATATGGGACTAGCACAAAAATATTGGGCAGCGGATTACAGCCGCTTACACGTCAAAACTGGTGTTTGTGCTGCATTACATATTCTGGAAGTAATTTAGCGGGGGGGGGCTCCACATGGTAGTTGAGAGTTTTAGGATTGTGTATTAAAGCAGATTTTATTTGTACAAGGTGTGCTGAGTATGTAACATAGACTACACAGTACTGTCTTGCATAGATTTCCACGATTAGTGTTAATTTCAGAACTTTATAGATGGACTTTGCAACATTCTTTTCTCAAAAATTGTTTTTCGTCGTTTTGAGTACTGTCGAAGTTTTAGTTTGTAATTTGTAATGTTCGGCAGAGAGTTGTGTTTTTTCTTTTTTCATTGGCAGTGGATTCTACGTGGCGGGTCCCGAACCCAGCGCACAACCTCGCTAGGCGAGTAGTATAAAGTTGTAGACATATTTATATAGCGAGCGCTACGTTTCCAGGTTGCGCACAAGGACGGCTATGGGTAGGAAATTGAGTATAACCCCACGACTGTAACTACTTTACCCTAGAGGGTTGTCTAAAGATATATTTCGATTCCTCGTCTGGGCAAAAGCAGGGCATATAAGAGGAGCAAGAATTATTCCACTTTGGCCTTCATATCCCATACGAGCATTGGACGTCGGAAACTGAATATTTTAGACCGCATGCAACACCTTTATTTGACAACCTATTTGACATGTTTAGCTAGAACACACCTACTGCCTATGGTTTTTGTATAAGTAAGTCAGTAGTTTGGAGGATTTTCTGGACTGTTTGACTCTGAGCCATAAGGATCTCGCAGTCGGAGATGTA